>NC_089516.1:88291875-88602323 GCF_036850995.1 Saccopteryx leptura | reverse complement strand
GGGGCTAAGTCCAGTGGGGTTTCGCGGGGTTGCCCTGATTCTGGTGAGTGCCAGGGGAAGGAGGTTTGGCCAGGAGAGCCTGGTCTCAATGGAAAGTTTAGTTAGATGACCCTTCAGGACGCCATGGGCCCTTTCCACCTTACCCGATGATTGAGGGTGATAGGGTATGTGGAGTTTCCAGGTGATGTTGAGAGAGGTGGCAACCTGCTGGACTATTTGGGCATTGAAGGCCGGGCTGTTGTCTGACTGGATGGTAGTCGGCAGTCCAAACCGCGGGATGATGTTTTCAACAAGAATGGAGGCAACGGTATCTCCTGTTTCTTGAGAAGTTGGAAAGGCTTCTATCCATCCTGAAAAGGTATCAACAAAGGTGAAGAAATAACGGAGTTTTTTGTGAGGGGGCATATGAGTGAAGTCAATTTGCCAATCCTGGCCTGGCACGTGCCCCCTCAGCTGATGAGTAGGGAAGCGAGGGCAGAGTCTGCCTTGTGTAGAGGTTTTGGAACAGACAGCACATGCTGCGTGTACCTTTTAAATAGTCTGCTGGAGGCCTGGGAAGAAAAAGAGTGATTGTAAGAACTGATAGAGAGCTTTTGGCCCTATGTGTAAGGAACAGTGGATATCAGAAAGGAGAGTTTCAGCCTGTTCTTTTGGTAAGGCAATTCTATCTCCAAGAAATATCCATCCCTGGTTGCACACGTCTCCACCCTTTCTGAGGAGGGTCTGTTCTTCCTCAGGAGTGTAGGAAGGTTTCAAGGAGGTGGAGAGAAACATGAGAGGAGATGGGGAAGCTCCCAGGGTGAAGTTTCGAGCTGTCGCGTTGGCCCGAGCATTTCCCAAGGCCACCGGGTCCTGAGAGGTTTGATGGCCCCTACAATGTACCACAGCCACCTCAGCGGGAAGCTGTAATGCCTGCAAAAGTTTAGAAATGAGGGTAGCATTGATTATGGGGGAGCCCCTGGTAGTGAGGAAGCCCCTTTCCTTCCGGAGGGCAGAGTGGCTGTGGGTGATAAGAAAAGCATATTTAAAGTCAGTATATATAGTTATGCGTTTTCCCTGGGCCAGAGTGAGTGCCCGCATGAGGGCAATCAGTTCTGCTTTCTGGGAGGTGGTGTCCTCTGGCAGCTGTTGAGCTTCTAGGGTGGAGGAGGTGGTGACCACTGTGTAGGCTGCCCGTTGTCGTCCGTCGGGTCCCTGTACAGAGCTCCCATCTACAAAGAGTATTAGATCTGGATCTTTTAAAGGAGAATCTGATAATCCATCTCAAGGCCTGTTGAGGAAATCTATTAGTTCCGTACAGGAGTGGGTGGGTTCCGGAAGTGTCACTAGAGATGGCAGTAGAGTGGCTGGGTTGAGTGTGGGAGAGGGTAAAAGAGTGATTGAAGGGTTTTTGATGAACAGGAGGTGAAATTCTTGTAGGCGGGAAGGACTTAACAGAGAAAGAGATTTGTGTGAAAGGAGGTCAGTGAGCCTGTGGGAGGAGAATACAGTGATGGGTTGAGAAAGGGTGAGCTTAGTAGCCTCCTTGGTGAGTTCAGCTGCTGCACCCAGTGCCTGGAGGCAGGGCTGCCAGCCTTTGACAGTGGTGTCCAGTTGTTTAGAGAGATATGCCACAGGGCGTTATGCAGGCCCCACTGGTTGAGTTAACACGCCAACAGCATTACCGTGCTTTTCATCAGTGAAAAGATGGAAGGGACGCCTGGAGTTGGGTAAAGTGAGAGGGGGAGAGGAGATGAGGGCATCTCGAAGGGTACAGAAAGCCCTTTTGACGGTGTTAGGGCATGTGAGAGGTCCCATAGGAGTCTCCTTTGCAGCCTCGTAGAGGGGTTTGGCTAAGAGAGCAAAATTGGGAATCCAGTGTCTAAAAAAGCCTATTAGACCAAGGAAAGAAAGAATCTGATCAGCAGTGGTAGGTGGTTGGAGACTGCGGATGGTCTGAGTTCGATCTAGGGTGAGACCTCGGGTGGTGGGAGTCAAGGCGATGCCCAGATAGACTACAGACTGAGAGTGAAGTTGAGCCTTAGTAGGGGAGACATGATATCCCTTCATGGCAAGAAAGTTAAGAAGGGTAGCTGTGTGTCTTCTTGAGGCAGACAGGGAGGGACTGCAGAGAAGTAGGTCATCTACATATTGTAAGAGAGTACTAGTCTCGAGATCGCATGCAACTAAATCCCGAGCCAGCGCCTGTCCAAACAGGTGTGGGCTGTCTCTGAACCCCTGGGGCAGGACGGTCCACGTAAGCTGCTGGGCTGCATTAGTGTCCGGATCAGTCCAAGTAAAGGCAAACAGAAAGTAAGAGTCAGGGTGAAGAGGAATGGTAAAGAAGGCATCCTTGAGATCTAGGACCGTGAAGTGAGTGGTGTCTGATGGAATGTGTGACAGTAATGTGTAAGGATTAGGGACTACTGGATGGAGGGGAACTACTGCCTCGTTGATTAGGTGTAAGTCTTGGACGAGGCGATAAGCTCCTGAAGGTTTTCGAACAGGAAGGATGGGGGTATTGCAGGGAGAGTCCATGGGAATGAGTAAGCCTTGGTTTAAGAGGCAGGTAATTATGGGTTTAAGGCCTTGGCGGTGACTTGCTGAAATAGGGAATTGGGGCCTAGATGGAAATTGGGAGGGATTCTTTAAGCGGATGTGTACAGGTGGGTGGTGGGTTGCTACCACAGGGGTAGAAGTGTCCCAGACCTGAGGGTTGACAACATCCAGTGGAATAGGAGGTGTGACTGGGTTAGGATGATCTGTGGTAGTGGAAGAGTCTTTAGTCAGGAGTGGTAGGAGTAGGTGGGAAGATGCTGTCAGCTGGATAGTGGCCCCGAGACTGTGTAGAATGTCTCAACCCAGAAGGGGTACAGGGCACGATGGCATGACTAAGCATGAGTGTGAAAAGAGAATTCCATCCAAACTGCATGTCAGAGGTGGTGTGCGAAGAGGAGAAGAAAGGGTCCCACCCACTCCCATAACCGAGACCTGTGAGGGAACTAGAAGTCCAGAGTATGTAGGCAATACAGAGAAGGTAGCCCCCGTGTCCACAAGAAATGATATGGACTTACCCGCTACTTGTAGCATCACCCGTGGCTCAGTATGAGCAATTGAAGGTCTCCGAGTCCAGGCCGCATCAGTCGTCTGCGAGGCCTAGGAATTCAAATGATGGCCTCACCTGGCTGGCTTAATCTCCCATCTGAGTGGCCTGTCCTCCACATCGAGACGTCGAGGATGAGCCTGCTGCCAAAAGGGGACAATCGCTCCGCCAGTGACCAGGCTGCTTGCAGTTAGGGCAGGGCTTAATGGGCGGCCTTGGGCAGGGGCACTGCCGGGACCAATGACCCTCCTTGCCACACTTAAAGCAAGCTCCTGGTGGGGATCCTCTTGGTGGCCCGGACCTAGGTCGAGCACCCTCCGTGCCTTGCCCTTGTTGCTCTGGCCTTAGGGCTGCCACAAGAGCCTGGGTTTGGAGTGATACTTTCTGCTGCATGCGGGCCCGGCGTTCAGCCTCGGCCTGTTCCTCTCGACTGTTAAAAACCTTAAATGCCATGTTCATCGGGTCTCGGATAGGGGTCTGGGGGCCCTCTTCTGCCTTTTTAAGTTTCCTCCAAATGTCCGGGGCAGATTGGGAAATAAAGTGAGTAGCTAACACAGTGGCCCCGGCATTGGAGGTAGGGTCTAAACGAGTGTGGAGGACCATAGTGTCAGTGAGGCGATTTAAGAAGAGAGCTGGATTTTCCTCAGGTTCCTGAGTAATTTCCCTTAACTTGTCATAGTTCACTACCTTTTGTGCTGCATCCTGCATGCCAGCTACAAGACATTCAATCATTTGGTCTCGTCGTCTCCTACCTGTTTGTTCCGCCTGGTAATTCCAGTTGGGGTCCATGTCAGGGACTGCCTCTGGGCCCACCGGCATTTGAGGGTTTGAGGCGTGGACCTTATCTGCATGAGCTCACGCCGCCATCCAGATTCGGTCCCATTCATCGGGGGTAAGGGTAGAAGACATAATAATATAGAGATCATGCCAAGTGAGGTCATATGCCTGAGTGAGATATTAGAATTCCTTGGTATAGTTGGTAGGATTAGAAGAATAAGAGCCCAAGCGCTTTTCAATTGCAGACAGATCAGAGAGGGAGAAAGGCACATGAACCCGAACAACTCCTTCTGCTCTGGCCACCTCGCGGAGAGGGCACAGGAGGTTGGCTTCCTTTTGTGGCCTGGAGTGAGATCGGGTGTGAGCGCTGACTGGAGAGGAGAGAGAGAGAGCATCATTTGCAGGTGGGGAAGCAGGATCTAGTGAAGAGGGGGGAGGAGTCCGATGGGACCGAGGGAGCTGAGGGAGTCTTGCAGGAGGAGAAGAGAGTTCCTCGGGGGAGTCGGAAAAGGGGGAGGAATCTGGAGCGGAGGGTTTAGCTGAGGTTTCTCTGGCCAAAAGAATGTGCGGTGTAGAGCAACCGGCACAGAGTTTAGGACAAGAACGCAGATGCCAAAACTCCTGAATATAAGGAATTTCTGACCACTTCCCGGCCTCCTGGCAATAATTCCATAAATCAGTAAGGATGTTAAAATCGAAAGTCCCTTCCTGAGGCCACCTGGTCTGGTTATCCAGTGGGTATTGTGGTCAGGCTACGCTACAGAAGAAGATTAGTTTCTTATTTTTCAGGGAACGATCAATGTTTGAGAGATTCCGGATTAGGCACCCCAGGGGTGTTTTAGAGTCAGATTTGGATCCCTTTGCCCCCATAATCACCTTCAGTTCTCAGAGTGGTCAGACTTGAGTATTAGTGTCCTAAAACTCACGGTCGGGCCACGGACGGAAAAGGTAGAGTGGAAATGCTCCAGACGTCTCTAAAGCAAATGCACTCTGTCGGAAGAGAAGTCCCTGACACAGCTGCAGTTTCGGACAGGGATTCTCAGAGAAGAGAACTGAGGCGGGGGGAGGCTACAGGTGGGGAACTTACAACACCGTGCGCTGAAGTGGGTGGGAGATCGGAGGTCCTGGTTCTTTCTCGGAGGGAAGGGGAGAGGAGTGGTCCTTGCAGACTTCTGACTCCTCCCGGGTTTCGGCACCAAAATGTAAGGTATTTTTCCCTGCCGAGAAGGAAGGAACAGGTCTCGGAGCCACCAAGTGTGGTAAGTTCAAAAGGCTTTATTCAGTACAAAGCGTTCCCCGGACGAGACTCACTGGCGTGCAAGATGGAGGTCAGGAAAAAATCGCACATGGAGAGACCGCGTGGGTATATTTAAAAAAGAGTCCCTCCATTGATAAGAGTGTGGTGGTTACTGGGGGGGGGGAGGGGGGAATGGGAGAGGGAAAGGGGGTGGGGAGGGGCACAAAGAAAACAAGATAGAAGGTGACAGAGGACAATCTGACTTTGGGTGGTGGGTATGCAACATAATTGAACGACAAGATAACCTGGACTTGTTATCTTTGAATATATGAATCCTGATTTATTGATGTCACCCCATTAAAAAAATAAAATTATTAAAAAAACAAACAACAAAAACAAACAAAAAAAAAAAAAAAAAAAAGAGTCCCTCTAGGGCAGTCGGGCTAATATGACGTAGAGAAATCTCACTGGCTGACAGTCAATCGCCTTTGTTTCCAAGGAGTCCTAGGAAGTTTCTTTTTGGCGCGCTTGACTGTGGGCGGTCCTAGCCAAAGTTCCCGGAGCCTAAGTTCCCACGTGACCAGCCCTCTATCCACCGACCTTACACTCTGAACTGTGTGACTGGCATAAAACCAGGATGGCCCTTGTCATTGTATTGTAAATGCAAAGGGAAGGAAAACATGGATTCCCTGACATTCCACCACACCTGTGGGGAAAGGGGTAAATGGCTAGCCAGGTGTAGGAAGAGAAAAGCCAAAATAAACCTTTTCTTATAGTAATGAGCCATTTGGGCATTTGTCCCCACAGAAACTACCTCTCCCATATGAATGTATATAGTTAATGTGTGTGACTCTGGACAAAGATGGCAGATAAACATTAGAAAATATAGGAATGTTTCTTAATATATAAAGAGACATCTTTCTATCATTGTGTTGACTTGTAAATTTTGTTTTCTCCAAAATGATGTATGGCTTGCAAATTGAACATGTTCCTATCATGTTAAAGGGCATATGACTATAACCAATAGTGGTAACGGGCACCTAATTGCAATTTTTGCTTCTATACTTCCCGCTTGCAAAACTATAAAAACTAAGTAGAACAAAGGGCCGGCGCACTCTCCCTCAGATTTCTGTAGGAGTTGTCACCGCTTGGCCAAGCTAGACAATAAAGCTTTGGTGTGTAATCGACAAATTTTGTTTGTGTCTTCAATGTTGTGAGTCCCTCCAGATTAGGCTTAACAATTGTCTCTTTAATATGTCCTTTGCTGCATACTATCTTTCTTCACCTTCTAAAACTCTAAAATGTTTGTACTATTCTCAATGTCTTTTACCCTCTCATCCTTTCATAAAAGATTTGGAATTGATTACACCATGCACCAGCGAGCATTACCAATCAGAGACAATTTTAATTAAATTCAAAACTTGATATTCTGTAGAGTACTCAGTAAAGCAAATTTTAGGCTGCAAGACCATATGAGGGTAGGCTTGCTGTAAACTATCACAGAAAATACATTTTTTTCTTTACAATCAGCATGATTGTTCAAAACAGGGAAGTTTCCTTGGTAGTTTCCAAGAGGTAAAGGTTTACTTCTAGTCCACACTTAAACCAAAGGTGGAGCATTTGGGTACCAATTTTATTTGAAGTAAGGAAGATTATACTAATATACACACTCTGATCTCGGGAGGGCCCTGTGCTTTTTTCTCATATCCTTTTCCATGTGAGTAGCGAAAACTAAAATTCAAGTTTATCTGGTATGTTAAATATCCCAATAGCAGGCTGTTAAGCCTAATCCAGAGGGACTCAAAACGTTGAAGACACGAATAAAATCCGTCGATTACACATCAAAGCTTTATTGTCTAGCTTGGCCAAGCGGCGGCAACTCCACTGGTGCAGTGGCTCCTCATTCCCCCCTCTGAATGGGAGAATAAGTCGTGGTATCTACTGAGGGGAGAGGCTGGTAGGTAGGCTGAAACATAGGTCGACTGACCAGGAGGTTGGCGGCCCCTACTGGCGTTTGACTAGGGTGGCCACTGTGCATAGAACACAGGGGCCAATTAGGAGCATGGCAAGGAGCACCAAAATGGGACCTGCAAGCGGGGAGAGCAATGTAATGGCCCATGAGGGTCAGGTAAACCCAGGGACCCAAAGTCCATGTGCTTCTCTGTCCGAACGGCATTTCTCCAGTCTCTTTGGAAGCATGGGTGGGATAAACAATAATCAGGTATTGCTCTTTGTTAACTGGGCAGGTGAGATGGGTGGTTAGGCCCAGCACCTGTCCCCTGGATATAAAAGAACACCCTGTTTATATTTTGGTCCCCAACAGATTCCCCTTTTGTATTTATTAAAATTTCAAATTTGTGTGTTGTGATTCATATTCATCTGAATTCCCATGTTTGGATTTGGAGGCAGACTGGAAAAATATAAAATAAATAACAATATTAAAACAGCTAATGCTAACAGATATTATAACAAGTGTCCTTGTTATAAGCCTGGCAGGCTTTAGCTCAATGACCTTCCTTTCCATTCTTGAAGTGATTAAAACCTATTAGATTATTAAGCAAAGTCTTAACTAATACAACAGGATGTAAAATAAAATTTTTAGTCTTAAATGTCCTTAACATGTTCATGTAATTTCACCAAGTCCATGTTGATACCATCACTGCTTCATATTATTTGTAAATGTAACCCAACCCCACTTCAGTTTGAGAAGTGTCGCAAGGAGCAAGAGTCACACACATTCAGGAAAAGTCCACAAGGCACTGGAGTTGTGGTCACATTTTCATGCTTTGTAGCTAGACTCCAAGTCCCAATGACCACTGCTTCTAGCTGGTAACAATTCAGGTAGACTGGAAAAGCCATCTGCAGCACATACGGAGACAGAGCTTCTGTTTTCTTTAAACTGGAGAGGTGAACCCAGGGTGCCTTTCTCTGGAGCTCTGCAATCATGGCGTGGTGAAGAGAACCTGTGGATATACTATCTTGGGTAGCAGAGGTAAATTCGTCTAAATTAGGAGTAAGTCCCAGACTAAAATATGCATGGGGCATTGAGGCAAGAGAAATAAAGGAAACACTATATATTAAACAGAGCAGCAGAAAATAAGGCTATTAATACCCACAAGAGAGATCTTCGAGGGATGAATAAAAAAACCCTGAATATTCAGGCAAGGCATAGTAAGTGGCCCTCGTGTCCATAAGAAAGGAGATCAGTTTACCTGCTACTTGGAAGAAATACCCTAGGCTCGTCCACAGCAATGTGAGATGGGGCCAATGGCCCTGGGCACCTTTAGTCTTCAGTGGCAAGCCTCAGTAGGCTGACAAGGTCAGGTCACAGGTAGCCGGAGCAGGGCTAGAAGAGACTGAACCCTCCCTTGGAGGAGTGAGGGAGCAGCTTACCTTCCAGTGTCCCTTTTTCCCATAGTAAAGGCATGTCCCTGGTGGGGCCGAGAAGCCTGGCAGGCTTTAGCTCAATGACCTTCCTTTCCACTCTTGAAGCAGGGCCCTGATGGGAGTCCTATGAAGTCTCTTCGGGGCGTTGGAGCCTTTATGGGTGTATGCCAAGAGCTGGTATTTTGCCTGATCTTTTTTTGGGCTCTGTCTGCCTTTTCTGTTCCTCTCTTGGTCATTATATTCCTTAAATGCCAAGCTCAGAAGATCTTGTTGAGGGTTTGAGGGTCCCCATCTGCCTATATAAACTTTTTCCATATACCTAGAGCTGATTGGAAAAAGACAAAACAGCATTATCAGCTGGATCAAATAAAAGAGGGTAGAAGTTTGCAGGAAGAGAAAATTAAAAATTTGTAGGGATGATATCATCTTATTTTTTTCAATATTAAAGCTGGCATTTCCAATTTTTGCATGCAAGAACTTAAGACATCACCTTTAGACAACATTAAACAAAGACCAAACACAAAGAAGAATCAGACAAGGTAGACAAATCAGAGAGAAACCCGGGATTTTAGAAATTAGAACTTGGCCTGCTTGATCTTTATGCAGGGCTACTATGATAGGAACTAAAGGATAGAAACTAAACAGAACTCTCTCGAAAAGGTTTGAGAACGGCCGTTTATGAGATTCTGTTTTAGCCACATCCAAACAGGAATTCCCTTCGCTTACATTTCAGGCATAGAACAGTAAAGAAATAAAATGAGGTTAGAGAAAGAGAATAATTGGAAAAAATCTGTATTTTTCCCAAACTTTTAAGTATTTCTACTTACTAAAGAAAGTCAGATAATAACACAACTTTAAAAAGCATCTTAGTCTTCTAATCATTCATAAATTCTAATAGCTGCTACAACCAGCAGCCGAAATCCCTCCATTTCAACCCCTGCTGAAATCCCTCCATTTAGCTTATCTGGGAGGGGGATATTTTCCTGCTCCTCTTCTGGGGCTGAGACTCCCTGGCAAGGAGGACCTTGCTCGCACAAAGGTCAGCCTGCCATAGAGCCGCCACCCCTGCCACCGCTTTTGCCTCCGCTGTTGCCTGCTTGCTTCACCTCGGAGGCACGGGGCAGGGCAAGCCAGCACGAACCTTAGTCCGCGGGCGGCCTTGTCCCTGCCGCTTTACCAGCTCTCAGCTCATCACTCCTGCCTGGGGAGGCCAGCCTTCTGCTCTTTGGAGCCGAGATTTCCAAGGGCCTGAGACAAAGGCTTTGGGAGCAGAGGGCTGCAGAACCGCAAAGTTTAAAATGGCCATAGCCGTGATATTCCCATCTTCTGAGTTACTCTCAGATTCCAAGCTTTTACATTTACATTCCTCTGTTTCTACCTCATTCTGATTAAACAACTTATTCTCAAATAAAAACATTTGTACAAAAAAAAAAAATGTTCCTGACTTTTGAACCTAGTACTCCCATAGTTATTTACTCCCAAATTATTACTATACTCTCCCCTCACACTGTACTTAAAAGCTTCACTCTCTAAAAGCTTTACCTCACTTCATGTGCTCACTTCTGGGGGAGTTCCATTACCTCTCTGCTTTCCCTTCTGCCACCCGTGTCTGGCTGTGGGGAGAACAGAGCCAAGACGAATGCAGTTACAAAAACAGATAGACAAACAGCAAAAAAACAAAACAAAACAAAAAAACAGACAAACAGCAAAAACAGATAGACAAAGAGGCGCCACTCTTAACCTCAAACTCGGAATATCTAACCTCAAACGGGGTTCCTTAAAAGCAGGATGCCCTCCCAAATCTCCCAACCTTGCGTCCCAGGGGAGATGGCCACCGGCCCCTTCCTGGCTCGTCAGCCAGGGCTAGTGTGGCAACCAAAGGTCGCGACCTTGTTCTACTTACCAGGAGTTGAACAAGAAAGCTTCGGTGTGCAGACCGATGGCCATCCCTTGATCCCGGATGAGCCCCAAATGTTAAGCCTAATTCGGAGGGACCCAAAACGTTGAAGACACGAACAAAATCTGTTGATTACACATCAAAGCTTTATTGTCTAGCTTGGCCAAGCGGCGGCAACTCCAACAGAAATCTGAGGGAGAGCACGCCGGCCCTTCGTTCTACCTAGTTTTTATAGTTTTGTAAGTGGGAAGTACAGAAGTAAAAATTGCAATTAGGTGCCCTTTACCACTATTGGTTATAGTCATATGTCCTTAACATGATAAGACCATGTTCAATCTGCAAGCCATACATCATTTTAGAGAAAACAAAATTTACAAATCAACACAATGGTAGAAAGATGTCTGTCTCTTTACATATTAAAAGGCATTCTTATATTTTCTAGTATTTATCCGCCATCTCTTTGTCCAGAGTCACATGTATTAACCATATACATTTACATAGGAGAAGTAGTTTCGTGGGGACAAATGCCCGCAAATGGCTCATTACTATAAGAAAAGGTTTATCTTGGCTTTTCTCTTCCTGCACCTGGCTAGCCATTGACCCCTTTCCCCACAGGTGTGGTGGAATGTCTGGGAATCCATGTTTTCCTTCCCTTTGCATTTACAATACAATGCCAGGGGCCATCCTGGTTTTATGCCAATGACACAGTACAGAGATTATTCTCAAAATTTCTCTGCACCCCTCAACCCAAAGTAATAAAATGTTTTTTAAGCCTCTTAAAATTTTAATATTGATTCTGTAGCTTTTGGTACTTTACAACACCTGTGGGTGAGGTGGCACAGTGGCTCCTTACAGGCCAGTTTCAGTTCTCTGCTTATCTTTCTGGTATTCTGTTCTTAATTATTTGGTTTATTTTTTGTATTCTCACTTTCTTACCAACTGTACATTAATTTAATTTTTTAATTCATATTTCATCTGTTTATTTAGCTATTTACAAAGGAAAGTAAGTTAGGGTATGTGTGTATGTGTGTGTGTTTGTGTGTGTGTGTTAGTAGTTGCTTCTTAAATCATACATGTGCAAAACTTATGACTCTGGTTCTCCAAGCTCCCACAGTATCACTACTGGCAGTTAGTTCATTTGGTTTATCTGCATTATCAAGCCTTTACAAACGAATTTATACTTTTTAAAAAGACTATCACTTTCAAAATGTTCACATTGCTTCATAGACTTCTCACGTTATTTGATCTTGAGTAAAGAACTTAATCCCTGTGAGCTTTATTTTCCTTTTGCATAAAATAAAAATATTAATCTCAGTTGACAACCCTTAAAGAACGTGAAAAACAAATGATAATAAGATAATATGTGAACATATATTTTTTAAATTGTAAGGTATTATATTAACACAAGATGTTAGTACTGTGTTACCAAACAGATCACCTTTCTCTCATCACTTAGGCACTTTATTTAACAGGGTGCTTGCTTTTTGTATTAAATTGCTTTTGGCAACATTTTATATTTTTAATTATTTTTTATAATCTTTTTAATTTATAAATTCAAGAGAGAGAGAGAGAAAAAGAAGTGACAAAAAGAAATATTGACTTGTTTTACTTATTTATACATCTATTGGTTGATTCTTGTATGTGCCCTGACTAGGGAATGAGCCCACATTTTTGATATAGAGAAGGTGCTCCAACAAACTGAGCTACCCAGCCAGGGCCTAGAAACATTTTAAAAATGAGTGATGTTAACATATTTTTCCACAATGGTCTTCATTCTTTCTCACTTAACTAATATTCTGACCTTTATATTGAGTTTCATGTGAAATGACTGAAACTTCTGTGTGAATTTTATGACAAATTCTAATCTATAGTATTTGAATAAATTCCATAGAATAATAAATCACAATTACTTTTTTTAAGTGCATAAAGTGCAAAGAGACTACCAAAAGCCTAGTCTGCATATTTTGGAGAGTTTATATTATAATTTACCAATCTTTTATTTCTGGAGTATATTTCTGGATCTCCGATTTACCTGAAACATATCATGAATTACTGTGGGCTTTGTCTGATGAATATAGTCATATATCACAATTAAAATATCAATCTTAAAAATTAAATTGCATGCTTTATTGTGATTCTAATAGCCAGGTATGCTCACTGTGACATTCAAAATGTTTTCAAATGATAAGACACATTTATAATTGAGTATACAACTTTCTTTATAGAGCTGAGCTGATGAGCTTAATGAAGCAAAAATGAAGAATATGACAATTATAAGTCTGACTAAAACTATGTTATGTATTATTGTGTCATACATCATAAACATTCATAAAAATACAAGGTCAAACTAAAATGAAATTTTTAAGTTGGTTCTCAATGTGTTCCAACTTTCAAATTACAATATTCATAAGATAATTTCCCATTTTAATAATTAATTTTGATCCTAAGTTTTTGAGAGAATGAATGCAATTCTGAAGTCTACCAATACTAGAGTCTAGAAAATGATCAGACATCTAAAAAATTGAATATAGTTTGTAGAAGTGACAAAATATGAATATTTTCTGTGGAACTTTATTAAGTTCAAAACTTACATGTTAAGAAAAGCAGATTTTAGTATTTATATCATGGCCGTTAAAATATAAAACACTATAGCTCTTTAAAGATAATCATAACTTTAAGCTATATAGTTAATAAAATATAAAGGAGCTGAATTGTATTCAAACATAATTTAAATAGGGAGCACTTTTATTTAATCCTGTCATTAATGATGGTTTGATTTATAAAATATCTCACGTAAGTAAAATTATAATAATAAGATGTATAGCCTCAGTCAATTTAGTTCAAATGAATTCAATTCAAGAAATTTATTGAGACCTGTCCAGGTAACTGAGTTGGTTAGAGCATTGTCCTGATATGCCAAGTGCGAGTTCAATCCCAGGTCAGGGTACATACATAAATCAATGAATGCATAAATAAGTGGAACAAAAAATTGATGTCTCCTCTCTCTCTCTAATGATAAAGAAAAATTTTAAAAGAAAAAAAGAGATTATCTCATATAAATGGATTCTAAACATTTAACCCATGCATTAACTTCTGTGGAGCTGAAAACGGAAGTTCTGAAACAGTACCAGAAAGCTATCCGAAAGTTGTCATGGCAACTTGCTCGGAATTGTTTTAAAACGGTTTTAGTAGTATTTTTCAATACAAGGTGGAACAAAAGTAAGTTTACAGTTTGAATAAAAAATAATACAATAATAAATAATAATATATGAATAAACTGTACTTCACATACTCAACACTGTAAACCTACTTTTGCCCCTCCCTGTTTGTACTAACTGTCTGATTCAACTGTCAAAAGAGTCTACAGAACTTGAGTTTCTGAAAAGCCTGTAAAGGAGTCTAGACCTTTAAATTCAGTTATTCTCACTTAGCCCTACCATTAATCATATATATTTTAAAATCATGACATTTATAGTTCCTGAATAAGAAGAACTACTACCTAATAAAGCATTAAAAATTATATGTTTAAAATCAACCTTGAGAAAGCTTTTATTACTAGATCACTCAGTACTTACCAAGATAGACAAGATCTAAGCCCTCACAAAACAATAAAGAGAAATAAGCAATAAGGAAGCAAATAAAAATATATTAGACTGTGGTAAGTGCTATGCAGTGAATTAAAAGACTTTGCTAAAGACTAATGATGTTTTATTTTGGATGGCCAGAAAACATGGTTTTAAGTGTAGTGTTTGGATTAAGACCTGAATGACAAAAAGGACAGAGATTTGAAAAGATTAGAAAGAGTTATCAAAGATAGAAGATAGCCTGACCAGGCAGTGGCGCAGTGGATAGAGCATCAGACTGGGATGTGTAGGACCCAGGTTCGAGACCCTGAGGTCACCAGCTTGAGATGGGCTCTTCTGGTTTGAGCAAGCTCACCAGCTTGGACCCAAGGTCGCTGGCTTGAGTAAAGGAGTACTCGGTCTGCTGAAGGCCCACAGTCAAGGCGCATATGAGAAAGTGATCAGTGAACAACTAAGGTGTCGCAACAAAAAACTGATGATTGATGCTTCTCATCTCTCTCTGTTCCTGTCTGTCTGTCCTTATCTATCTCTCTCTGAAAAAAAAAAAGATAGAAGATATACTGCTGGCAATCCTAACTTCTTGATGTGTTTCAGATAAATGAAAAATAAATATAAACAGTGCAAATATGCTTTCTTTTTTATCAAGTATATTAGATTAAGTCAGCCATTGAATATAGTACAGTGTCATCATTGTCAACATGGCTGTTGAATTAAATGTTATATAAACTAACATTTGGAGGGAACAAGACAATATTTGAAAGAAATTAATTTTATGAGAAAAATATAATATTATTATACTTATTCTCATGAGCTAGTCATCTATTTTATTAATGGTATATAGGAATTATTTTAGAAAGAGAAAATTAAATTATTTATACATGAATTTTTCAATATTAAATCCATATTGGTTTATATGTGTGTTAAAGAAATCAGAATACTCGTAGATAAAAATAAGCAGGTTTTTAAAAAATACAAGACTGCTCAGAGTCTTTGTTATAATGAAGTTTTGCTAAATATACTCAATGACTTGCAACACATATTTTCAAGTCTGATTCGTTAACATCTCCCGAAATAGTGTTCAGTGGTACTCCAGATTACTGATATTAATGAAGTCCAGCTGCTTCACTTAGCAGAAGTAAAAATGGAGATCACAAAACTTAACTCTCTTCACGTTTTAGTAGCTCTATTAGTTTTCTATCACTGCTGTAACAAATTTATAAGCTTAAAATAGCACACATTATTTATATTACAGCTACTCTTAGTCAAAAGTCCAAGTGTGTTCAACCTAAGGTCTTACAAGAAGGAAGTCAATATATGGGAAGGTGTAAGTTCTCACCTAAAACCTCGAGAAATATATACTTCCAAGTTCCTACGTCAAAGGTAGAATCCATTTCCTGCGCATGTAGAACTAAGGTTCTTGTTTACTTGCTGACTACTAGCTGGGACTGGCTGTCTACAAGAGGCTACTCACATTTCTTCTAACATCTTCATTTTCAAAGCAGCAATAGCACATCAAGTCTTTCTCATGCTTTGAGTCTTTTTAACCTCCTTTATTGCCAGATAAAAGCACTGATTTTAAGGGCTAATGTGATTACATTAGGTCTACCTAAACAATTGAAAATAATCTCCTTATTTCAAGGTCAACTGTATTACATAACAAAATAATTGCAGGATTAATATTTCATGATATGCAGATGTTTATGGACTAAGGTAAGAAACAGCTAAACTGAAACTAGAGACAAAGTCTCTTTACTGTGAATGTAATATTTTTCTTATTCTGTTTAAACTCAGTAAAAGGTTTTCCATTAACATTTAATTTTCTGATGAAAGTATATGTTATATTTAATGTATTCTTAATACTTGTATATTTAATCTGAAGAACTGTGATCAATTCTCTTTCTAAATGAATCTTTTTTTTATAAATATATTTCTAAAAAGATTATCAGTTTGTCATTTTTAATAATCATGTTTTGTGTTTTTCTTTTTATTTTAAAAACAAGTGGCATATTATTTTCATTACTGTAAGGAAGAGCAATTTCAATAATTACTATAATGCATTTCATTCTTTTGTATGTGTGAATATTTAAAGTAATTAGTTTTCTATCTGTGTCAATTGAATTGCTAATGGATTAATTATTTTAAAATAAAAAGTAACATTATAAAAATGTTAATTAAGCACCCAACTGCTGTCTATGATTGTTTGCCAGACCTCAATAATTTTTATACTTCTCTTAATTAACAGTATTATTTTTAATATTCTGTTTCAGGCATTGTAATGTAAATTATTTTAATCAAAAATAATAATCGTTTTTATTAGAGATATGATAATTTTCTAAAGTGGAAAATAGCTTCCACAAAGGACGTTGAAGGATAATTTTACTAATATGCAAGCATCATTCACAATCTCTTTTTTTATAAATAAATTTTTATTAATGTTAATGGGGTGACATCAATAAATCAGGGTACATATATTCAAAGAAAACATGTCCAGGTTATCTTGTCATTCAATTATGTTGCATACCCATCACCCAAAGTCAGATTGTCCTCCATCACCCTCTATCTAGTTTTCTTTGTGCCCTTCCCTCCCCCTTTCCCTCTCCCTCCTTCCCTCCCGTGCCCCCCTCCCCCCCACCCCCAGTAACCACCACACTCTTGTCCATGTCTCTTAGTCTCGTTTTTATGTCCCACCAATGTATGGAATCATGTAGTTCTTGTTTTTTTCGGATTTACTTATTTCACTCCATATAATGTTATCAAGATCCCAAACCAAGGTGTTATGAATATGTCTTGTTTTTTTAATATGTTCAGAATTACTCTCCCTTCTTCTGTTAACCTCAACCATATTTTGGGGGAGAAAGTTTCCTTATCTATGCTGTGATTCTAATGATGATGCCAAAATAGAACCTAATATCCTGGTCATAAGGCTGACCATCTCATTCACCCTGCCCTGACAATTTATAATAACCTATTTTCTTAGCTTCAAAGATTCCGTCAGAGAAGGCTCCCATGACAATCAACATCATTTCCTCAAATTTTACATGTGAATACAGGGAAATAAGACATTCTTTCTCTGGGATTCAGGCTAAAAATATGTAATAAAAGAACAAGATATATCATCTTCTTCCTCCTGTTTCCTCCTCTTACTGCACTGAGAAACCCTGTATTAAGTAGGAAAGAGTTGGATTAACAAAAAACAAGTAGATAGACCAGCAAACAAAACTGAATTAAAGAAACAGAGCTATGAGGTAAAAATAAATATAAAATAAGTAAGATATAAAAATGAGAGATATAATGTGAGATATAAGATATAAAATGAGCAAGTGTTAGAGAGAAATTTAAACAACATGGTTTAATTCCTCAAAAAATCACTATTTTACTTCACACTTGCATAAACCAAGAAATCACTTTTTTTTTAGTTCATACTATTTGTAACATGCAACCAAAAGAATACTAACTAGTACATTTGGGAGCATTTATCTTGGTAAATTAAATTGGTTGAATAGTTTGACTTTAAGCCAAGAATTACAGTACCACTATTGTTACCTCTTTTGTCCAATCCACCATCGTTTCTCACTTTGATTACTACAGTAGCTACCAAGCTGATCTTCTTATTTCCACTGTTGATCCCACAGACTATTTTTTAACATGGGAGCCATAAGTATGATAATGCCACTCTTCTGCTCAGACCCCTTTGATGGTTGATCATCTCTTCTGAAGTCTAAATGGAGTACATTAAGGAGACCAAGAGCAGTGGGTTTTTAAACTCTAGTATATATCATAGTCATGAGATTTGTCAAAATAATGATTCCTAGACCTGTGTCAAAAAATTTTAAATCAAGAAACTTGACATGTTTTTCATATTTCATTCTTTGGACAACATTGAGCTATATAGATGAAGAGGTGAAAAAGTATTTTACGGGCAAGGGTATGATGGATTTTTACTAAAGCAATTGCTAAGCTTTGGAAATTACTTTCGATTTTCTATTTATTCTACATAGTTCACCTCAATCTTTGTTCTGTGCAGAGGAATATAGCACATTTTAATTTTTAATGTATACTTTACCTTATATATGCTACTAGCCTTTAATCTTCACCTTTGTATTTCTTGGATTAACATGTAGCTCTGCTATGTGTCCTTTAAATTCATCTTATTAACTTGATAAGTCAATTACATGTCCAGTTGATTTTGCCCTTAACTCCATCATGAGTTCATATGCTTAACACTGAATTCAATCAACTTGTTGATTGATTTTCCTCTTGCAAGTCTTGATGTAAGGTATTCAGCTTCTACATTCAGATGTTTCATTCACACTGCTTGCTTTGTAACTTACCCACTTATTTACTTTTCCTGGTTTTTGATTTGCTGCTGTTCCATCTATATCTAGATTCTACAGTAATAATTCTATTTTTCAACTTTTTTCTCAACTTTTGAAAAGCAATGCTAAACATTTAAACTCTTTGACTCGGTTAAAATAACAAGAAATCATTTCTTATTTGCACATTTATTTTTACTTCATTATTTATTTTATATAATTTTTAAAATCAAACCTAGTTTTATAGTGAATTTTAACTCATTTCTTCCTCAGAACATCTTGTTTGTTGGCTATAACCCAGATCATTCTTTGAGATATCACCTCACACCTGTCAAAATGGCTATCATCAATAAATTTTAAAAAAAAAGTTTTGGTAAAGATGTGGGAAAAAGGTGACCTTTGTGCACTGTTGATGAGAATGCGGATTGGTGGAGTCACTGTGGAAAATAGTATAGAAGGTCTTCAAAAAAATTTAAAATATAACTACCTTTTTATTGCTAAATAATATTTAATTGTATAAATATGTGTATATATTTATATATATATATATCACATATACATATATATCACATCTTTAGCCATTCAATGACAACATAAATAGATTTTGAGGTATTATGTTAAATGAAATGTCAGAGAAATATAAATCCTGCTTTATTTTACTTCTTTGTGGAATTTAAAAGCAAAACAAAACAAATAAACAAACAAAACTAAATAAAAACAAACTCATAGAAACAAAGAGCAAACTGATGGTTGCTAAAGAAAAGAGGGGTGGTAGGAGGGATGTAAAGTTGAACCAGTATATAGTCAATAATAATGTGATGCTTTTGCATGATGACAGATGATTACTAGATTTAGTTTGTTGATCACATTGTGAGATATATAAATGTTAAATCATAGGTTGTGCACTTGAAAATAATGTTATTTAGATGAACTATATATACCTTAATAAAAAATAATTTTTAATAGAAATGCCTTGATACTCAGTGATTCTAGTTCTGAGTATTTAGTTGAAGAAGAAGCCAAAACACTATTTTGAAAGCTTATTTATATCTTTATGTTCTTTACAGTGTTATTTACAATAGCCAAGAAATGGAAGCAACCCAAGTGTCCTTCAATATACAAGTAGATAAGGAAATGTGTATATGCACAGAAATCAATTCAAAATGGAGTAAAGACTTAAACATCAGATCTGGAACAATACATTACATGAAGAAAACATGAGTACTAAACATATGTAACTTGGCCATAGAGAACATTTTATGAATCTGAACCCAAAGGCAAGGGAAGTAAAGGCAAAATAAATGAGTTGGATTATATTAAACTAAAAAGCTTCTGCACAGCAAAAAAACAAAAACAAAAAAACAAAACAAAACAAAAAAACCAAACAACCCAACAACAAAACAGAAAGGCAGCCAATTGAATGGAAGATGATATTCACAAATAACAGCTCTGACGAGGGGTTACTATCCAAAATATATAAAAAAACATACAAAGCTCAACAACAAGCCATCTAATTAAAAGTGGGGAGAGGACCTGTACATACACTTCTCCCAAGAAAACATACAAACAGCAAATAAATACATGATAAAATGTTCATCTTCATTAGTTATTAGAGAAATGCAAATTAAAACTACAAAGAGATGCCACCTCACACCTGTAAATTAGCTGTTATCAATAAGAACAGGTAATAACAAGTGTTGGAGAGGCTTTGGAGAGAAAGAAATTCTCATTCACTGCTTGCAGGAATGTACAATGGCACAGCCACTATGGAAGAGAGTATGGTGGGTCCTCAAAAAAGTAAGAATAGAGTTACATATGACCCAACAATCCCTCTACTGTGTTTTCTCCCAAAAAACTTGAAAACACTTATACATCTTTATTATATGCAGCTTAAGTGTCTGTTTGTCGCCGATAGCTTATTGGTTGCTTGCGTAACTGTACTAGCCAATGGGGTGAAGTTGCCACGGCATTCAAATAGTCCTGCCTTCTGGCATGCCACCTCACAAATTGAGGTTAAAGATTGGAGCAATTATTATGCTGTTAAGAAATCTTAACACCAGAAGGGGTCTTTGCAATGGTACAAGACTAGAGGTTCTCCAATTGAAAAATAATGTCATAATAGCTAAGTCTTTGACTGGCTCCTCTAAAGGTGAAATACATGTCATTCCAAGAATTGATTTGGCTCCATCTCAAACAGGGTTGCCGTTTCAATTGAGACGTAGACAATTTCCTGTAAAACTTGCCTTTGCTATGACCATCAATAAGTCTCAGGGCCAAACGCTTAAGCGTGTTGGCATTTTTGTACCTGAACCTGCATTTGGACATGGTCAACTTTATGTTGCCTGTTCAAGAATTTGTGAAAGAATGGACGTAAAATTAAAAATAATTGATGGTCCTCTGCAAGGCGAGCTTAAAAATGATGGAAAGATCTACACAAGAAATGTTGTGTACAAAGAGATCTTTGACATGTGAATTAACATTTTATTATTTAAATCACCTTTATTTATTGAGCTAGCGGTGGCTCTTAAGAAATGTACCACCAGTGGTTTCCTTCATTGCACTCTACTTTAAGCAATTAAGCAAGTAGAAGGGGGAAACCCCGTGGGGCAGTAAGCAAAGGGGCGTCCTCGCCACCTGCCCTGGGTAATTCAGTTTGAATTAGCAGACACCTTTGCACAAATCATTTTAATTACAATTTATAATATCTAGAACAGCGGTCATTTTGTATGACCGCCAGGCTTTCTAGTAAAGATATATGCACCCCCCCCCATGTTCATTGCCGCATTATACACTGTGGCCAAGCTATAGAAACAACAAAAATGTTGCTCTACAGAGGACTGGAGAAAGAAGACATGGTACATATAGGCAATGAAATACCACTCATCCTTCAGAAATGATAAAAAAAAAATATTGCCATTTTTAACAACATGAATGGACCTAAATTAAATTTAAAAAAGCTAAGAACTATATGATTTTATTCATGTGGGATATAAAATTGACACTTACAGACATAGACAAAAATGAAGTAGCTATCAAAGGGATGGGGTGAGGGAGGGAGAATAAGGAGGATCAAATGCATGGTGACAGAAAGTGGTTGGACTCTGAGTGATAAGCACACAACACAATGAATAGTTCACATGCTATCGAGACGTACACCTGAAACCTATGTGTTTCAATGGACTAGTGTCACCCCATTACATTTAATTTATAAATTAAAAATAAAGAGATGTGGTACATATATTCAATGAAATATTACTTGGTCATAAAAAGATTGAACTCTCCCCTTTTTGACAACATGGATGGACCTAGAGGGTACTATGTTAAATGAAATAAATCAGAGAAAGATAAATACCACATGAGTTAATTTATATTTGAAATCTAAAGGACAAAATTAAGGAAATGAATAAACAAAGAAAAGCAGACTCATAGATACAGAGAACAAATTGATAATTAGCAGATGACAGGGAGTTGGAGGGTTGGGTGAAAGGTGAAGGGATTAAGAAATACAAATTGGCCATTACAAAATAGTCATAGGGATGTAAATTACAGTATAGACTATATAGTCAATTATTTTGTAATGACTATGTATGGTGCCTACTCATTATTAAAATTATCGAGGAGTCATTTCATAAATTATATAAATGTGTAGCCACTATGCTGTACATCTGAAACTAATATAAAATAATACTAAATGTCAATTGTAATTTCAAAATATAAAGGAATGTAAATAGCACATGATTTTATTTAAACAATTTTTAGTGCATTTCAACAATGCAAGCACCCTACACTTTTGTGCAATCTAGCCTTCAGTAGGCAAATTACAAAATAAATCATGTCTACATGATGGGAATTACTCAAAGAGAAACTACATATTTATGTATGTATGTCCCAAAAAGTTATCTTGACCTTCTCTGCAGAAATAAGTTATATGAATAAATCCTCAATATAAAGGACTGACAAATGGTCAATTTGCTATATGCAAACATAGTTCTGAGGAAATGTTTTTCAAATACTACTTACCTGTGCATTGTATGGAAAAGTTGCTCAAGGTAAGGCTACATGGGAATTAGACTCATTGAAAACAAATCAGACTTAAACTATGAGTTAATGCAAGTTCTGAGTGCTTATCCATTTATTATGATCCCTGAAAACTAGACAAAAAAATTAAAAACACCTGATCTAAGCCTGTAGATCTTGCCCTTTTGGGAATATATAAAATTCTATGTTTTTAATCAAAGCACTGTGTTGTGGGTAGAGCCCTATTTACAGTAAGTGATATTCTAAAATGAGTGCTTCTTTCTTTATAATAATTTAAATGAGGCAAATTTTAAATGTCTTTTCACTGTGGAAAATAATTTGGAAGGGCAGACAAGTCAGAGCTAGGAGATTAGAACACTACCCATTGCTGTGTAGCAGATGCAAGCGCAGGTCCACAGGCTGTTGATGCTGTGAACATGACCCTACTTGCTGTGCTTTCGGATTACACACGTACATTTAGAGTGTTAGTAGAATCCTGTTTTAGAAAGGTGGAAACAATGACATTGATAAGTCATTATCAGGGAATATACTAAATGGTTTTATCAGCTGTCATACATGAGTGAAGTCATGTAGACCTTGAAATGTTTTTATTTCCCATATTTAAAATTGAGTGTTTTCTGTGGGTTTTATATACATTTAGAATTTTTTATTGCTACTGTTTTGCATTTTGGATACATTATGGGTTAAATTGGCTTTTACCAAAATATCCTTTGAAGTTAACTTTATAACATTGCTTCCATGGGGAAAACATATATTGAATTACAGAATAAATGACTCATAACTAAACATAATCCATTTTTTGGTGGTTTATGTATGTTTGAAAGAGTTTTTTTTTTTCCTCTATTTATATTTACTTTTCAATTACAGTTTGGAATCAATAGTATTCTGTATTAATTTCAGGTACACAGTGTAGAGGTTAAACAATCATACTTCACAAGTTGTTCCCCCTGATATTTCCAGTACCCAGTTGGCATTATGCATAGTTATTATAATATTATTGACTATATTCTCCATGTTATACTCTACATTTCTGTGACTATTTTGTGTCTACCAATTTGTACTTCTCAATCCCTTCACCTTTTAGACCCCGTCCCCCAAGCCTTTTTCCCTCTGGCAACCATCAGTCTGTCCTCTATAACTCTGTTTCAATTTTGTTTTTCCATTTATTTTGTTCTTTGGATTACACATATAAATGAAATTATATGGTATTTGTCTTTCTCTGCCTTACTCCAGTCAGTGTAATACCCTCTTGTTTCATTCATGATGCTGCAAATGGTAAGATTTCATTCTTTTTATGGATGAATTATATTCCATTCTATATATGCATCATTGTTTTTCATCCAGTCATCTATTGCCGAATACTTGGGTTGCTTTTTCTATCTTGGCTATTATAAATAACGTTGCAAAGAAGATAAGTGAGCATATATTTTTTTCTCATTAATGTACAGTTTTGTGTTTTCTTGGGTAGGCTTTACTTTTAGTGATAGATTCTTCTTTATGTTGTGTTAGCTGCTGATGTCTTTGGAGATGCTGGGATAATTTCTGAGTTATCTTTTTCTGTTGGCTGCAAGTATATCCCAATTGCTTTTGGGAGCATCATCAAGGGATAAGTGCTATTTGCAAACCTACACTATGAATATTTACCTTTGGTTGGCTAATTATCATGTGTCAGAGAGTGTATCTTGCATAAATATGTGACTTAGATTATTATACAGAACTTACAATGTCAATTACAGTCTCTATCTGATTTTAAAATTACTATATATGTAGAAAGATTAAACATGTATTTTAAAGGAAACAGTCCATGTAGATAAGCATTGTTTTCTTTTTTTCCCCCTTGGTAAATACTACCTAGGTAATATTAAGCTAGAAAAGTCACTTAGTTTTTCTAAAGATAGTGGGGTTTTTTGGCTTGCTTTCTTCTTTTTTAAAACTTCATAATATATCTAATAAATGTTTGTATTACACATGTTGCCAAGGGACTATTTCTACTTCCTAAATTTTTCTTTCATTTTAATCTTCTGCTGACTTCATTACAAGCAGTTCTTATTTCAGAATTATCCACTTCATAAAGATGCACCATTAACAATGTTTTCCTTAGCTTACACATTTTATTATTTATTGTATTTATAGCAAGCAGCACACATTTTATATTCATGAAGTTTTCTCACATTTTCGTCTTCCCTTTAGAGAAAAGGTAATCTCATCCTACTCTTGGCTATTACTGGATCCCTATCTCTTGCACAATATATATATTTTTAATTCTGCTATACTGAGAAACCACAGTTCTTCCAAATAGCAGTCATTCTTTTAGAATTTGTTCATATTAATAATCAAAATTATTTTATTTATTTATAAATTAATAAATTTAACAAATATTTTGACAAATATTAGGTACATAGTACTAAATCAAGTTCTACTTATATAAGACAAATGAAGCCAGTACTAAATTAAGTTCTACTTATATAAGACAAATGAAGCCTCTCTTTTCATAGACTTTACATCCAAAGATCACTCTTTCTGCCTCATTTATTGACACATAAACATAATTCTAAAAGCTTTATGTCATGTAAAAGAAAGGCATATATTTTTAGTTTATTAAATATGCAAACATGCACTGGACTCAGGCATTTTCTCTCTTATCCTCCTCTAATTTTTTCTACAAATGAACAAAAGAAAAAATTTCCTTTCTAATCTTTTTTCTTTGTAATGTGCAAATCAGATTATGTCACTTGTTCTCTTCAAACCCAACAATTCTATTTTTGCACTCAGAATAAAGTTCTACTGCCCTAAAGGAGTCCACGAGTTTTGACCACTGTTACCTTTCCAACCTCACTTCATGACACTCTCTTATTTTATTTTTATGCCTGAACTACAGTGACTTTCCATTTTTGGAACATGCATATGCATTGCTAGCTGTTCTTTCACAGACTCTAAAAATCTGGCTCTTTTTAATAATCACCTCCTGTAAGAAGTTTTCTCTAGCATACTCTAGCTTGCCTCCATTGTTATAGTCTCATTCAGCTTCTGTTATTAAATAGAACATAGAAATTTATCATTCTATATTTATTTGTTTGCTTATTTATTGTCTGCCTCTGCCAGTAGACTAAGCTCAGGAGACAGATCTGTTGCATTCGTCTCTGTACATATAGTGTTTAGCACATCATTGACTCAAAAACAGATTGTTTAATAAGTAAATGAGTGAGTGATTGTATGCAAGTCCATGACTGAAGATGCAATTCTTTATTATAACATTTCTCTTTCCCATGGAACATTTTTCTTGGATCCAAATAATTTTTATTTTAACATCTTTCTCAGGGACACAATTCACTCTAAGTTCAAGAAATACCTACTTTAAAATATACATGATTTTTGTAAGAGTTCCATGATCCTGAACCCAAAATTTAGTCTGATAGGGTGCAAATATTATTTATATATGCTGAAAATTACAGACCAAGTATACTTTCTTCAACATAAAGAAGAAAATGAATTGGTATTTTTAAACCTATTTGTAAACCTAAGAATTAGCTCAGTTGGTTAGGGTGTTGTCTTGATACACCAAGGTGGCGGGTTCGATCCTCAGTCAGAGCACATACAAAAATCAAACAATGAATGCATACATAAGTGTAGCAACGAAACTCTCTCTCTCTCTCTTTCTCTCTCTCTCAAATCAATATAAAAAGAATAAATTCAAAATTCAGAATTATGTGCTAGTTTATATGTTTATCTATTGATACGCTATGTGTGCTAGTCTGAACTCCATAACTAGATTGCAAACCCTTTATAGGTAGGAAACTGTCATTATATATTTCTTCCGAATACACCAAAGTTTCTATAATAATATTAAGTACACAGACAGTGAAAAATAAATACTTGATTCCTATTTGTGTTGATTGTAATATTAATATTTTATGTACAGTTTGTTGGTTTCATGATCTTTAATGTTCTACTAGAAGAAAAATGATACATAAAGAGATAATAATTTATATTTTGTCATTTAGATCAAATATAATTTTCTGAGTTTAATTAAATAGTTACCTCCTATTGGAATTTCAGTCCCTGGCCTTTACAAGGAAATTATTTTCCCCAGTCTACGCTAGAACTTTCTATTTCTTTATAATGTCAGGAATCTTATGTATGTCTTTCTGTAGGAAGAGGTCAGAGAAATGTTCAGAAAAGCAAATTAAATCTCCTGGCAATTTAAACCTCTCATATTAATATTTTCAACTCTTCTTATCGTCCAACAGAATTGGATATATCAAACACTAAAATGTTGGCCTTAAAGAAGAATTTAAAAAGCCAGACTAAATTCATTTATGTGCTTCTTTCACAGGTCAGACAACACAGATCTTTAGCACCAAATCTTATGCTATTCTTAGGCAACAGACCTGTGCAAAAGTGTAGCCAAAGTTCCCCTTTGATTCCCATTTTAAATACAAAATGTATTGTCTTTTCACATGTTATCTAATTTGATCCACACTTACACTACTGAGACAGGCATTATTGTCTCTATTTTAGAAAAAAAAGAAACTGCAGCTCAGAGAGTTTGGTTCATTTGCCTCGGGTAACAAAGTAATGGAAATATGTGAGAACGCAGATCTAGCTCAATACAATTCTTGATTTCCTTATAATATTTTGTGTGTTCCTACAAAAAATACACAGAAAAAAATACAGGGTGGGCAAAAGTAAGTATACAGTTGATCAAATGGAAAATATATAATACAATAGTTAATAAATAATAATACAAGAATAAACTTTGTTTCCTATACTTACAACCTTAAGCTTACATTTGCCCCACCCTGTGTGTTAGGGGAAGAAACTTTAGCTTAAGTACTGCAGGTGTAGGTAAACATAAGGTTCTCACTAAGAAAGAGAGAAGACATAAATATTTTTGAAAACTTGGCCAATAGTTCAAGTTTATTGTACCATTGAGTATAATCTACTTCCAATTTTCTGGTGACCAGGAGAAGTTGTTAGATGAAAGTGTTTACACTGTGAAAAGTCTCCAGTGGCTGTCCATGGCTAAGTTTATTTGCCACTTTCCTCAGAAACTTGATTTGCTGCTTGCAACAAACTTGTAAATATATCATAGAATATACCAGGCAGAAAAGTACTACTCTTATTACTCAAGCGAACAAAGTAAGACCAAATGAGTCAAAGTTAATTCTGAGAAACCACTTATTCATTTTCTAGTTCTAGCTGAAAGATAAAATCCTCACTAAAAGAAAGTTCTACAAAGAAGGTCAGAGATTTTTCTTTTATTTTTTCCTTTCCCCTCATATTTTTCTTTCTAAGAACTGAAAGGTACATAAAATGAAGTAGCATTTTAAAATGTAGTTGGAATCAGCAAGATGTGGAAGAGGCTAACACACCCTGAACAAACTTCATCTAATCCCATTGTAAACACATGAATCGGGCCATAAACAGCTTTAAATAAAAATTTTAAGGATTATAAGGATTGTTAATATGGTTGTATAATTAAAATGTCAGTAGTTAATGCCAACCTTGGGGAAGAAATTGATTGGTTGAATAGTTTCCTAAGGTGACAACAGTCATCTACAATCCAGTAGTGAACTCTAATGTGAACTGTCTGGAAGAGAAAGGAAACAACATAATAGAGGTCATTTGTTAATTGCTTTCTAACTTAAAGTGACAGTAAAAACAAGCACAATGTAAATCTCTTCCAACATAAAAAAAAAGTCCTTTGTACCATTTAAGCTAATGGAGAACATGAGATATGTCAATTATAAGGCTAATTAAGAATTTGTAAATAGTCATTTTCTCATATGCATTTTAGGTGCAAATTTTAGATGTTAATCAAATGATGTCCAAGTGTAATCTATTAAATATTTGCTAGGATACTGTCTTCAAAATCTTTTCCAGTAAACCCGGAAGAAAGTGAAATATCAATAGATCCTATCTCCTCCTTTCTCCAAATGATAAGAAAAGCTTAAGAGGTTATGCAGTTTCTCTGAACCTGAATTCTATTTGTGCAGTTAACCATCGAAAATTATCACAAACTTTGAACCTGAAACCTTCCACTGGAGTGAGAGGATATGGAGGCTTGGTGCTGTGTACTATGATTTCTGCTCGTCCTCGCCTTTCCAGTTAATATGACATAATGGTAAAAAGCCCAGGTTTTGGAGTCAAATAACTTAGTTTTGGCCTCACTTCCAATATTTACTGGCTAGTCCCAGGCACTGTGTAAAGCAGTTCATGTGCATTATCTCAATTTACCCATCAAATGATGAATTATATGAATTTCCTTATTTTCAATGTGCAAATTAAGTCTCATAAAGATTAAGGAATGACCCAAGATTAGAGAGTTGTTAATAAATAAAGCCAAAATTCTAATCAAGATGTATTTGAATTCACTACGCATAATATAGCCTTTGACATTTGTACCAGATGCTGTCAATGCTCTGTCCGATTGACCTGTAAACAATTTCTGAACACATTAAGGACTTTCTGTATTTCTCGGCTAGAGGACATAGTTTGGGAGGTTAAAGGGACCATTCAGGGGGCAGAAACCATCCCAGACTGATAAATTGTGTAGATTAGGTTCTACGTGGAGAACTAAAGTATTCTTCACTGTAAATGAAGTGATGGTTTCTGAACTATTTTGCCAGAGCATTGAAGAAATAATTAGAAGGCTAAGAAAGATGGGCATACTATCAATAGAATAAGTTAAGTATGGAAGACTATATAACACTTCATTAGACTATCTTCCTCAGGGGACCACAGAAGATACTTTCTTCACCAAAGTAAAAAGGTATAATTGGGCTGATAATCAGAAGTGGAATGAACAAGATTTTAAGACTGAAGACAAATTTAAGGGAAATGAATGTAGCTGAGCCTATAATAGTAGGCACAGCACGTATGGATCTTTGTCTCAAGTCAATACCCACCTGAGAGTATCCACTACAGCTAGTGCTTGACTTACAACCACGATTGGTTCCGACAGACCGGTCGTAACACAATTTGGTCATAAGTTGAGTAGGCTATATATACAGTACTGTGAAATGATGTTATAAAAATCTTTAGGTCATATTTTATCATAATTTTTTTATTATTGTTATATATCATAATTTTCTTTGTTCATTTTATGCCATTTGTATCATCTCTACATCATTTTGTTTCTTATTTTTATATTCATCGGTTTTAAGTAAAACACTGCATTACTAGTACAACTGCTTTAATATTTGCAAAGACAATTTCCTCTTGGTAGACATCTTGGGAGGGGTTTGATGAAAAATATCCAAGACACAAAACACAAATTGCTGTACCGAGTCTGGGATAACAGTTGAAATGGTGCATGCGGAGATGGTAGTGCTGCCAGAAACTGATCCGCACTGTCATATGCCCAGCTGGGCAACGCTTGCGCTGCCAGATGCAGAGCAGTCATGGCTAGCGATTGTGGTAGTAAAGTCAAATGGTCATAAGTCAATCAATATTTGTACTAAGAAGGCATTGAACAACCAGCTATATAGAATGACTGTTTTAGTGGATTTCTTCTATTTTATCTTCTTTTTCACCCCATTGCTTACACAATGAGACCATTAATATAGTAATCATACCATATTAGTTTCTTAGATATGCTTTTAAAAAATCACTACAAACTTGGTTGCTTAAAACAAGGCATTTATTATCTCATGTTAAAAAGGTCAGAAGTCCAGAATCAAGATGTTAGTTGGGTAATGTTCTTTTCTTAGTTTCTGGGGAATAATTTCTCATGGCTTCTGGCAGCTACTGACAATGCTTTGGCTTTCTTGGTTTGTTGCTATATACTCCAGTCACTGTCTCCTTCTTCACTTTGCCTCCTCTTTTCCTACCTGAACGTATTTCTTCTGTGTGTCTCTTATAAACCCACTTGCCATTGAATTTAGGACTTACCCAAAAAATTCATAATTATCGCCTCATTTCAAGTCCTTTAACGTAATTATACATGTAGAGATGCTTTTTCCAAATAATGTAATATTCATAGGTTCCAAGAATTTGATAAGGTTCCAATCTTTTTTGGGGGGGGCATGCAACAACTACACATGGTAACAAAATTGGCAATTATGCACAGTATGGATTCCCTTTCACTGAAGCTAACCTACATTCTTTTTTTTTTTTTGTATTTTTCTGAATTTAGAATTGGAGAGGCAGTCAGACTCCTGCATACACCTGACAGGGATCCACCCGGCATGCCCACTGGGGGGCGATGTTCTGCCCATCTGGGGCATTGCTCCTTTGCAGCCAGAGCCATCCTAGCACCTGAGGCAGAGGCCATAGAGCCATCCTCAGGGCCCGGGCCAACTTTGCTCCAATGGAGCCTTGGCTGCAGGAGGGGAAGAGAGAGATAAAGAGGAAGGAGAGGGGGAAGGGTGGAGAAGCGGATGGGTGCTTCTCCTGTGTGCCTTGACTGGTAATTGAACCCAGGACTTTCACACACCAGGCCGACGCTCAACCGCTGAGCCAACCCGACAGGGCCTAAGTTCCATTCTTTTGCTATTAAATATTTCTTCCATAAACAATAAAGACTGAGGCCAGACCCTTGATATATAATGCCAGTTCTCAAAGGGATCCACTAGTCTCATGGTGGGACATTGATTACATATGACTCCTTCCACACAGTGGAAGTTCGTCTTTCCTAAAAAAGACGTGAATTTTTGGTGCAGGTGTACTTTGTCTGTACACAGTGTTTCTGCTAACACTATTAATCAGGGGCTAACAGTGTCAGATTCATACTGGGTATATTTCACCTTTGAGCAAGGCACCTACTTTTTTAGCAAGAATTTGCCCAAATAAGACACATGACTACATAATTCATTGTTTTTTTCAATATGTTATATTATTCATCAACTGCCAGTCTGATAAAACATTGAAACAATTTTGATAGTGCAGCTATGATACTAACTTGGAAATGACAGAAGTTGCAATGCTTTTATTCAGGATGTAGTATATCATCTACACAAATGTAAATTTTGTTGTATTATTCTCCAAGAGATAGATCACAGGCGTCCAAGAACAATTGGGAGATGATGAAATGACACACCCACAATCACTCCCAGTGACCCACTTGAAGAATTTGTGATTTTTTTCCCCAGCGACTATAGCTTCTATGGTTCTTGCTTTCCACAAGAAAGAGCTTCTATTGGTAAGCATAAGAATAGAACCATGATATCTAAATTTATGGCTGTAATGGAGCTCTTTGGATTCCTTCTACTAGTCGAAGAGTAGGGAAACAAAGTGTTATAATACCAGTAATGGTAATTGAATCTGATGTCACAAAGAGCTAAGATTGATGCTCTGTAATGAGGACATTTACTCAGATTCTTTTTTTGTGTTTTCATGTTGGATATTAATAGTAAAAGAGAAATTGTAGCAATGATGGACAGACAAGGGAAAGGTACCCAGAGGCTTAGGTCTTTCAGAGGAAGAGGTCTAGGTCACTCAAAATGTCAGACCACCCAGACCAGTATAAGTACAAACTGAAGGTAGGGGAAATTAAGTCTAAAATTCATGATAAAGCAGAAAATTAATATCAGAAAAAATTACATCAAGTACTAATGCTTATCTCATTATACCTCTGTTGTCTTTATTTTTCTCTTCAAAAATCTGCAAGTACACATTACCATAAAGGATCAGTGATAGAACAGAGTAGACATTAGGTGAAGCATGAGTGGATATTAATCATGTAAGGATAGAACAGTAATAGATTCTCTCTTTAACTCTCAACTTCATCCTATCCTGGAGACTAAAGACAACAGATAACTTTTTTCATTTCTCTGCTTGACAACATTCTCTGACTCTGGGAATACACAATGCACTGACAGAAATCAAGCCACAAGTTTCAGAAAGTTTATATTTTTGATGCAATATTCAATGAATAACAAGTGAGGAATTCTGAAACATGTTCCATACAGTCTACCAGAAGCTCTCAAGTGGATTTGAGACCCAGTTTCCAGCAGTTGAAACTTATGCATTTGCTCAATCTTTTTTTTTTACCTTACACAGTCTCATTGTATTTCCTTTGATCACCTCTTAAAACAACCACTCACAACCTTTGTTAGAGGATTTGATTTTTTCAAAAGCGAAATGAAACAACCTAAACCCTTCCTTTGTATTTTTAGATTATCCAGAATAAGCAATTATTATTTTTAAAAATTTTAATTGAAAAAATATATCAAGTTTCAAAAACACTGTACTAAAAATACATAAAATAAAAAGGATTTCTAATCCTACCAAATTAAAGTAACCTCATTTCTCATAGATTTTTCTTTTTAAACTAAATATACCTGGACATAGAACAACAAATATCAGAAAACTCTTTAAAAAAGTGGAAAGAAAATAATTTTCCCAAGAACCCTTGTCCTTGATGAATAATATGGTAATGAAGTCCCTGAGTTTCTTAATGTGTCTGATACATCCTAGAAAGAGCACTGCAAAAGCATCCAACTTTAAACTGCCAATAAACACAAACAAAAACATCTCTAATATAAGCCAGTTACCCCTAACCAAAATATTTAGAAAAGGGTAGTTTAACAACAGAAAACCAGTTTTAGCAATATCCAACCAAATCTAGCCAAATAAAAATGGAAGAAACGATACCTTCTACCTTTGGAATTTCATCTGGGCTGAGTAAGGAGGTGATCTTTCACTCTTTCTTTTGATTTCAAAGAAAGAAAACTCTAGTGTTCAGATTCTCTGAGGTGTAGTATCAACACACTCATGCTGTCAGTTGGTTTTCCATCCCTTGCCCAGGATAAAGTGTGTTCGGTTTCCCCTGCAGTGAAATCACCAGTAGGATAAAAAGAAGCTAAATATTTCCCCACTCATTTACAATGAAGCAGTGTGATTCTGTGCTCCATTTTTGCCCAGGTAGTGTCAGCGAGCCCAGCAGAAAGATATATATATACATATATATATATATATATATATATATGTATTTATCTATGTATCTATATATATATGTATATAGATACACACACACCTGCCTCTCACACTAAGCTTCAATAAAAGAGTTATCTGCTAATAATAAATAAATAAATATAAATAAATAAATAAAATTTATAAAATTTAATAAATTCCAGAGACTCATAGCAAAATATTCAAAATGTCCAAGATAAAATAAAAGTCATTTATTTTACTAAGAACAGAAGAAATTTAAAAATTAATGAGAGGACCTGGCCGGTTGGCTCAGTGGTAGAGCATTGGCCTGGTGTGTAGAGGTCCCGGGTTCGATTCCCGGCCAGGGCACATAGGAGAAGCGCCCATCTGCTTCTCCACCCCTCCCCCTCTCCTTCCTCTCTGTCTCTCTCTTCCCCTCCCACAGCCGAGGCTCCATTGGAGCAAAGATGGCCCGGGCACTGGGGATGGCTCCTTGGCCTCTGCCCCAGGCGCTAGAGTGGCTCTGGTCGAGGCAGAGCGATGCCCGGAGGGGCAGAGCATCACCCCCTGGTGGGCGTGCTGGGTGGATCCCGGTCGGGTGCATGCGGGAGTCTGTCTGACTGTCTCTCCCAGTTTCTAGCTTCAGAAAAATACAAAAAAAAATAATAATAATAATGAGAAAAGATTATTATAAAGTGAGTTAGATGTTGGAATTATTTGACAAGAATTTAAAAGCAGCCATTATGAAATGCTTCAACAAGCAATTTTGAATTATCTTAAAATAGAGAAAAACACAGACATTCTCAAAATACAAATAGAAGTTAGGAAAAATAATAGAAATTATAGCACTGCCACATACAACAAGCAGAAAAATAACTTGCTTGCTGGGCTCAATAACAGAGCAGAGATCAAAATATAGAATCACAAAACTTAAGGCTGATTAATAGAATTTACACAATCTAAAAAACAGAGAAAATAGACCAAAGAACTAAAAGAAGACAGCATCTCTGGAACCTGTGGTCCAAATAAACTTGTATTGTTTTCATCAAAATCCTAGCAGAAAAGAAAATAGAGAATAAGAGAAAATTTTTTAAAAAAAATAATAATTACTGAAAACTTCAAACTTTGGCAAAAGATATAAACTTAGAGATTCAGAGGCAGAGCAATCCAAAATTAAGAGCAACCTAAATGTATTCATGCCAGGATACATCGCCATAAATAAACTTCTAAAAATAAAATACAAAAACAAAACAAAGCCTTGAGGAAAGCCAGGGAGAAAAAAAATAACCATTACTTACAGGGAAAAACCAATTCTAATGACATAGGATTTCTCTTCTGAAACAATAGAGTGAAACCACTGAGGCTGGAAGGATGTGACACAATTTTTTTTTCAAGTACTGAAGGAAAAGATCTGTCAATTGCAAATTACATATGTAGTAAAAATATCCTTCAGAGACTAAGGAGAAATAAGAAACTATGCAATCAATATACTCAGAAACACGGTAAATCATTCAATCCAGGTGGAATCTTTAAAACTTCCACAGATCATGAAAAACTAAGAGAAGTTGTTGCAGGAGAAACTACCTTATAGGAATGGCAAAAAGAAGTTCTCTAAAAAGGAACCCTCATACACTGTTGGTGGGAATGTAAAGTAGTACAACCACTATGGAGGAAAGTATGGTGGTTCCTCAAAAAACTGCAAATAGAACTACCTTATGACCCAGCAATCCCTCTACTGGGTATATACCCCAAAACCTCAGAATCATTGATACGTAAAGACACATGTAGCCCCATGTTCATAGCAGCACTGTTCACAGTGGCCAAGACATGGAAACAAGCAAAAAGCCCTTCAATAGAAGATTGGATAAAGAAGATGTGGCACATATACACTATGGAATACTACTCAGCCATAAGAAATGATGACATCAGATCATTTACAGCAAAATGGTGGGATCTTGATAACATTATACGGAGTGAAATAAGTAAATCAGAAAAAAAACAAGAACTACATGATTCCATACATTGGTGGAACATAAAAACAAGACTAAGAGACATGGACAAGAGTGTGGTGGTTACCAGGGGTGGGGGAAGGGAGGACGCAGGAGGGAGGGAGGGAGAGAGTTAGGGGGAGGGGGAGGGGCACAGAGAAAACTAGACAGAGGGTGACGGAGGACAATCTGACTCTGGGCGAGGGGTATGCAACATAATTTAATGACAAGATAACCTAGACATATTTTCTTTGAATATATGTACCCTGAATTATTAATGTCATCCCATTAACATTAATAAAAATTTATAAAAAAAAAAAGTTCTCTAAATAAAGTGGAAATTATAAAAGAAGAACCTCGGAACACCAGGAAGAAAAAAAACTTATAAGCAAAAATATGAGTAAATACTTTCCTTATCCTGCTGAGTTTTCAAAATTATGTTTGATGGTTGAAGCAAAAATTAAATCACCATTAGGGTTCTAAATGTAGAGGGAAATAGTTAATACAATTATGTCATAAATGGAAAGGTCGAGATATAAAAGGACATGAGGTTTCCATACTTCACCAGAACTGATAAGTCTGCCATATATCATATAATGTTTATAGCAACAACTGAGAAAACTGTAAAAAGAGGTACATACAAAACACTATAGATAATTCAAAATGTGTATTAAAATGTTAAATGACCAACAGAAAGCAGGAAGTAGGAAATAAATAAAAAGCAGATAGAATAAACAGGAAAAATAAAAATATTTCACCCATAAAATACAAATAACTACATTAAATATATGAATAGTTTAATTATATAACTTCTAATTTTCTATCCAGTGAATACATCCTTCAGGAATGAAGGGGAAAACAAACATTATCAGGTAAAGAAAAATTAAGTTTATTTCCAGTAAACCTATGTTTAAATAACATCTAAAAGGATCTCTCTTAAAAAGAAAATGATAGCAAAAGAAGGCTTGAGAAAAAAGGACATTATGATAGATAAAAACATGTAATAGGATGTCCTTCTCATAAGTTCTAGAAATCATATTTGGTGCTTAAAAATTTATAACATCTTCAGACATGGTGTTTAATGCATATGAGAAAATATTCAATACCATAGTATTTTTAAAGTGGGGAAGGTAAAGGAGCTTGAAAAGAAGAAAGTTTTCTACCCTTCATTCAAAGTAGATATAGTTTAATACCTACAGCAACAGCAGAGAAATCTATACAGGCATTACACAAAGAGACACTATTATCAATCCATCACTTCAGGTGGAATTCTAAAACATGTTCCAGTTACAGATTGAAAGACAAGAAAAATAGAAGACTGGATAAAGAAGATGTGGCACATATACACCATGGTATACTATTCAGCCATAAGAAATGATGACATTGGATCATTTACAATAAAATGGTGGGATCTTGATAACATTATACGAAGTGAAATAAGTAAATCAGAAAAAAAACAAGAACTGCAGGATTCCATACATTGGTGGGACATAAAAATGAGACTAAGAAACATGGACAAGAGTGTGGTAGTTACGGGGGGTGGGGGGAGGGAAAGAGGGAGAGGGGAAGGGGGAATGGGAGGGGCACAAGGAAAACTAGATAGAAGGTGACCGAGGACAATCTGACTTTGGGTGATGGGTATGCAACATAATTGAATGACAAGATAACCTGGACATGTATTTTTTGAATATATGTACCCTGATTTATTGATGTCACCCCATTAAAATTAATAAAAATTTATTTATAAAAAAAGACAAGAAAAGAGAAACAAAGGAAACAAACAGAAAACTAATGCAATGCTAACCTTAAGCCATAGTATATAATTAGTTAATATACGTGGTCTAAGTACATGAATTGAAATACAGAGATGGCAGAGTGAAAAAATGCACATGATAAACAATATGCTGTCTATAAGAAGCACACTTTGGCCCCAGCCAGTAGCTTAGTGGATTAAACATCCTCTTCTGTTCAGGGCATACAGGAGAAGCGACCATCTGCTTTTTCCCTCTTCCCTCTCTCCCTTCATTTTCTCTTCCCTTTCAGCAGCCAGTGGGTCCATTGGTTCAAGCATAGCTCCAGGCGCTGAGAATAGTTCAGCCTCAGATGCTAAAAATAGCAGGGTATTCAAGCATGGGTCCCAGATGGAATTGCCAGGTAGATTCTGATCAGGGCTTATACGAGATTCTGCCTCACTGTCTCCCCTCCTCTCACTTAAAAATAAATAAATAAGTAAATAAATAAATAAATAAATAAATAAACAACTTTAAAGTAATGAACATAGGTCAGTTGAAAGAAAAAGGATGGAAAAAGATATACCATCTAAATAATCACAAAGAGCAGATGTCAATATCAGAAAAAGTAAACATCATAGCAAAGAAAATTATTACAGAAGGTAATATTACATAATGATAAAATGATTAATGTACTAACAGAACATAACAATCTGAAATGTGTATACAACAAACATGAAGCCTCAAAATAGATAAAGCAAATATTGATAGAACTAAAAGCAGAAATAAACACACTTGAAATTTAATTGATGACATCAATGCATACTCTCTGCAATTAATAGAACTACTGAAGAGAAAATGAGCAAAAATATAAAAGAAGTAAGCAACCCATCAATTAATATGATGTAATTGATGTTTATAAAAGTCTTTTCCAAAAGAGCAAAATACATATATCTATATGATTTCTCTGTTCACAATGGAAACCAAGTAGAAATCAATAACAAAAAGGCAAAAGGAAACTCTCTAAACATTTGGAAATTAAACAACATAATTCTATAGGATATGAGTGAAAATGTTAAATCTCAACGGAAATTTGAAAAATACATAGAATTGAATTAAAATGAAAATACAAACAAAGAATGTGGGAAGCCACTAAAGTAGCATTAAGAGTAATCTTAAGTAAAAAATATTTGCATTACAAAAGAAAGGTCTTTATCAACAATCTAAATTTATACTTTTAGAATTAAGAAAAATCAGAGCTGGACCTGGCTGGTTTCCTGAGTAGATAGAACATTGGCCTGGCATGCGGACGTCTTTGGTTTGATTCCTGTTCAAGGTACACATGGGAAGCAACCATCTGCTGCTCTTCCCCTCCCTCTCCCCCATCTCTATCTCTTCCCCTCCTGCAACCACTGGCTCAACTGGTTTGAGCATCAGCCTCAGGCACTGAGGATAGCTTGGTTGATTTGAGCATTGGCCCCAGATGGGAGTTTCCAGGTGGATCCCGGTCAGAGCACATGCAGGAGTCTATCTCACTATTGCCCTTCTTCTCACTTAAGAAAAAAAAAAGAAGAAGAAGAAAAAGATAAAGAAAAGAAAAATCAGAGCTGAATAAGCCCAAAATAAGCAGAATGAAGGAAATGATAAAGACAAAAATAAAATGGATGAAACTGAAAACTTGATGTTGGGCAGATAAAATGTATTATGCTCACTTTGTTAAAGAGGCCATTGCCCAGGTGATATTAATGTGTGTTGAGAATTGTTGTAGCCTGAGGCTTGGTTTTGGGATTAAGCCTGTCCCACCCTTTTTGGTGTGAGGTGGTACAATCCTATCATGCCTCAGAGAAGTGACTTTGTATTAGAGACTTCCCTGTTTTGTATATTGGATTAAGGGTTTTGAATCTACACTATAAAATAGGGGTAGAACGGGAGCTTGGGCTCTTGGTTCCTGAGGTTAGCATGAGAGAGCAGAGAAAGTAGAGCCAGCAGCGGAAGGAGGCCACGTGGAGTAGGCCAGGAGAAGCAGCCAAGATGGCGGAGTACTGAGTGAGATGCCAGTCTGTGGAGAGTTTGTATCTGGGATAAGGAAGGAGATGGGGAACTGAGGAGAATAAGGTTGGTGAGCTAGAAACCTTTGATTCTAGGAAACTCGGATAAGTCAGTGGCTTTGTGAGCACTGAGTGTGATTGGGTTTTGGAGCCCAGTGTGTATTTTTACTTGCCCGCCGGGTGCAAGGTAGGATTAAAGGTTATGGCCCACCAGTTTTTGGCTCCATGGTTTCTTTACCGACTGTCCGAATCCAATGCGAACCTGCAAGGGCCGGGCTGCTGTGATAGTGGCCCTGGCCCTGATTACTGGCTTTACACTTGAAAAAATAGAGAAAATAATTGCAACAAAACTGGTTCTTAAAGAGAACTTGACAAACATCTAGCAACAATGACAAAGAAAAAGAGAAAAGATAGGATGCCATTATTAATCCTGCAACTGTTAAAACAATAACAAGGTAATACTACAAAGAACATTATTCTCATAATTTTGACAATTTTAACTTATTGATAACCACAAGCTATCAAATTCTGCCAAGATAAAACAAACTAGTTTTGCAACTATCAATAAAATTAAAATTATAATTTAAAAGTCCTCAAAAAATAGATTTTCAGGCCCTTATGGTTTCACTAAAAAATTCTAAAACATATTTAAAAAAGAATTATCACTTATTATGCATAATCCCTTCCAGAAAATAGAAGAGAAGAAAACACTTCCCAAAATATTTAGAGGCTAGTGTTTCCCTAATTCCAAAACTATACAAATACAGTATAAAAACAGAAAACAGAACGAATTAATAGCATAACAAAATATACCTGGATTTAGAACAACAAATTAATAACATAACTTTTATAATCATTCCAATGACAATGAAATACTAGATATACATTTAAAAATTTGTACATGATATGTATCCTTAAAGTAATATATCCTGATGAAAAAAATCAAAGAAAGCCTAAATAAATAGAGAGACAAACCATATTTATGGATTGGAAGATTGAATATTATAGAGATGTCAAATTTACCCATTTTTTTATCTATGCATTTATGCAATTCCTATCACAATCTCAGAATATTTTTTTAATAAAATTTACATGGAATATCATAGTCCTTAAAATTGTTACAACTTTTTTGAACAAGAAGAAATGCAGGGGAAAACACTCACTTGATTCTAAGACCTATTATACAGCTAAGATAATCAAGACAGTGTGGTGTGATGAAGGGATACATGCATAGATTAATAGAACAGATGGGAATATCCAGAGGTAGACCCACACAAACAGGCCCAACCCAACTTCTTTTTAAAAATAGCTCAAGAGCAGGTCTATGCAAGAAGGATAGACTTTTAAACAAATATTGCTGGAGAAATTGGGCATCAATAAACAAAAAAAGATAAACATTTACCTAAACCTCATATCTTGCACAAAATTAACTCAAAATGGATAATGAACTTAAATAGAAAACAAAAATTATAAATATAAAGATGAGAACATCTTTAAGACCTAATTATAGCAAAGAGTTCTTAGAATCGACAACAAAAACACAAACCATACAAATAAAATTTATAAACTAGATCTCATCAAAATTAAAAACTGAAATCATCTAAGTGAATATACTGATGACAAATAAGCACATTAAAAATGTTTAAATATTCGCTATTAGAGAAAGGAAAATTATAATCACAAATAGATATCAAGATGTACCTATAAGAATGGCCAATATTTTTAAAATGGTATTAATAAATGAAAAAGACAAATTTGCCATGCAGAAGAATTCAATATAAATACTGATACTCAGCCCTACAGAGATACATACAAATCTTTAAAAAATACCTACCAAGATAGTTGTTGGAAACCCAATAGGGTAGTTAAGACAATCGAGTTTGTTGTGATCATAATTTTAAAGTGAAATTGAGTAGAATAGAAAATATTAGAGTGCATCTCTCAACACATGTGCATGTATTCTCTGGTAAAATTTTGTGGAGTATTTTTTTGGTATATGAATATGTATATAGTGTGAAATATAAAATGCATTTCTTACTGAGGATTTTCGTCAACAAAATATAAAAACCCCTTTATGCAGATGTTCTTCCATAAAAAAATATATAGATGCAAGACCAAATGATGAATAGACATAGTGTTCTAACATCATATAAAACTACCAAGAGAGATGTCAAGTTAGTAGTTCATATCAGGATTCTTATGTTAGTGCTGTTCATTGCAAGAATTGCCTGAAAATTACTAATGACTATAAAAAGCTCACCTATAGTGATTTTTCACTCAGAATCCAAACTTGCTAATGACAGCATTTTTTTTTCTAGATATCTGGAAAGAATTATGTCAACAAACATTTACGAAAACACATTTTAATATTTTTCACAGTTATCTTGGTACCAGAATCCTGGCATTTCTATTTATTCTTCCCAAGAAAAATGGGACTGCTCAGAAATGCAAAAGGAAACTACACATGTATGAAAATACTTAAATCAGGTAGAAGCGTAGGAGCTTGTTGTTGAAGAAAAAAAACCCATGCTGGCGGATTAAAATATCAAATAAGCCTGGCCTGTGGTGGCGCAGTGGATGGAGTGTCGACCTGGAGATGCTGAGGTTGCCGGTTCGGGGCCCTGGGCTTGCCTGGTCAGGGCACATGTGGGAGTTGATGCTTCCAGCTCCTCCCCTCTCCTCTCTCTCTGTCTCTCCCTCTCCTGTCTAAAATGAATAAATAAAAAATAAAAAAAAAATTTAAAAAAAGAAAAAAAAATCAAATAAAATTAGTCCTGTGACCTTTATATTTGATTTATGATCATCCTCAGAAGAAGAATTAAAGAACTGTCTATATTATGTGTTCAGTAGAATTAACAGTTAAAAATGCTAATGTGTTATATGTACTGCCTTCTGAAATTTAAAATTCTTTAGTGTGGGAAAACTAGAAACCATTCTTTTATTATTTTTTTTTAATTAGAGAAATAGGAGTAGTACTTCTAGGAAGCCAGTTATTCCCAACTACATGATGAGTTTTACAAAAAGTAACAACCTAATTTCATGAGGATAAAGTTAGAAACCATCAGAAGATTAGGGTATGCAGGCTTAAAATGAAGATGCTTTTCATGTAAAAGGGATAAACAAAGTGATAAAGTTTTCAGGAAAAAAAGTGAAAGAAAGACCAAATAACCATATGAAAAGATGTTCAATGTTGTAAGTCATTAAGAAGTTGCAAATTAAAGCAATGAGATACCACCACATACCTATTAAAATAGCCAAATCCTGAACAATGAAAACACCAAATATTGCTTAGGATGTGAAGTAACAAAAACTAATTCATTGTTGGTGGGATTGTGAGTTGGCATAAACACTTTAAAGGTTTGGCAGTTTTTAATAAAACTAAACATACTCTTACCATACAGTCCAATAACCACATTCTTTGTTATTTACCAGAGTAGTTGTAAATTTATGTTCACACAGAAACATTCACATTGATGTTTATAGCAGCTTTATTCATAATTGCCTAAACCTGGAGAAAACAAGATGTCTTTCTATAGGTAAATGGATGAATGAACTGTGGTACATTCAGGCAAATATTATTCAGTGCTAAGAAGTAATAAACTATCAAGGCATGAAAAGATAGGGAGGAGCCTTAAGTGTATATTACTGAATGAAAGAAACTAATCTGAAAAAGTTACATACTTCCTATTTTCAATTATATGGCATTCTGAAAATAGAAAATACTTTGGAGATGTAGTACTCCAGCCTGCTGGGAACTACCAGTGTCACATGGAAAAAAACCTACTCAAGACACAAGCTGATGTCAAGAGGAAGGGGGGAGGCCTGCCAGGGGAGGCAAAGAAGACCTTCCTTCTCCCTTATTGATCAGAAGCAGAACACAGGTAACAGGATTACAAGGGAGGGAGATCAGGAGAAAGGGGAAGAATGATTAATGGCTGTTTTGCTGACATGGAGAAAGGGTTTAATTGGTCAGAACATTCTTTTACTTTTGCTAATTAACAAGGACAAAGAAAGGGGCAACCTAGACCTCTAGGCTAGCTTTCTAAAGCCCATCCACATGCATTCCTTCCTGTCTGCACAAAAGTCACTCACTCACACTTTCTTGGTGTATGCATCCAAGAGACATACACTCAGGGTCTTTAAAGCAACTAAAGTTCCTCAAGGGTTCAAGGTTAAATGGGCAATTCCCTACATGGAGATAATAAAAAGATAGTTGGTACCTGAGATTTGCAGGGGAGCGGGGGTGGGGGAGGGGTACATAGGCAGAGCAGATTTTTAGGGATTTAAAACCATTCTGTGGATACTATAATGCTCATTACATATTTGTCCAATCTCATGGAATGTACAACACTAAGAGTAAACCCTAATGTAAGCTATAGATTTTGGGTGATAATGATGTGTAGATATATGTGTATCAATTGAAATAAATGCATCACTCTGATACAGGATTATTGATTGTGAGAGAAGCTGTGCATATGTGGAGATAGAAGTTGTATGGAAATTCTGTACTTTTTGCTTAATTTTTTTGTGAACCTAAAATGGTTCTAAGAATAAAGTGTATTTAAAAGAAAAGAGGAAAAGAAGTGTGATGAGGTGCCAAGGAACTGTAAAATTTAGTATTAGCAATGCCATTTTAAAGAAGAAAAGTCAGACTTCTTACCCTGGAATGGAATGGAAAGAGAAGAATGCAGGAGCTTCCTGGCTTAAAAGAACAACTGGGTCATCTAGTCATAGTTTAGGTAATTCCTATAATTCTCTGAAAGGGTGCCTGGGGCCACTTGCCACACAGAGAAAAGAAGATAGAATTTATCTGAAAACCTTAGAAAACAATATTTATGTACCTTAATCAAGAATTCCTATACTCGGACTCACCCTAAATTCATAAGAATAACTTATACCTCTGGACAAAGTGCTCACAAGGTCCTCCTTACCCACCCCAACCAGTACGTGATTTTGTATAAAAGCAGACTCAGAATTGTATGAGGCCCTACATGATTTGGAATTGTGCCCCATGCAGCTAGCCAGTTAACTAATAAACTCCTCAAAACTTTCTTCTGTAACCTGCCTTGGTGTCTCTATGTAACCCGCGGATTAAAGTGCAATACTTTACAACAGAAGAAAGATGCTATTGTTTATTGCATATACAGCTAGTGCTCGACTTACGACCACCATTGGTTCCAACAGACTGGTCATAACACGATTTGGTCATAAGTTGAGTAGGCTATATGTACAGTACTGTGAAATGATGTTATAAAAATCTTTAAGTCATATTTTATCATAATTTTCTTTCATTATTGTTAAATATCATAATTTTCTTTGTTCATTTTATGCCATTTGTATCATCTCTACACTATTTTGTTTCTTATTTTTACATTCGTCGGTTTTAAGTAAAACACTGCATTACCAGCATAACTGCTTTAATATTTGCAAAGATAATTTCCTCTTGGTAGACATCTTGGGAGGGGTTTGACGAAAAATATCCAAGAAACAAAACACAAATTGCTGTCCCGAGTCTGGGATAACAGTTGAAATGGTGCACGTGGAGATGGTAGTGCTGCCAGAAGCTGATCCGCACTGTCGTATGTTTAGCTGGGCAACGCTTGCGCTGCCAGATGTGGAGAGTCGTGGCTAGCGATTGTGGTCATAAAGTCAAATGGTCGTAAGTTGCATAGGTCCTAAGTAAATCAATATTTGTATAGCATCATTGAATGCATTGACTATCTTTAGAAATATATATATATATGGTCAAACGCAGTACAACAAAGGTATGAGATATATAAAAAAAACCCAACACTTCAGAGTATATTTTGTGCTTAACATAACATTGCAAGAAAGTATACAGACTCCAGAGTGCAGTGGAGTAAATGCAGTTCACTGAGTGTTTGACAAAACATGCAAGAGTTCTAAAGAAAGTGTAATTATAACTTGTACTAGGAGCAGTAACTCCCTTATAGTATAGTAAATAAAAATTTAGTTAATTGTGCAGTTTGTCTATAAAGCCCCATAAAACACACTTAGAACCCAGAGGATTAAGATAGAAAATAAAAGAGAATATAATCTCATTGTCCCTTGTTTCAGGGTGATCAGAAGTACTAATTGCTTAGTGAGGAGCAATTATCATTCAAAACTAAAGTCTTTCTTGTACTATATAGGCCTGCAATTTGTGGTTTATTCTTAATTTGACTGCTTAAAAATTTTGTTTTTAAAATGACCATATTGCACCTCAAAATATCTATGTACTTTGTCTTAACAAGTGAACACAATCAACCATCAGCAAAAATCAGAAATATCTGAATAAGGATAAGTGCTATTAATCAGCTGATTGCTAGATTTGATGGAGGAACAGGCTGCCTCTCTGTATCCCAGACTACTGATGAAGGGGGTGAATGGAAGCAATAAAACTGCTGGAAGCTATAAAACTGCTGGAAGCTGTCAAACTGCTGGAAGCTGTCAAACTGGTGTCCTGCATGTGGACATTTCAATCTGCAGCATTCATTTTAATAATGAATTAATGTTTTGCTTAGAAATATTAGCATACCATGAGCTGATGCCACAGAAAATACCTATGTCAGAAAAAAATGCAGCCTTTTTTTCTAAGATGAATGACAATGGTCAGTGAAATATACACAATGTTCTCAACTGTGTTTTATTTACTTCCAAACAGAGATTGCAAGGAGAATAAAATAAGGTGAGTCATCATATTGCAACCCAACACAAAATACATATCAATGAATCATCAAATGTGTAACATTAAATATTTATTTATTTTTATAACTATTAACAAATAAGAGTAGGTGTCATTATGCCTGCGTCCAGATCATTTTTTTATCTAAGAAAATATAAATTTTAATTCAGTTTAAAAACCATCATGTTTTCTCGTTCTTAGAGAGCATAATGCAAGGGTTGTAAGGAGAATCTAAAGATGGGTAAAACCCAGTCCCTATATCTCATCAGAGACATCACAACACAGTGAAGTTAGCAAATGATACTGACTTGTGGTTGGCCTATGGAGAGGATCGGACGTGTGACGTGTTGCTATTTTGAAAAGTGGGTGTTACTACCCTTTGTTGTATTGGTAAATGGGGAGGGCAGCTTTCTTCCATGAGGCCTTCCATGTAAAGCCTTTGTAATTGCCAGTGGTTGGGTATGAAAGATTATACAGAATATTTTGATATGTGGCATTGCAGTAGGCATATCTGGCAAGCTGAGACAATTGTAAGCCTCTGCCCAGCTTGCTTATAGGACAAAAGTTACATGCCAAAAGGGTGAACTGAGAAGATGAGGGGCTGCATTCACTCCTCACTATGCCTACTTGTTCAGCGGGGCTGTCATTCCTATCAGTGTCAGACCCTGTACAGTGGTAATGCAGTGGCCGAGGCCAGGCAGGTTCCCATTGGATTCAGGCAGACAGTAGAGGAACTTCGGAGTCAGAAACTGTCGGGCCATTCCAGTTTAATACAGTCTCTTAACTGTGGATGAGGAAAACCAGCAGGGAAGAAACCGCTTCTTCCTGTAGCAGGCAAACAACCCCTTGCAATGGAGGACAGGCAATCCGCAATCCGCCATCTGAGTTGAGGGCAAGCACTCATACATAACCTTACATAGACTATACACACGTGGTGTTGCCACGTGCTCACATACTAATCATGTAAAATACAAGCGAGCAAGCCTAACACAGCTGTTTTCACAACAATGTTCAAGGGCGAAAGGTGGACTATAAGGCTGAAGAGCTCTAAATCTCTGCCTGGGAAGATGGACCTTATTTGGATCATGGAGAACTCCGGGCCTGAAAGCGGGGAGATTTAAGTGGAAAGTTAACATTACCATGGAGGTTTGAAACTCCATTACACAAGCAAATCAAAGAGCAACCAGAAGTTTAATATTGAATAGATACTCTTAGTTTTAAATGTGTCTTTGGGACAGCTGTGTCATGCTTGCTCACGGGTTTACCGTCTGGAAGCCCTTTGCCTGATTGATGTGTGAGTGTGTGGTCCCATGTGTGTATGGCCTATATAAGGCAATGGGTGCTTGCGTTCAAGAGTTGGAGATTGCAGATGCAAGGATTGCCTGCCCACCATGGTAAGGGGCCATTTTGCGGTGTGTTTGCCTGAGAGGTGGTTTCCCCTGCCTGTGTGCTTATCCACCATTGTGGCTTTATTAAATGGAATGGCCCAGCCCTTTCTGGTTCAGTAGTTTTTCTACCATCTGCTCGAATCTAATGTGAACCTTCCTGGCCTCGGCCACTGGCATTACAGTGTCCAATTTTGGAAAATAAATTGTATGATAACCTTAAGGCTAATAAGTGTTTTATATACAGGTTTCTGTCTTATCTATTGTCATATCTCAGTGTCAAGCTAAGCATTACAGGTTCAATGCAGAAAACCAGGGTAAAATGATAAATGTTGGGACCTTAAATTGCCCTTAGCACAAGGTTAATGTAGTCACATAGGATATGGAGCCGATGGTATTACAGGGGTGACAGAATATTAGAGGTGATAGTCTTATACAAGAGTCAACCTTGGGATCTGTATTAACACTTAAGTTCATAAAACCTAACAGTTAATAGTGAGAACCTCTCAGCTCTATATTAAGACTCATGAAAGCGAAACGTTTCAATACTACTAAATATAGTCACTAGCTAATGCATTTAAAACTCAGGGCTCTCATTATCAAGCAGAATTGTTCATGAAGATAACTTAGGCTGAATTTCATAAAAATCTGGCTAGACTATCATGGCTTTGTCACACATAATTTAATATTATTCTAGCAATCCTAATTATAAAGTGAATACAGTAGAGTGATAAATATTTGATTCATTCAAGGCTATCAAAATGGCATTTAAAAATAACTTTTATGATGTAAAAAGTATTAATCTGTGCAAATATGGTGACTTCAGTTTGAAGCAGTTTAAACAGGTATAGGGAAAACAGCTGTAGTTAGGCTTGCTTGCTTGTTTTCCGACTGCAAGCACTTTACATGATTAGTGCATGAGCACGTGACAGAAAGCCACATGTGCTTGTGGCCTGTATAATTCTACCTATACTTCCCCCTAGGAGCAGTTTTCCCGATCGCTGGCCTACTGCTACAAGGGGCAATTTTCCGTTAGCTTTCCCACCACCATGAGAAGTGGTTTTCTCCTGTCTGTTCACTCGCCCACTGCAGTGAGGATCCAATAAACGGAAATGGCCCAGTGCCTTTTGGCTCCACAGTTCTTCTGTGGTCTGGCCAAATGTGATGTGAACTTGCCTGGCCTCGACCACCTGCATTACAGCAGGGTTCTTTAGCTGCAGGACTTCTCAGTGTGTTAACATGCTAATATTGCACATTAAAAATCCCCAAAAGATGGGTTCAATAGGCACCATTTCCCATTTAACGAAACAACCCTTTGTTCTTTTATGTCTTTGCCCAGTGTTGTATAAAATATTTTGTCAGCTACAATTACAAATTAAAATCTGTATTTCTAACCCCAAACTGGCAAAACTGCTCTGAAACCTAATTTCAGTAAGCAGTGAATATATATATACTCAAATAATTACAAACTCTATTACAACTGAATTTGTCAAATTCACCTGTGTAAGTAATGCATTCTATATTTGACCTAACTTCACTTATTTTTTAAAAAATCTATTGTGCTGACATTGGTTAATAAAACATATATTTATATTGGTTAATAGAATATTATATACGTCTTACAAACCTCTTACTCAACCAGTCATTCCAATAATGTTTTCACCTGACCTGTGGTGGTGCAGTGGATAAAACATCAACCTGGAACTCTGAGGTCGCCAGTTCAAAACCCTGGGCTTGCCTGGTCAAGGCATAAATCGGAGCTGATGCTTCTTGCTGCTCCCCCCTTCTCTCTCTCTCCCCTCTCTAAAAAATAAATTTAATTTTTTTTTCACTATTTGGATTGTTATAAGCTGCATAAAATGTATGCATAGATCTCATCCAGCCTTTGAAGGAGGTATTAGGCTTTGTGTTGGGGTCCATCTTTCCTACTTTAACCACTCATTAGGACATTGCAAGTGGGTACTTTGTTATCCTGACAGATGGGCAGAACAGTGACAAGGAATTTAGGAACAAGCCATGCTTAGAAATCTAGTTAGTTAGCAGTTGAAATCAGAAAAGGTTGCAAGTAGATAATCTTGCCAATCTCTCAGACTCTAAATTTGTTTCAAATCATTACCCTGGATGACCATGACTGCCCTGAGTGCTGAATATTGAGTTTGTTCAGAGGAGCTGCTGGGATAACCTAATTGGCCACAGAAAGGATATGCTTCCCTACACTTTCAAGTATTTCTTTTGTCTGCCTTGTTTACAGCTATCCAACTTAATTCTGACATTGAATATCTGTTTGAGAATCGTTCCCTGTCTTGAAATATATGTGCATGAAGGGATATTGATTCCTGTTTTTAGATTGGCTGAGGTGTTTTTTTTTTTCTTTCATCTCTTTTTTCTTTGTTTGTTTTTAAGCCTCAGACTCCAAGCCTTCTCCCCGATGATCAAGTCCTATTTGTTCAGATTAAGGAGGGCTGACATATAATATTGATCGGATTGCTCCTGAGCTTCAGTGGAGCATATTTGTAAATCTATGGTCAGTTGAAAGTAAGTCAGAAAACTGAACTATACTCTTTTTTGTTCTGGGTAATAATACAAAGTTGCTGTCAACTGCTGTCTTTCTTTATACTTTATTATATACTTTTGGTTAAAAGGCCAAACCCATGTAACTAAATGTTTTAATTAAGATTGTGAGCTTCCTTAAAGGGCTGATCTACTTGAAGTCATTCTCAATTTCTCCTTGAAAATATAATAAAATCATTGTTCTTTCTCCTGCATTCATTTAAGTGCATCTTTACTGTTCTTGTGTATATTTTCTAATCTGTCCTTCACACTAAATTAAACTATAAAAATTTGACTTCATAAAAATGTCTATTCAGTCCTACCACAGAAATTTAAAAGGGAGAAAACCCTCATAAATTGTGATTCATGTTTAGAATATGCAGTCTTTTGAAATGCATTAATAGATCTTTAACAGTTTTCTGTCAGATGAACCTCACTTTTGGCTTTAACAGACTGAATTCTTTCAAATTGTAATACAAGAGTATAGATTAAATACCTCTCAAATTAAAATTACTTTTGAAGTCATTCCGCATTGCCATTTAGTTTTCTCTGTAAGCTCTTTAAATGCATGTTATATGACTAAAGCATTAACTAATTTGGCATAATAATGATAGCAATTTTAAATGGAGCTATGCATTTGATTTACAAGAAGTTGCAAATGTGTTCAATCCAATTATACATCCAAATATTAAAAAACAATTATTAGGTAAAATAAATTTTTTAAAGTACACCTCTCAATAGTTTCATAATATTTGACAGAAGGATGCACCTATTGTTAGTTAAAAAGTTATGAAGCTACAATAATCTGAAATAAAAATAGTGATAAATGTATTATTTTAAAAGAAATTATTTTGTCAAATTACACTTAACACTGATGTCAAGGCAAAAAACGTGTGCAAATTACTAAATAATATAACAGCTCAAACATGTCCTTTTCAATCACTACAATTAAGGTACAAAATGTTTTAATTCACGATGACAAAGAGAATAAAAAAGGAGACAACAGGCAACAGCATTTTAGAAGTGTTAACAGAATTTTGGTTGGTCATATATAGCTAGATGAATGCTAACTGTTGGTCAAGTAAGTTTGTAAAATGTGATTTTTATGTTTGCTTGCTTATATTTTGCATTGGAGGCTGGGCAGCTCCAGGAAGTTGTGGTCTGTGAAATTGCAAAATTACCTTCTTGCTTGGGAAGGGCCATTGTTTTGCTAATGTTTGCTGGAAAAGAGATTTTTCAGAAAAGAAGAAGAGGCAGAAAGAAGCCATGTTTGCAGAGTGAGAGAGGAGAGAATGCAGAGTGCTTAAGAAGAAGCCATGTTGGCAGGAAAAGAGAAAGTGTGCAGATGGGGAACCAGAGCTGAGGGGCTTTGCAAGCTCCACTGAGACTGGTGGAGCCTTTGATTCTAAGAGGAAACGAAGAAGATTCTCCTGGTTGTGGAACTGGAGATTGTGTCAATGGCTTTGGGAGCTCTGTGTGTTTGCTCATTAGCCGGTGTGAGACTTTAATAAAGGAGTGACCTACCATTCTTTGGCTCTACTGTATCTTTACCATCTGCTCAAATTTAATGAGAACCTGAATGTGAATGGCCATGACCGTCGCAGCCCTTGGCCCTCCACTAACTAATTCAACAAAGTTAGGTAAGCTGAGACCGAAGCGCTACAAGAAACATAGTAACCAGAAACACATGCAGTTGTGTCTTGTCGACCAACAACACTACTCTCTGAGAGAAGCTCTTTCCATGTATTGCCTCATTCTTTAGTGTATTGATCCAAAGCCTGTGTCTAAAAATAAATTTTCCTCCTACCTTTCTAAGTTCTTCTGACTAGACTCATCATCAAATTAACATGAGACAGATTAACAGAAAAAAATTACCAAATTTATTACATATGTACATAATGGGATTTTCATAAAAATATGAAGCTTGAGGACCAATAGGGCAGTTGAGGCATATATGCCATTTTTGGCTAAGGAGAAGTGGGTTGTGGTTTGGAACTTCAAAGAGCAGGAAACAATTTACGTGAAGATGGAAAAGAATATGTTTCACAAACAAATGTATTCTGAGCCTGTTTTACAATGAGACACAGAGAGGATTGATCAAGTGGGCCCTGCTAAGTTTCCCTCTGTTAATTACACTTAGTTCATATTAAACTATAGTTATTTATGATATCTCCCTGCTTGAAGTAGGTCTCCTATTTAAATTATTTTAAGCACTTAGGGAGGAGCTTGAAGGCTTTTCCTAAGTCTTTCTTTTATTAAAATAAAGAAGGAAAGGGAGGAAGGAAGGAAGGAAGGAAGGAAGGAAGGAAGGAAGGAAGGAAGGAAGGAAGGGGAGAAGAGAAAGAAAGAAAGAAAAAGAAAGAAAGAAAGAAAGAAAGAAAGAAAGAAAGAAAGAAAGAGAAAGAGAGAGATAAAGAAAAGGAAAGAAATGAAAAGAAAAGAAAAGAAAAAAGAAAAAACTAAATATAATTATCAATATCCCAAAAGGCATATTTATTTTGGGGTGGCAAATTCTGCTTCTCCTCATCCACATAATCAGAAATATTGTTATTCCAATTATATTAAGGGTATTTTTATTATTCAACTCAATAATTTTACTTTAATCTTTGTAGAAAGGACACAGTTCATCTATTTGGCAGTCAATAAAGCTGAAAACACAGTACTATAATCTACTGTATATGTATTGGTATCTTTGTTGTAGAGAAAATCAGGGTAGCCTCCCCCTGAAATTTTGAACTTCTGTAGTGTGGACTATGTGTTGTTGAAAACAAAATCACAGTTAACCAGACTAATTGAACTCTGATTAAAAAAAAAAAAAGATTATTTTACATCTAATCAAAGATGCTAGCCTGACCTGTGGTGGTGTAGTGGATAAAAGCGTCGACCTGGAATGCTGAGGTTGCCGATTTCAAACCCCAGCACATATGGGAGTTGATGTTTTCTGCTCCTCCCCCCTTTTTCCTCTCTCTCTCTCTCTCTCTCTCTCTCTCTCTCTCTCTCTGCCTCCTCTCTCTAAAAATAATAAATAAAATCTAAAAAAAAAAAGATGCTACTTATGAGATTATGCTTTTCTGCACCAGGCAAAAAAGGGAACTATATGGTTTCTGGAATACACAGTACAGAGTTTAGAACCTTTTTAACTGTTCTTGGGCAATGTGAAGCACTATCACTTTTCCAGTAACCTCCAAGATATTGTAGATTGGAAAGATAGTTAAATATCTAAATCTTGGTGAAAAATAAATTCCATGAGAGTTTGTTTTATGTGAAAAAGCCAAGGAACCAGAATCTTGCATAACATAAAGTGTGGCCAGAAGGATCAATACTACTGAAAATTCAAGAAAAATAAAGACTGAAAATGTCTATTAGAATTAGTGACACAAGGTCAAGTTACAGGTGACTTCAGAAGGAGAATTTTCAACGGAATGATGAGGGCAAAAATCAACCTATATTTCACATAGAAAATTTTAATAGAAATTCTGTCACGTACAGATAGATGCATGAGTGCAGACAATGTGCTAAGAAGTCATAAAAGCATATGTTAGTAAAGGGAGGATATCTAAAATGTTCAAAGAAGTCTCATTAGATTCAGTGGCAGTATGAGCAACCTTATTTATATAAAAACAAATAATCTCTCTTAATTCCATATGCCAACCTGTTACCACCCTAACCCTATCCACTGGTTCACAGCCAGAGTTCCTCAAACTTCTCCTTGTGAGGTCACCAATAACTTTTTGTCACTAATTCTAATAGATATTTTTCACTCTTCATCTTGCTTGATTTCTTAGCAGTATTGATCCTTCTGACCATACTTTACATTATGAAAGATTCTGTTACCTGTCTTTCTCACATAAAACAAGCAGAACTACCCGTCTTTCATAACTTTAGAGTTTTCTCTTCCCCAACTTGTCTCTCCTTTTTTGTGTTCTTTGCAGACTCATTTTTGCTATCTATTAATGAATCATTGCAATTTGCCCACTTTGAATATCAGATTCTCTTATTTACTCATTGTATATTGTCTTCTTAACAAACACATCCATGCTAAACTGTACTAACCATTTCTATGGTATTAACTAACTCTCAAATCTTTATCTCCATCATAGGACTTTCTTCTGAAATATATCATTATGAATTCACTTACCTAATCAACATACTTTTTAGGTTATTTCCAAGAAAATTTAATCACTACAAGGCCAAAATGAAAGTTGACAGTCTTCCATTTCTGAACCTGATCTTCTACTGTTCTCTAGTTCACTTAATGGACAATACCATAAATCTAGAAACCCAAGAGTCAGCACTGAGAACTCCTTTTCTCTCACTATTGTTCCTTCCTTGAGCAGAAATCAAATATTATTTACTTTACCTTCCAACATCTTTCAAATCCATATACTTCTCTAATTTTTCACTGTCACACCCTTTCTGATTCTAAACTACTAGAAACTTTCTCTTGGGGTAGTATTGAAAAAACCTCTTAACTCCTGGTTTCACTTTAGGGCCTCTCTAAATTTTTTCATAACACTACACCCAAAATGACAACCATAAAATGCAAACTCCATCAAATAACCCTCTACTTAAAATCCTATTAGAATAGAGACAAAACACTATAAGATTAGAGACAAAACTTAGCATGGCTTACAGTGTCATGCTGGCTCTGGACTCTACTCATTTTTCCTGTTTCATCTCAAACCACTCTCCCTTGCTCTCTTTACTCAAGGTGCATTTCTAATTATTTAAATGTGCTTTTACTCAATCCCAAAATAAGGTATTTGTGTATGTTACTAGCTGATTCTACAATTTTTCAAACATCCTCTTGCTCACCAATCATCATTTATAAACACATTTTTATCTTTTAGAACTCAGCTCAAATATAATTTTATAAATTCCCTAAGATGACTTCCCATTTTTATCTCAAATCTACGCCACTCAAATCTTAGTCAGATTGCTTCACTATAGGATCTTATAGTGCAGTATTTATTTAGATCATTTTTCTCTGTTTGTGAGTAGACATTCATTGGTGTAATTATTTGATTTTAAGTTTATCTCATTAGAATGTAAGCTCATCAAAGGCAGCAACTATGCCTTATTAGCTCACTGATGTCTAGCACCTAGGACAGTGCCTGGTAGTCAGACTTTAATAAATATTTGTTAAAAGAATGAATCAAATGATAAATATAGATATGTTTGGAGAAAAGACTTTATGTCTCATTAATAAGGGGCTTGAAATCAATGAAGAACCATTCTGTGGTAAAGCTCCTAAATTTTCCAATTAATTAATTTGGTTCTAGATTTTTCCACACTTATAACAAACAAATTTTAAATAAAATTTCCACCTAAAATATAGTAAATAATTTATGTTTTTAATCTAATAAGAAACAGTATAGTGAGAAGTCAATTTAGAATTTAGGTTCTTTTGCCACCACTATTTGACTAATTTTTAGAATCACTTTACCTGAGCCTTGGTTAATTCTTCTATAAATTTACATTTTAAATTAAAATTTAAACAATTGTATCAATTATCTTTGTAACCTCTAACTACATGAATACTTTGATATTTTAGGATGTCAAAAATCACTGATGAGTATAGAAATTATTATTTTAAATAGATAATTAAGTTAAATACTTGGAGACAATGTTTAATTCATTAAAATATATCCATAAAAGTCATACTACATTAATTTTTGCTTCTACTAAAGGATAATGGGAAAATTTTGCTTCCACCTATGATACAGAAAGCTGGAAGGTGTTACTATTACACCAACAATAATAAAAAGTCATATAAATTGTGGAATTATAACTCTTCCTTAATGAATGAAAAAACTGAAATTACTGCCTGAAATCCAAGGAATTCAAGTACTTCCAAGTAAAGAGGAGACATAATTACTGAATCACACTTGACAAAGAATAAGATGGAGACATGCTAAAACCATGTAAGTAGCTAAGAAGCATTCTTCCAAAATTTTAAACAAATAGCTAAAGGTTGAGTTAGGATGGTATGAAAGTACAAAATCCATGGTAGCTGTAGACAAGAGAAGAGTTTGCATTCCTTCATAAGTTAAATCAATTAGACTTATACTTGGTGTTGAAACAAAATAGTAGGAACAGAGTGTAAGACCACAGAAAGTTTTACATAGTGGTATAGATCTGGAGCAAAGAAGTAGTTACAGCTATATAAAATTAATGAAACCCCACTTAGACTCTACTTTCAACAGGTAAAAAATGTTAAACTACTTAGGAAAGGTCAAGAAAATATCATCACCACTGTACAAGTGAAGATACATTTTGACAGGAGGAAGGATTAAAACAAACAAACAAACAAACAAGAAGAACTCTACCCTTGGGTCAGAAGGAGGAAATGATTCTAGTCCTAGATTATTAATGATTTCTTAATAATAGAGGAGAAAAGACTTCTGCAAATGACTCGCTAAATATACACATCAGAGTTTGCCCCTGAGGAAAAAAGCAGGATCACTGAGAAAGCCCTAATGTTGAGATCCAAGAACACAGGGTCTAATTATGCTAAAAGCTGGGCCAGAAAATCCAAGTGTCCCATGTAACCTACCACCAAGTTAACATGAGCACGCAGTGACAAGAGTCAGACTGTAAACAGAAGAATACAAAAAATGGGAAGAAAGAATTAGTAATATAGTGTTGAAAAGTCTACACCTTATATTAAGGCAATATAATATTTTTGAATATTTAGATGTAATTAATCAAAGATATATATTGCAAACATCAGCATACTTTCATAAAAAGTTAAAAGCAATGTAAAAAATGAGTCACCATTGAAAATTAAATGCAATAAAACACACACACACACACACACACACACACACACACACACAAATACTTGCCCTGGTCAGATAGCTCCGTTGCATAGAGCATTATCCTGAAGCACAGAGGTTGTTGATTCAATCCCCAGTAAGGGAACACAAAAGAGCATCTGGATGTTCCTGTTCCTCTCTTTCTCCCCTTTCTTCTCTCACTATAATTAATCAATCAATAAATAAAACTTTTAAAAAACCACAATACAAAAATAGGCAGAAAAAAGGGAAACTAAGGAACATAGAACAGATGCAATAAAATAAAAAAGTCTGGTAGCTTAATTCCAACAATATTAATAACAATATTAAGTGTAAATTGTCTAAATTAGGTTGAGCAATTTACAAGATTAATATGCTTTATCATTTGTTTTTTGTAAATAAAGGTTTATGGAAAAACAGCCATAATCAGACATTTATTTATTTCTCTGGCTGCTTGTATGCAAAAACAAGGAAGTTAAGTACTTGGGAAAGAGTCTATGAGCCAGCAAAGCTTAATCATTTATTATATTTCCCTTTATGAAAAATAAAATTGCCAAACTATGGTCCAAACAGATAAATTAATAAGATTGGCAAATAAATGTTTTTAAAAGGAGATATATCAATAATTACACTGGGGAACAAAATTTTTGTTGCATTTACAAAAACACTTGCTCTTACCTACTTTGATTGGGCTGATCTCAAATCTGACATTATTTTTTTCTCTGTAAGCTACAGTTTGTTTGCAATTTAAGATTTTAGGTTTTCATCTTATTGTAAAATTTTCAACAATAGTTTAACATAATGAAGTAGAATGTCTTCTTGGGCATCATCTTTGTGAAAATATAATAATTTATATAATGCAGTAAATACACTAATACACTAAAAGATATGATTGCATCAGAATTTGTCTACAATTTCAAAATAGAATATATATATATTTTTTTTTAAATAAATTTTTATTAATGGTAATGGGATGACATTAATAAATCAGGGTACATATATTCAAAGAAAACATGTCTAGGTTATTTTGTCATTAAATTATGTTGCATACCCCTCGCCCAAAGTCAGATTGTCCTTCGCCACCCTCTATCTAGTTCTCTGTGCCCCTCCCCCTCCCCCTAACTCTCCCCCTGTCCTCCCTCCCCCCACCCCTGGTAACCACCACACTCTTGTCCATGTCTCTTAGTCTCATTTTTATGTTCCACCAATGTATGGAATCATGTAGTTCTTGTTTTTTTCTGATTTACTTATTTCACTCCTTATAATGTTATCAAGATCCCACCATTTTGCTGTAAATGATCTGATGTCATCGTTTCTTATGGCTGAGTAGTATTCCATAGTGTATATGTGCCACATCTTCTTTATCCAGTCTTCTATTGAAGGGCTTTTTGGTTGTTTCCATGTCTTGGCCACTGTGAACAGTGCTGCAATGAACATGGGGCTACATGTGTCTTCACGTATCAATGTTTCTGAGGCTTTGGGGTATATACCCAGTAGAGGGATTGCTGGGTCATAAGGTAGTTCTATTTGCAGTTTTTTGAGGAACCACCATACTTTCCTCCATAATGGTTGTACTACTTTACAGTCCCACCAACAGTGAATGAGGGTTCCTTTTTCTCCACAGCCTCTCCAACATTTGCTATTACCCGTCTTGTTGATCATAGCTAATCTAACAGGGGTGAGGTGGTATCTCATTGTAGTTTTGATTTGCATTTCCCTAATAACTAATGAAGCTGAGCATTTTTTCATATATCTGTTGGCCATTTGTATCTCTTCCTGGGAGAAGTGTCTATTCATGTCTTCTTCCCATTTTTTTATTGGATTGTTTGTTTGTTTTTTGTTGAGTTTTATGAGTTCTTTGTAAATTTTGGAAATTAGGCCCTTATCTGAGCTGTTGTTTGAAAATATCGTTTCCCATTTAGTTGGCTGTCTGTTTATTTTTATATCAGTTTCTCTTGCTGAGCAAAAACTTTTTATTCTGATGTAGTCCCATTCATTTATCTTTGCCTTCACTTCTCTTGCCATTGGAGTCAAGTTCATAAAATGTTCTTTAAAACCCAGGTCCATGAGTTTAGTACCTATGTCTTCTTCTATGTACTTTATTGTTTCAGGTCTTATATTTAGGTCTTTGATCCATTTTGAATTAATTTTAGTACACGGGGACAGGCTGTAGTCGAGTTTCATTCTTTTGCATGTGGCTTTCCAGTTTTCCCAACACCATTTGTTGAAGAGGCTTTCTTTTCTCCATTGTGTGTTGTTGGCCCCTTTATCAAAGATTATTTGACCATATATATGTGGTTTTATTTCTGGGCTTTCTATTCTGTTCCATTGGTCTGAGTGTCTATTTTTCTGCCAATACCATGCTGTTTTGATTATTGTGGCCCTATAATATAGTTTAAAGTCAGGTATTGTAATGCCCCCAGCTTCACTCTTTTTCTTTAGGATTGTTTTGGCTATCAAAATAGAATATATTAAAAAACTTATTTTAATCATAAAATTTGCACAAAATTTAAATTCTATTTAGGCAAAAATTTGCATTTGTAGCTCTTGCATTTGTGTACTTGTTGAGGACGATCTTGTTTGATGTTCCAGCAGTAGTTTGCTCATCAATAACAGCTCCAAGATTTTCGGGAAACTTATCAAGGTGACTGTTCAGGAAGTGAATCTTAATGCTCATGTTATATCCAATGTCATGGAAAGCCAACAGCATCTTTTGAACCAGAAGTTCATAGTTTTCTGGTTTTATATTGCCAAGGAAGTTCTTTGTAACTTCCACAAAAGACTGCCATGCTGCTTTCTCCTTTTATTCATCTTCCTGGCAAATTCTTCATCACGTATGAGGGTTCAAATTTGAGGTCCATAAAATACACCTGCTTTTGTCTTCTTGAAAGACAATGCAGGAAAAGCAGAAAGAATATGTTGAAAGCATTCACTTTCTCTATTCAAAGCCTGAACAAACTGCTTTATTAAGCCAATTTTGATGTAAAGTGGGGGAAAAATGATCCTGTCTCGATTAACTACAGGTTCATTCACAATATTTTGCATCCCTACTTCCAGAGCTTCACGTTTTGGCCACTCCTTCTGTGTCCAGTGTTTCTTCTGAGCTCGGCTGTCCCACAAACACAGAAAGCAAGGATACTTCATGAAACCTCTCTGTTGTCCTAGCAGGAAATCTACCATTTTAAAATCCACATAAATGATCCAGTTATGTTCCTCATACTTCAGAAAATCAAGGACAATTTTTATGTCATTATAATCTTCTCACAGATGAGTTGAATAACCAATTGGAACTGCTGCATAAACATTACCGTTGTGTAGGAGAACACATTTCAGACTCTGTTTAGAGCTGTCAAGAAATAGCTGCCATTCTGTTGGACTGTTAAGTGGTAACACCTAGCTGGCTGAGAAGACTACTGATATCATGACAGTAAACGAAGTGTTTGTCTTCAGAAAAAAAGTCCACAAAAAATTGTTCACGCTTCCTGAAATGGGATATTTTAGCTGACCGGTAAAGTACACTCTTTTCTTAAAGCCTGGAGGGTAATAACTCAGCTGCTTTCTTTGATAGGCCCAAATCTCTTACTAAGTCATTCAATTTGGGTTGGCTAAACTACTGAGGGGTTAATGACTCCTTGGCATCAGAAGAAGACCCTTCAGATTCTACAACCATTTCCTCATGCATCTTATCAAAATACACTTGATCACCATGTTCACTTTCTTCATCCTTAGAAGAAATAAAACCATTGAAAACTGGAACTGGGAGTGTCTCAGAGTGTGGGATAGGTTGTATTGCTGAAGAAATATTAGGATATGCAATCATATGCCATTTTTTTCTTGCTGATGCCCTTTGTATGGATCAGACAGAAATAATAGTCACTGCTGTGGTCCTTAGATTCACACCAAACCATGGGAATACCAAAAGGCATTTCTTTGCATTTTCTTTTTGTCCAGTCACAAAGCATTTCTTCACAATTATGACACACAATTTGAAGAGCCCAATTCTTGTCTTGATTGCCAAGGGGAACTTGAAAATAGGCAATATATGCATGTGTCACAAATGATATAATATTGCCCTTTTGACGTTGAGTGTGTAACAGCCACATATATAATAGAAGGTGTCAGGACTATTCTTACATTTACGCCTACTTGAAGAATTCATGATTCAATCTTAAAACAAAATAAGAAGGTGTTTTTATCTAATAATAATTTTTTACATTTAAAAACAACTACAATTATGTAAAAGTGATGTTTGTAAAACATTAATTGCTTTGTGGTTATGTTCAATCCAAGAGTCATTGCTCTTTAACTCCAATTAAAAACCAATGCATGCCATTAACTGTTACAAAAAAAATTAAAATTGCATTAAAACCTGGAGCATGCACCAAAAAACGGATTTCAAATTTGGAATCAGCGATGCAGAAGTATATAGAAAAAGTTCTAAAACCTCATGCAATGGAAAATGAAAAAAATATTGTTCCCCAGTGTTATTTATATGCTAGCTATAAGTAACAATTTCAGAGCTTCCAGTCAAGATGGCAGAGTAGGCAAATGCAGTGCTCACACCCTCTTACAACCAAAACAGTATTACAACTAAATTATAGAACAACCACCATTCAGAACCATCTGAACAGAAATTCTATAACAAAGGATTTGAAGAAGCCACATTGAGACCAGTAAGTGGAACAGAGCTGCAGAGATTGCTGGACCTACACCCACATGTGAGAGTTAAAAATAGGGAAGCATATCTCAGCTGTGGAGTTCCATCCTTGTGGAGCAAGGGTCCCACTCCCACACAAAACCCTCTAGCCTAGTTCCAGGAAGAGAAATCCTCATTACTTCTTGCTGGGAAAACCAGTGGGGATTGTAGATGAGTGAGATGGAATGTTGTTGAAATTCTAGGCAGTCCTGTTAAATGGCCCCAAAACAGACTTAGATTCACTCACTCTGAACTCCAGCACTGGGGCAACAGCTCAAAATGCACCAAAAACATACTGAGAGAAAGTGAATTGAATGACTTCAGGAGAAGTAAGGGCTGGAGAGGCAGGTTTCACCCAACAGAAGTATTCCCAAAAGCTATTCTTTCTTTGCTGAACCCTTCCCCACAGGCTCAGACAGGCCCTATATTTGAGCCACCATCAACCTGGTAAACACTGTCCACACCTTACCCAGATGATTCCCTGAGACTCAAAAAGCACATTCTCTTCTAAAATAATTTTTAAAAAGTTTAAAAATGCCAAAGGTTAAAAACAGAGAGAGACTCTTAAAAGGAACAAGAGAAAAGCAGTTATCTACAAGGACACTCTCATAAGGCTGTGAGTTGATTTCTGAACAGAAAATTTTCAGGCCAGAAGTTATTGGCATAAAATATTCAAAGTGATGAAAAGCAAGGGCCTACAACCAAGATTACTTCAACCAGCAAAGCTATAGTTTAGAATTAAAGTACAGCCTAACCAGGTGGTGGCGTAGTAAGTAAAGCAACAGACTGAGATGTGGAGGACCTACGTTCGAAACCACAAGGTTGCCGGCTTGAGCATGGGCTCACCAGCTTGAGCACGGGGTCACTGGCTTGAGCATGGGATCATAGGCATGACCCCATGGTTGTTAGCTTGAGCCCAAAGGTCATTGGCTTGACGTCCAAGGTCTCTGGCTTGAGCCCAAGGTCGCTGGCTTGAGCAAGAGGTCATTTTCTCTGCTGGAGTCCCCCAGTCAAGGCACATATGAGAATGTAATCAATGAACAACTAAAGTGCTATAACGAAGAATTCATGCTTCCCATCTGCCTCCTTTCCTGTCTCTCTGTCCCTATCTGTCCCTCTCTCTGACTCCCTCTTTGTCTCTGTCAAAAAAAAAAAATGACTAGGCAGTGGCACAGTGGATAGTGTTAGACTAGGATGTGGGAAAAAAAAAAAGAAACAAAAAGAACCAAAAGGCAGATAAAGAGCTTGAGATAAACAAAGTTAAAAAGTTCATCACCATTAAACCAGTATTACATGAAATGTTAAAAGGTCTTATTTAAGAAGAAAAAAATATTTTTAAAATATGAATGATAAAATGACAATTAATATATATCTATCAACAATTACTTCAAATCTTCCAATCCAAAAAACATAGGGTGGCTCAAAGAATAATAGAACAAGAACTTTACATATATTGTATACAAGAGATTCACTTTAGTTAGAAAAAGATATTTCATGCAAACTGAAATAAATAAAAAAGTTGGGTTAGCAATACTTATACCAGACAAAATAAATTTTAAAACAGAGTCTATAACAAGAGACAGAGAAGTACTTAGCAATTCCAATTCTGGATATTTATCTGAGAAAACACTAAATCAAAGAGACATAGAAATGCATATATTTATAGTAACATTATTTATAATCACCAAAACATGGATGCAATCTAAGTGGCCATCAATAGGTGAATGAATAAAAAAGAAGTGGTACATACATATAGTGCAATATGACTCACCCATTAAAAAAGAAAGAAATTTTGCCATCTGCCATACATGGATAAACCTAGAGGGTGTTGTGTTGAATATAATAAGTCAGAATAAAAAATTTCACTTATATGTGTAATCTAAAAAACAAAATAAACAAACAAGCAGACAGAAACAGATTTATAGAGACAGAGGACATTTTGGCAGTTGCCAGATGAGATGGTGTCTAGAGACTGGGTGAGAAAGGTGAAGGGATTAAGAAGTGCGCATTGGCAGTTACAAAATAGTCATGAAAATTTACAGTATAGGGAACTAGACATTGATATAGTAATAACTACATCTAGTGCCAGATGGGTACTAGATTTATCATGGTTATCACTTTGCACATTACATATTTTAGCATACATGCTGCTGAAATGAGTATACTTTATAAATTATAAAAATGTCTCATCACTAGATTGTAAACCCGAAACTAATATAACGATATTGTTTATCAGTTGGAATTAAAAGTAATAGTTTCTAAAAAGTACATTCTGAGGAAAGGTCAGTGAATGTCTACCCAGTTGTCAAAATTAGAATAGAAGATAATCAAAATACCTGTAATTCATTTTATAGAGAAAGAAGCAGAGACCCAGGAGGACAAGTGGCTTACCTAAGTTTATACATTTGGTGACAGAACCAATACTAGTACACAAGTCTGTTTCCAAGTTCAGAAATGTTTTATGTCTTCCACTCATCAAATTAATAAACAAAATTATGTTAAATGAAAAGATTCAGAGACAAAATGCTATGTATTATATGATTACATTAATGTCAAATTTCTAAAGTGGCAAAACTACACAGACAAAAAACAGATCAGTGGTTGCCTGGCACTGAGTGTATAAGCAGGGACTGGGCAAACTGGCAAGAGTGAGCTTTTTGGAGGGTGAAAGTATTCTAAAAATGGATTGTGATAACTGTGTGCAACTCTATAAATTTCCTAAAACCCAAACTGTGAATTATATGGTATGTAAATTATGCTTTAATAAAACTGTTCCATTTTTTTAAAGAAACTTTTTTTAAATATAAGGAGATAAGTTAGAAGTAAATAAAAGATATGAGCCTGACCTGTAGTGGCACAGTGGATAAAGCGTCAACCAGGAAGACTGAGGTTGCCCATTCAAAATCCTCCACTTGTCTGATCAAGGCACATATGGGAGTTGATGCTTCCTGCTCCTCCCCCTTCTCTCTCTCTCTCTCTCTCTCTCTCTCTCTCTCTCTCCTCTCTAAAATGAATAAAATTTTAAAAAATTAAAGAAGGACAAAAATTTATTTAAAAAATAAAGGAAAAAGATATAACACACATGCAATAATCAAAACAAATCTAGCTTGGCCATTTTAGACAAAGTAAACTTCAGAGCAATAAAAATATCAGGGATGAATAGAACCATTACACTTTCATGAGTATGTCAATTCATCAAGAAGTTGTAAATATCCTAAATGTACATGCATCTCACAACATAGTTAAAAATACATGAAGCAGAAAATAACAGAACTAAATGGATAAAAATAATAGGTCACAATTATATCGGAGACTCAAATATCCTTCTTTCAATAACTGGTGTAACAAAAAGGCAGAATATTCCAAGCAAGGCAGTCCACCAATTTCACAATATTTATGAAACACTGAATCCTCAAATATCAATAAAAACTATTTTAAAGTGCATATAGAACATTCACCAAGATAGACTAGGTTATACTCTATAATGCAAAACTCAACCAATTTACAGAATTGAAATCATAAAAACTATGTTTACTAAATATAAAGAAATTAAATTGGAAATAAATAACAGCAAAGTAGCTGCAAAGACCCAGTAATTAAAAAATAACATAATTTTAAATTACCCACAAGCTAAAAGAAATTAAAACTTGAACTAAATAGAAATAAAAATATGTTTCACTACTTATAAAATGCCACTAAAACATTGTAAGGCAAAATGATTGCATCAAATTTTTATAGTACAAAATATAAAAGTTCTGAAATCAGTGACCTGAATTTCCAACCTAATAAACCAGAAGAAGAAAACGATATTAAACCCTAAATGAGCAGACCAAGAAAAATAATAATGATAAGAGCAGAAAATTATGAAATTGAAAATAAAAAGTAGACAAAATAATGAAACTAAAACTGGATCTTTTTACATAGTAATAAAATAGATAATTCTCTACTTAAACTAATCCATAAAAAGAAAACATTTTACTAAGTCCATAAATTTGTCAAAATGATAAGAAATGCACAAATTTGTTGAAAAATATAAACTACAAAATTGCACTCAAGAAGATGACTTGATGAAGTAAATTTATAATAAAAGGGCTTTTGTGTAGAAAACCTCACTTCTGTGTGGTTCTCCATTATTCTTATTCTACAATTCTACTCAGCACACTTCTAACATGAACTGTGTAGAACTTTCTTCTCACACCAAACTATTGTCTGTGACACCAGACGAGTGTTCTACAATTTAACTCAGTTCTCACACTATCTACATAGAGATAGCATCAGAGCTCAACTGTTAAAGACTCTGGCTAATGAGGCTCACACCCTCCATTTTAGATGCCAATGTCAGTTTGTTTACAACTTTTGTACAACCTGGCTACAAGTCAAAGGTTCCCATAACCTCATTCCCGTTGGATTTGATTATTTGCCAGAACAGTTCACAAAATTCAACAAAACACTTCATTACACTTATTAGTTATTATATAATAATGGATAAAAACATTGCTATCACCCAGGACATTGCAAGAGATTCAGGAACTGTGTCAGGAATGAGGGTCAAAACCTCATAGACATAAACAACCAAATGGTGGGTAAGAGAGGGAAAGATCAATAGTAAGAAGGCAAAGAGAGTACAGAGGGTCAAATTTTTAGCAATAGAAGACCAAATTTGGGTGATGAACACACAGTGGAGTATACAAATGTTGTAGTATAAAATTGTACACCTAAAGTTTATATAATATTATTAATCAATGTTACCTCAATAAATTTAATTAAAATAAAAAAGAGTAAGTATTAAAACAAAAGTTGATCTTAGCGCTCTTGTCATGAAAGAAATTTCAAGAACTTATAAAGTCCTGTTCTGAAAATTAAGAGTGAATGTGTGTGTGTGTGTGTGTGTGTGTGTGTTTATTATGTCACACTTTCCAATGAAAAAAACGAACTTCAGGTCTAGTATGCTTAACATATAAAATATATCTATTATTTAAGAAAGACTAATATCATTTCTACAAAAATTCTGCACCAAACAAAAGAGCAAAGCTTTGAAATTACTTTCATAAGTACAGTAATACTCTTATATTAAAACTGAAAAAAGACATTAAAAGAAAGCTCCAAGCAAATATGTTTCATGAATATAGACACAAATGTACTCAACAAGATATTAAATCAAATCTAACAACATAAAAAAGATAATAATGCAAGATCAAGTGTAGTTTATTCTTGGAATGCAAAATTAATTCAACATTCAAAAATCAAACAATACAAGGTAACCTCTTGATAGATGTAGTAAGGAGTCTGTAAAACCATTTCTCCATAGAAGCAATGAAAATACTAACATTTTTTAAATCAATTTTTATACATTCTTTATATTAATTAAATGCTTGTAGCACTTACAAGAGTATTACTTGCTGAGCTTTGGTAAAAAAAAAGCTTCAGGGGACTTTGAAAAGCTCAGACAAATTCCTTGGGATCTAAACAATGTATATATTCGGCTGTATGTTTGACCAGGAAATATATGAGGTGCCCAGTGACTCACCTCTGATGGAAATTAAGACACATTATTTAAATCAGTTATTATTTATAGGTTCAAAGAACTAAAAGAATATATGTATAAAAAATTAAAAAACTATATGAGAACAATTTCTCACCAAATAGAAAGTTAACAATGAAAATGTAGATGTTAAAAAAAGAACAGAATAAATATTCTAGGATTAAAATAAACAAAAATAAAAAAATTAATAGAGAGGTTCAACACCAGGATTCACTTAGCAGAAAAAAGAATTTGTGAATCTGGGCTCTGACTGGCTGGTTCAGTGGACAGAGCATCAGCCCTCTGTGTGGATGTCCTGGGTTCTATCCCCAGTCAGAGCACACATGAGAAGCAACCATCTGTTTCTCTTCCTTCCCTTCTCCCTCTTCTCTCTCTTCTTCTGTAACAACCAGTGGCTTGATTGATCTGAGGATCAGCCCCGAGCTCTGAGAATAGCTCAGTTGATTCCTGCATCAGCCCCACACAGGGGTTGCCAAGTGAACCCCGGTCAGGGCCCATGCAAGAGTTTGTCTCTCTACCTCACCTCCTTTCACTTCAAAAAAAGGGGGTTGGGAATTAGTGAACCTAAAAATAAGCTTCAATAGAGCCTTTCTTCCCAGTACTACATACAGAGAGGATGCAACAACCTTCTTAGATCTAGCTTGATGGTCATCAGAATAAATAGCTGTAAATTCTTTCTTAAGGATCTAAATCCTGTACAAGAACACAGACTGACAGGGACTACCTTAACAAGTATTAAGAGTCATTGCCACTTCATTAAAAGCTTCCAGTGGTAATGTGAATCTAGCCTGACCCGTATTTTGAAAGTATTTTCAAGTTATAATGATGCAAAGCGTAGATAAGTTTTTTTCTTACATCAATTCAATGTGACAGAGAGAGAGCCTTTTGTACCAGATAGAGTCAGTGGAACCAAAAATACATTTCCAAAGTCAAAATATTGAGTTTTCAGTTCTACATTTTCTCCATATTAAACACTCTCTTTTTTATAAACAGCACAGTACCTAAAATCATAATGCTATGACAATGTTCTAAGTTCCACTATCTCTCCATTCTGATTTCTTATTCTTTTTGGTCCTCAGGTCACCATTCACTCCCTCTGCCCAATGACAGTCACTTTTATGGTGATCTACATGTCACCCAACAAGTTTCTCCTTGATATTTCCAATCAATGCAGCCAACATCCTTGCCAATGAGCAGCGTCATCAACTTCAAAGTTTCTACTTCTGATGTTAACAGAAGGAAACAGGAAAAGGCTTCATGAGACTGTGTTTATAAAGTCTAGATTACTGTACAGTAATATCTTCAGCTTTCACATTTACTCATCACTCACTCACAAACTCACTCAGATGCACTGCCTACCCTATCAGTTTCATTCATGGTAAGTGCCCTATACAAGTGCACCATATTTTATATTCATGCTATATTTTTACTTTACCTATTTTATGTTTAGATATATTTAGATACACAAATACCACTGTGTTACAATCGCCTATAGCATTTAGTACAGTAAAATGTTGTACAGGTTTGTAGTCTAGGTGTGAAGTAGAATATATCATATAGGTTTGTGTAAGTGCACTCTGTTCACACAATAACATTGCCTAAGAATGTGTTTGTCAGAATACATTCTCCTTGTCAAGCAGCACATGACTGCAAACATCATATTCAATCATATTCAGGCATGACATTTTCAAAGTGCTGAAAGAAAAAAAGATTTTGAAACAAGAATTCTATATCCAGTTAAACTGGAGTTCGAAAAAAAAATGAGGATATCCACAAAAGCTGAAAGAATTTATTCACTAGCAGACCTGCTGTCCCAACAGGAAATATTAAAGGGAATCCTTCAGGCTAAAATCAAAAGACACAATCCATATGAAGCAATAAAGGACATAAACAAAAGTAACTATAAAAGTAAATTTAAAAGACAGTATAAATGTATTTTTGTGCATAATTTTTATTAATCCTGTCTGAATTAAAAGACAAATTCATAAGGTCATAGTTATAAAACTGTGTTGATGATCTTATAATGCATAATCATGTAAGTTGTCTGATAATACTAATAAAAACAAGAAGAAGGGAATAAATATTGGAATAAAGTTTCTAAAAATAAATCTTCATATTGATTTACAGCAGTTTGGTAGAGGAGTGAGGGAGATATTTTCTTTCCCAACTAATATTTTTGGTACTTTATACTATATACAAAATTTAACTACAAATAATCAAAAAATTAAATGTAAGACTTCAAACTATAAAACAACCCATAGATGTAAACTTTTTTGGCCTTGTATTAGGCAATGATTTCTTAGATATGACATCTAAAGTACAGGCAACCAAAGAAAAAATAAATTGAACTTAATAAAAATTAAAAATTTTCATGCCTCAAAGAACATAAAGAAATACAAGTATTTCTGGAATAATTAAAATAGAACAAAGAAAATAAAAAGACAACTGACAAAATGAGCAAACAGATTTGCAAATCATATATCAAAAAATATTTAAGTCTGGTATCTAGAATATGTTACAAAGATCTCTTACACCTCAACAGTAATACACAAGTAAATTTGAAATAAGGAAAAAGTATTTGAGTAGACACTTCTCAAAAGAAGGTGTACAAATGGTGAATCAGACCATGAAAAGACATTATTAATCATTTGGGAAATGCAAATACAAACCACCATGAAGTATTCCTTTACACCCATTAGGATGATTATAATCAGAGAAAAACACAAATATGTTTTGGCAAAGATGAAACTTTCTTACATTGCTAGTGGGAATGTAGAGTTTTATATTCCTCTGTGGAAAAAAATTAGCAATCCCTCAAAAAGTTAAACATGGGGTTACCACATACACCAAAAATTTTACTCTTAGGAGTTCACAGAAAACTCATGTATCAATGTTCACAGCCTCATTATTCATGATAGCTAAAAAGTAAAAACAAACGAAAAAACAAAAACCTTTATTAACTGATGAAGGAATAAACAAAATGTGTTGTATCCACACAGTGGAATATTATCCAGCCATGACTAGAAATAAAGTATTGATTCATACTACAACATGGATGAAACTTGGAAACAATATGCTAAGTGAAGGAAGCCAGACACAAGAGACAATACCCTGTAAGATTACATTTAATTCAATTATTCAGAAAAGTCAAATCATAGAGATAGAAAGTTGATTTGTGTTTGCCTGAAGCTGGGAATAGAAATGAGAATTGTAAGCAGGCATGATGTCTATTTTGGGGGAATGAAAATATCCTAAAGCTGATTAATAATGATGGTAACATCGCTTGGAAAATCTCATTAAAGTAATTAATTGTACATTTAAAATGAGTATATTTTGTGATTTGCAAAATATACCTCAATAAATTTGTTAAATATTGATGAATATAAATCACCATGTCAGCAGATTAAAAATATAAAACCACATGATCAACACATATGGTTTAAGATACACACTTGGGAAGAGTTTGATATCTATTCTTGATACCAATTTCATTAAAAAAATAGAAGAGAATTTATTTAAGGTTGTAAAGAACATCTACAAAAACCTATAACTAATATCAAACCTAATGTTCCACAGTGGAATGTTTTCCCCTTGTTGGTAGCAATGAAATAATGCTCATTCTCACCATTACTATTCAACATTATACTGAAAGTCCTAATCAGTTCAGTGAGGATAAAGAAATAACTAAACACAGTTTATACAGATGAAGACAGAAGTAAATTTTCTCACTTAACAGAAGGTTTGAATATTTACTTAGACAACTCTAAAAAATTACAACAGAGTTATTAGAACTAATAAACATCTTTAGCCAGATTTCAGGACACAAGGTCAATATAAAAAAAATCAACAACTTCAATATACTAAGAATGAAAATTTAGAGTCTGTTAAACTACCAAACAACAGCATAAGAATACACAGTCTTCTCAAACACACATCGGTCATTTTTTATTATAAATTATATGTTGGGCCACAAAACAAATGTTAGCAAATTTTAAAAAATTAAAATAATACCATGTATCTTTGCTGACCACATGGTATAAAACTAGAAACCAACAACAGAAGGAAAAATAGAGAATTGACAAATACACGGAAATTAAACCACATCCCTGAACAATCAATGAATCAAAGGACAAATGAAAAGGAAAATAACATGAAACAAATTAAATTGAAAACACACAAAACTTATGGCATATGGCAAAAACAGTTATAGGAAGGGCTTTTATAGTGATAAACATTTAAAAAAAACGTATATATTTTTTTACTTTCTTCCTTTATTCTATTTTATTACTTAGAATAGAAGTAAAATTTCAAAAGCAATTTCAAGTTGTATAAATATAAAAATATTTTCTCCTGAAATACAGATCAAATAATGCAGATACTGCATAATCTAAGAGGCACATATATCTTTGTGAATTATGTTGGAAAGTTTTAGTAAGTTACTAAAAGTATTTATGGAAGCTCAGAATGAATGATTTTATTTTTAAAACAAGGCAAACTAAACTTACAGTTTCTTCCCCTGCGTTTTGAAAAGATTTATTATTGCTTGGATAAACATACCTTTGCCCTCAAAGAGTCATTTCTGCTTGGTCTCTATTGGCTATAGACAACATATTTAATTCCCTCAGAAAACCATGAATTATTTTAAGAACAGTTATTTAATCTCATTTTGACAAACCAATCTCTCTCCCTCCCTTTCAGTGTAATTAAAAGATTTCCCTTGGGGAAGACAAGATGGCGCTGGAGTAGGTGGATATAGCAACATCCACCTCCCAGAACCAAAGTGGATTACAAACTAATTTTAAGAACTACCATCTGGAAAAACCAACTTTTGACTAATCTAAGAGGACTCTTCAACCAAGGAACACTGAAGAAGCCACACCAAGACTGGTAGGAAAAGTGGAAACGCGGAGAGGACTGCCCAGCTCCCCAGAGCAAACTGCAGCCCAGAGAGACTCGTGTGGTGGGAAGTGAGTTTAGCAGAGAGGGGATGGTCCTGAGTCCCAGGAACAAAGCCCCAACCTGTAGCTTCAGAGCCTAGAAGAGGCGTATGGACAGTATTTAGCTGGAAACAAGTCAGGATACTGTTTGTGAGAAAAAGACTGATTTCTCAGACCTAGGATTCTTCTTAAAGGGACTGCACAGAATGCTTTTCTCAAAACCACTCAACTGGGGCCCGGGGAATGAGGAGAGAGGAGAGGAGCCAGTAGCAGGAAGAGAGTGTAATCTAGGAGGCACAGGGAGAAAAATTTTGGGAGACAGCCACCCTAACCCCTGGGACAAGTCACTCCCCAAATCTGAAGTGAATATTTCCCCTGGAAACAGCAATACCAGCAAAGGGAAGCAGGACACGAGACAAAAAAGCTCCCCCATGGCACTCAGCATAGTTTCTTAGAAGGAGGGAGCTTTCGGGACTACAGTAGTGAGTGTTAGGGTCTGAGCTGCAGCGCCCCCACCCAAACGACTGAGGGCTCACCAGAGGGTGGGCGGTGGTGGGATATGGAAGCATGATACTGTCGGCAAAGATGGAAGCTGGCTGGCCACCACTGGCCCCAGGTGTAAGCTCAGTCTTGCCCAGCTAGGGAGGAGGGTGTGTGCAAAAGGAGTCAAGCCCAGCTGCAGGCATCCTGCAATCCAGCCTGTGAAAAAAGGGCGGGAATCCTGAAAAAAGTGGAGATTAGCCCTTGAGCAAGGGCGCAGGAGCACAGCTTTTCCCCGCCCGTGGAACCGAGACTTGTGGCCTGACTTGGGAGCAGGGTCTTCCCATGGAAGTGGAGCCAAAAACCCAGAACAGGCAGAGTTCCGCTACTGGGCACACAGGCCTGCCTGGCCTGTGGAGCCAAGGCTTGCAGCCATCCCACGAGCAGGCTCCACCTACAAGGGAGGGGCGAAAGCCTGGAAACAGGCAGAGACCCACAGCTGAGCAAAGTTACTTGCCACTGCCCTCAGGGTCAAGCATAATGCCACCCATGGAGGCGGGGCAAAGGCCAAGGCTACCAAGGCTTGTACACCCAAGCACATGATCACAGCCACTCCTGTGAAAGAAAGGTGAAAACCACAGCAACAGCCCCAGTGGGCAGGCACCGGCAATGCCCATACCAAAATGCCCTAGGCAGCAACAGCAGAGGGAGTGGTGGGCCTGCAGAAAGACCACACTTAGGGAACAGAGGCCACACCCAGTAAACTCCCGTGGCCAAAACTTTCCCTTACACAGAGAAAATGAGAAGGCAAAGAAATGGAACAGAAATTTATCAAGAGAAATCCCCAGAAAAGGACCTGAATGAATCAGATATAACCAAATTACCAGATACAGAGTTTAAAATAATGATTATTATGATGCTCCAAGATATTAGAACAACAATAGATGGGCATTATGAACACCTAAATAAAGAGATAGCAAATATAAAAAAGGACAATGAAATAATAAAAAAGACTCAGTCAGAAATGACAAATACTATATCAGAAATGAAGAATACAATGGAAGGAATTAAAAGTAGGATGGATAAAGCTGAGAATTGAATCAGCGAGTTAGAGGAAAAGATAAATAAAGGCATAGAATCAGAGCAGAAAAAAGAAAAGGGACTCAAAAAGTCTGAGGAAACTCTGAGAGAGCTCTGTGACAACATGAAGAGAAATAACATCTGCATCATAGAGGTTCCTAAAGAAGAAGAGAAAGAACAAGGGATAGAGACTTTGTTCAAACATATCATAGCTGAAAATTTCCCTCAATTAAGGCAGGAAAACATCTCACATATTCAAAAAGCACAGAGAACTCCATTAAAGAGAAACCCAAAGAAATCAACACCAAGATATATCATAATTAAAATACCAAAGCTAAGTGATAAAGAGAAAATATTAAAGCTGTTAGAGAAAAAAAGCCTATCACCTACAAAGGAGCCCCCATAAGGATGACTTCCAACTTCTCAACAGAAACACTTGAGGCCAGAAGGGAATGGCAAGAAATATTCAAAGTAATGCAGAAGAAGAGCCTACAACCAAGACTCCTTTATCCAGCAAGGCTATCATTTAAAAGTGAAGGAGAAATAAAAAGCTTTCCAGACCAAAAAAAAAAAAAAAAAACTCAAGGAATTCACTACAACCAAACCAAGGCTGCAGGAAATGTTAAGGGGCCTGTTGTAAACAGATCAAAGAAGAAAAAGAGTATAGCAAAAGAGGAATACAGTTTTAAATAATAAAATGGCAATATACAATTACATATCAAAAATAACCTTAAATGTAAATGGATTAAATGATCTGATCAAAAGACATAGGGTAGCTGCGTGGATAAGAAAAGAGGACCCATACATATGCTGTCTACAAGAGACACACCTTAAAACAAAAGATGCATATAGACTGAAGCTAAAAGGATGGAAAAAATATTTCACGCAAATGAAATGAAAAAAAAGTTGGGGTAGCAATACTTATATCAGACAAAACGGACTTCAAAACAAAGACTAAATTTAGAGATAAAGAAGTTCACTACATAATGATAAAGGGAGCAATTCAACAGGAAGATATAACAGTTATAAATATCTATGCACCTAATATAGGAGCACCTAAATATATAAAGTAGACTTTGATGGATTTAAAGGGTGAGATCAACAGCAATACTATAATAGTAGGGGATTTCAATACCCCATTAACATCACTAGATAGATCCTCAAGAAAGAAAATTAACAAAGAAACAGCAGACTTAAGGGACATACTACATCAACTCAATTTAATACATATCTTCAGAAATTTTCAACCTAAAACAGCAGAATATACATTCTTTTCAAGTGTTCATGGTACATTTTCTAGAATAGACCACATGTTAGGTCACAAAAGTGGTCTCAAAAATTTAAGAATATTGAAATCATATCAAGCAGTTTCTCTGATCACAATGGCATGAAACTAGAAATCAACCACAACAAAAAAATTGAAAAATACTCAAAATTTTGGAAACTAAATAGCACGTTATTAAATAAAGAATGGGTAAACAAAAAGATCAAAGAAGAAATTTAAAAATTCCAAGAAATGAACGATAATGAGCATATATCAACTCAAAGTTTATGGGACACAGCAAAAGCTATCCTGAGAGGAACATTCATAGCATTACAGGCATACCTCAAGAAGCTAGAAAAAGCTCAAATAAAAAACTTGACCCTACATCTAAAAGAACTAGAAAAAGAACAGCAAGTAAAGCACAGAGTTAGTAGAGGGAAGGAAATAATAAAGATCAGAGCAGAAATAAATGACATAGGGGCTAAAGAAACAATACAAAGGATCATGAAACCAGGAGCTGGTTCCTTGAAAAGGTAAACAAGATCAATGAACCTTTAACCAGACTCACCAAGAAAAAAAGAGAGAGGACTCAAATAAATAAAATTAGAAATGAGAGTGGAGAAGTAACAACTGACACAACAGAAATACAAAATATTGTAAGAAAATACTATGAAGATCTATACCCCAAAAAACTAGACAACCTAGATGAAATGGAATAATTCCTTGAAACATATAACCTTCCAAAAATTAATCTGGAAAAATCAGAAAACATAAACAGACCAATTACAATAAATGAGATTGAAACAGTTATCAAAAAATTCCCAAAAAAGAAAATTCCTGGGTCTGATGGCTTCACAAGTGAATTCTCCCAAATACTCAAAGAAGAACTAACTCCTATCCTTTTCAAGCTATTTCAGAACATTCAAGAGGAAGGAAGACTTCCAAGTTACTTTTATGAGGTAAGCATGATTCTCATTCCAAAACCAGGCAAAGACAACACAAAAAAAGAAAATTATAGGCCAATATCCCTGATGAATTTAGATGCTAAAATCCTCAACAAAATATTAGCAAATCAGATCCAGCAATATATGAAAAAAATCATACACCATGATCAAGTGGGATTTATTCTTGGGAGGCAAGGCTGGTACAATATTTGCAAATCAATCAATGTGATTCATCACATAAAAAGAAGGAAGGAGAAAAACCACATGATATTTCAATAGATGCAGAAAAAGCATTTGATAAAATCCAGCACCCATTCATGATCAAAATTCTCAGCAAAGTGGGAATACAGGGAACATATCTCAACATGATAAAGGCCATCTATGACAAACCCACAGCCAACATCATACTCAATGGGCAAAAATTAAAAGCAATCCCCTTAAGATCAGGAACAAGGCAGGGGTGCCCCCTTTCACCACTCTTATTCAACATAGTCCTGGAAGTCCTAGTCACAGCAATCAGACAAGAAAAAGAAATAAAAGGCATCCTAATTGGAAAAGAAAAAGTAAAATTATCATTATTTTCAGGTGATATGATATTGTATATAGAAAACCCTAAAGTTGCAGTAAAAAAACTACTAGACCTGATAAATGAATTCGGCAAGGTGGCAGGATATAAAATTAATACTCAGAAATCAGAGCTATTTTTATACACTAACAATGAACTGTCAGAAAGAGAAATTAAGGAATCAATCCCCTTTATCATTGCAACCAAAAAAAAATAAAGTGCCTAGTAATAAATTTAACCAGGGAGATTAAAGACTTGTATGCGGAAAATTTAAAACATTGATAAAAGAAATCAGGGAAGATACAAACAAGTGGAAGCATATACGTTGCTCATGGTTAGGAAGAATAAACATCATTAAAATGACTACATTACCCAAAGCAATTTATAAATTCAATGCAATACTGATTAAAATACCAATGACTTACTTCAAAGATATAGAATACATATTTCAAAAATTTATATGGAACCAAAAGAGAACACAAGTAGCCGCAGCAATTTTGAAAAGGAAGAATAAAGTGGGAGGTATCACACTTCAGGATATGAAGTTATATTATAAGGCCATTGTACTCAAAACAGCCTGGTACTGGCATAAGAACAGGCATATAGATCAATGGAACAGAACTGAGAACCCAGAAATAAACCCACACCTTTATGGACAACTGATATTTGACAAAGGAGGTAAGAGCATACATTGGAGTAAAGATAGCCTCTTCAACAAATTGTGTTAGAAAAATTGGACAGCTACCTGCAAAAAAATGAAACTAGACCACGAACTTACACCATTCACAAAAATAAACTCAAAATGGATAAAAGACTTAAATGTAAGCTGTAAAACCATAAGCATCTTAGAAGAAAACATAGGCAGTAAGCTCTCTGACATCTCTCACAGCAATACATTTGCTGATTTGTCTCCACAGGCAAGTGAAATAAAAGACTGGATAAACAAATGGGACTTTATCAAACTAAAAATCTTCTGCACAGCTAAAGACAATAATAACAGAATAAAAGGACAAACTACACAATGGGAGAATATATTTGACAATGCATCTGATAGGGAGTTAATAACCAAAATTTATAAAGAACTTGTAAAACTTAATACCAGGAAGACAAACAATCCAATCCAGAAATGGGCAAAAGAAATGAATAGACACTTCTCCAAAGAGGACATACAGATCAGATGGCCAATAGGCATATGAAAACATGCTCATCATCACTAATCATTAGAGAAATGCAAATTAAAACCAAAATGAGATATTATCTCACACCAGTCAGAATGGCGCTCATCAACAAAACAACACAGAATAAGTGCTGGCAAGGATCTGGAGAAAAGGGAACCCTCCTGCACTGCTGGTGGGAATGCAGACTGGAGCAGCCACTGTGGAAAACAGTATGGAGATTTCTCAAGAAATTGAAAATTGAACTGCCTTTTGACTCAGCTATACCACTGTTAGGAATATACCCCACATACACCATAGCACTGTTTGAAAAGAAGAAATACACCCCCATGTTTATGGCAGCATTGCTCACAATAGTAAAGATCTGGAAACAGCCCAAGTGTCCATCAGTGGACCAGTGGATTAAAAAGCTTTTGTACATATATACTATGGAATACTACTCAGCTATAAGAAATGATGACATCGGATCATTTACAACAACATGGATGGACCTTGATAACATTATACTGAGCGAAATAAGTAAGTCAGAATAAACTAAGAACTATATGATTCCATACATAGATGGGACATAAAAATGAGACTCGGAGACATGAACAAGAGTGGGGGGGGGCAGGAGGAAGAGAAGGAGAGGGTTGGGGGATGGGAGAGGCGCAAAGAAAATCAGTTAGAAGGTGAAGGAAGACAGTTGGACTTTGGATGATAGGAATGCAGCATAATCAAATGTCAAAATAACCTAGAGATGTTTGCTCTGAACATATGTAACCTGATTTATCAATGTCACCCCATTAAAATTAATAAAAAAAGAGTTTGTCTCACGGCTAATTCTGGCAGTTAGCAGAATAGTATAAAGATGCTAATTCTGCTTCTCAGGCCACATCCTGCAAAAGGGGCCCCAAGAAAATTGGTGATTTTGCTCCTCTGATTTTGCCAATTGGATTTTAAAAAACAGGTCAGGAACACCCTGAAATGGAACTAACAATACATGGGCATAAATTTAAAGGACTTTTAGATACCGGAGCTGATGTATCTGTTATTGCTAAGCTACATTGGCCTCCTTCCTGGCCCACTCATGCAGCAGCCACAGAATTACAAGGTATAAGGCAGAGTAAATCCCCTCAACAAAATTCTAGTTTTTTACATTGGGAAGATTTTAAGGTAATTCTGGATTATTTAAACCTTATGTTTTCCCTGGATGGCCAGTTAATTTGTGGAGTAGAGATATTTTGAAAAATACAGGAGGATTGCTTGTCAGTCCTAATGGTTTAGTCAGTACTCAGATGCTTGATCAGGGATTTTTGCCCACTAAGGGACCAGGTAAAGAACAGCGAGGAATTCTCACCCCCATAGAAGTGGCACCCAATACCAGAAGGTGTGGATTAGGATATCAAAATTTAGCATAGGGGCCTTGGTAGCTCCTGCCACTTCAATAATGCATTGTGCAGACCCACTTACTTGCAAATCAGATAATCTTGTATGGGTAGACCAATGGCCCCTTTCTCAGGAGAAATTTAGGGCAGCTGCTCAATTGGTACGAGAGCAGCTACAGTTTGGGCACATTGAACCATCTAATAGCCCATGGAATACACTTCCATATTTTGATCTTGTCACCTCCTGGATTATCAAGGGCTATAGTCGACCGTTACAGCTTATTGGTTTTGAGACTCAAAATTATTGTTGTTCCTTTTTTTCAAAGGATCAACAACAATGGCTCTGGGAAACTTCCACTAAATGGCAAATCGCTTTTGCAAATCAATGGACAACTTTATACTGATACAGTCAATTTAAAATCAGCTCAAAGAGGCCCTGGCCGGTTGGCTCACTGGTAGAGCGTCGGCCTGGCATGTAGAAGTCCTGGGTTCGATTCCCAGCCAGGGCACACAGGAGAAGCGCACATCTGCTTCTCCACCCCTCCTCCTCTCCTTCCTCTCTGTCTCTCTCTTCCCCTCCCGCAGCCGAGGCTCCATTGGAGCAAAGATGGCCCGGGCACTGGGGATGGCTCCTTGGCCTCTGCTCCAGGCACTAGAGTGGCTCTGGTCACGGCAGAGCATCACCCCCTGGTGGGCAGAGCATTGCCCCCTGGTGTGCGTGCTGGGTGGATCCCGGTCAGGCGCATGCGGGAGTCTGTCTGACTGCCTCTCCCCGTTTCTAGCTTCGTAAAAATACAAAAAAAAAAAAAAAATCAGCTCAAAGACTAGAATTACATGCCATTATCATGGCTTTTCAGCATTTGCCATATTTCTCCTTTAATCTATATACAGACAGCAAATATTTACTTATGGTTATTTCCACTATAAAGACTGCTGTTTTAGGGACAACTGCTGATGAACTATTTCAGCAGTTCCTCCTTCAAAGACTTGTATGTCCACATAGAGCTCCATGTTTTATAGGACATAGCCGAGCTCACTCCATGCTCTCTGAAGCTTTAGCACAAGGGAATGCCCTTGTTGATCAAGGTACCCAAAAGTAAATTATTTGGAGCAACCATGACAGATAGAGCAATTCAATCTCATACTATTCATCACCAGAACGCTGCAGCCCTGTGTAAACAGTTTCAACTTTCTCAGGAAGCAGCACGGCAGATTGGTCAATCCTGTCCTAGGGTTTCTATACTACAATCTGTCCCTTCATTTGGAGTTAACCCTCAAGGACTCCTACCAGGACAACTTTGGCAAATGGATGTTACTCATATACCTTCATTTGGCAAACAGTCCTATGTCCACGTTACAGTGGATACCTATTCTGAATTTATAGTAACCTCTGTCAGAACAGGAGAGGCTGCTAAGCATGTTATAGCTCATTGTCTGTATGCATTTTTCTATTATTGGGTTTCCTAAACTGGTTAAACTGACAATGCTCCTGCATATGTAGCAAAAGAATTTACTGTATTTTGTCAAACCTTTCGAATTATGGGTATTTCTTGCAATCTTTAAAGTCAAGGTATTATTAAAGTGTACCCAGCAAATATTTTAAGGTCAAGTTAAAAAAAATTTAAGGAAGGGAGTCATATCCTGGAACTCCTATGGGTCTACCATATCATGCTTTTTACTTAAAAAAATTTAAATTTCTTTTGAATGCTGATGAACAGGAGAGTCCAAATCTTTTTCTCCTGCAAACTTCTACCTTCTTTATTAGATCCAGCTAATAACACTGTTTTGTCTTTTCCCAAATAGCTCCAGATATACAGAAAAGTTTTATATAGGCGGATGGGGATCCTCAAACCCCTCAGCGAGATCTTCTGAGCATGGTTTTTAAGGTACCAAAAGGCAGAAAAAGCCCAACAGAGATCAGGTGAACTACCAGCTTTTAGGATATGCCCTTAAAAGCTCCAGTGCCCCAAAGGGGTCTCATAGGATTCCATCTGGGTCTTGCTTCAATAGTTAATAGGAAGTTCATTGAGCTAAAGCCTGCCAGGCTTACATGCCTTTTCTGTGAGGAAAAAGGGACACTGGAAGGTAGGCTACCCCCTAGCTCCTCTAAGGGAGGGTTCAGTCTGTTCCAGCCCTGCTCCAGCCACCTATGACCTAACCTTGCCTAGAATGCTGGGGTTTGCCACTGAAGGCTGAAGGTGCTCAGGGCCGTTAGCCCCATCTACGACACTGTGGACGAGCCTAGGGTATTTCTTCCAAGAAGCAGGTAAACTGATCTCATTTGCACAAGGGCCACTTAACTATGTCTTGCCTAAATAGTCAGGGTTTTTATTCTTTCTTCAAAGATCTCTGTTGTGGGTGTTGATTGTCCTATTTTCTGCTGCTTTGTTTAATATATAGTGTTTCCTTTATTCCTCCTACCTCAATGCCCCACTCATATTTCAGGTTTGGACCTACTCCTAATTTAGAGCTCTCTTTCCACCTTTTGCCAACTTCTATTATGAATTTACTTTTACCACCCAGCTTAGTGTATCCCAAGGTTCTCTTTACCATGCCACAGTCACAGAATTCCAGGGAAAAGCAACATAGTCTCATCTCTCCAGGCAGAGGAGAACAGCAGCTCCATCTCAACACATGCTGCAGATGGCTTTTCCAGTCTACCTGAATCATTACCAGCTAGAAGCAGTGGTCATTGGGACTTGGACGTGAGTTGCAAAGTATAGAATTGTGACAACAATTCCAGTGCCATGCAGACTTTTCTTGGATGTGGAATTCCCCTGGACTCCTGCTCCTTGTGACAGCTCCTAACAGACTGAACTGGGGTTGTGTTGCATTTTCAGGGATTTGGAAGGGTGTTGGTACCAACTTGGACTTGGTGAACATGTTAAGGACACTACTCTTTTATGGATTCTTGCTGTATTGGCCAATAGTTTACTTAAAGGCTTTAATCACTGTTAAAAAAAATAGAAGACTGGGTAAAGAAGTTGTGGCACATATACACTATGGTATACTACTCAGCCATAAGAAATGATGACATCTGATCATTTACAACAAAACAATGGGATCTTGATAACATTATACGGAGTGAAATAAGTAAATCAGAAAAAAAAAAAAACAAGAACTGCATGATTCCATATATTGGTGGGACATAAAAACGAGACTAAGAGACATGGACAAGAGTGTGGTGGTTTTGAAGGGAGGGGATGATGATCAAAGACAAAGCAGGCTCTGACCGGTTGGCTCAGCGGTAGAGCGTCGGCCTGGCGCTCAGGAGTCCCGGGTTCAATTCCCAGCCCGGGCACACAGGAGAAGCGCCCATCTGCTTCTCCACCCCTCCCCCTCTCTTTCCTCTCTGTCTCTCTCTTTCACTCCCTCAGCGAAGGCTCCATTGGACCAAAGATGGCCCGGGCGATGGGGATGGCTCTGTGGCCTCTGCCTCAGGTGCTAGAATGGGTCTGGATGCAACAGAGCGACACCCCAGAGGGGCAGAACATCGCCCCCTGGTTGGCATGCCGGGTGGATCCCGGTCAGGTGCATGCGGGAGCCTGTCTGACTGCCTCCCCATTTCCAGCTTTGGAAAAATGAAAAAAAAAAAAAAAAAAAAAAAAAAAGAACTTAAAAGACAAAGCAAAAAAAAAGGCAAATATAAGAAGTGTTTGGAAAAAAGCTACCAGCATGAATTGCTTTGAGGAGAGGATTTTAGGAGAAATATGGTGACATTTAGAGTAGAAGCAAAGTCAGCATGACCTTGAATACTGTGATAAACCCTTAAGTTTATAAGTCTAAAAAGAAATGGGAGGCCATATTACATTATGGAGTTAAGAAGTGATATGATCAAGGTTTCAAATTGGAAAAAAATATATTTCAGGATCAATTAGAAAATGTTAAAGCTGTAATCTTGATTTTTAGACTTTCACTTTTACTTTATAATTCAGATTATACTGAGGTTATAGAGGTTAGAAAAAGGCCACAACATTAGTCAGCCACTGCTATTGATGTTGCTGCTATTGCTGTTAAGTATAGCTACTATTCATTGAGCATGTACCTAGATGCCTAGCACTATTTTATAAACTGTATGTGCATTACAAACAATCTTTGAGGTATAATCTATTATTATCCTCATAATTCAGATGGAGAAACTGAAGCTCTGTGAGGTTACATAACTTGCCCAAGGCATGCAGGAGATGGGAGGCTCTATTGAAATTCCTTGTTCTTTCATTGGGAAATTCTCATGATAGATAAAGACTAATAGTATCTGATCGGCACAAGGTAAGCAAGCCTTATCCTGGGAATGGTTGCTTACCATTATCCCATACTTCCAGAATAGCTGACACTTTTTGTTTAAGTGAGAAGATGGGAGATAGTGAGACACACTTCCACATGCCCCCCAACCAGGATCAACCTGGCAATCCTGTCTGGGGCCGATGCTTGAATTAACCAAGCTATCCTCAGCATCTGGGGCCAATGCTCGATGTAATCAAGCCACTGGCTGTAAGAAGGGAAGAGAGACAGAAAGGAGAGATGGAAGGGAAGAGAAGTAGACGGTGACTTCTCATGTGTGCCCTGATCGGGGTTTGAACCCGAGACACCCTCACATTGGGCTGACACTTTATCCACTGAGCAACCAGTCACGGCTACCCTTTCTGATTTACTTAAGATCTCAATAGGATGCTATAGAATTCATAGGTTATTAAGAGTGGAAATTTATTTATTGTTATATTTTCCCTTGTTTTTTTGCTGGGTATATAATAGAGAATACCAAACACCAGTTGTGTGTGCATGTGTGTGTTTATAATCTGCAATTAATGCCCTATGTCTAAGCATTATATAATCTTGATTGAATACCAATGAGTTATCACATTACTTATAATTAATTATGTTTCATAACAAAGGCCATATATTCATTTGCAGATACCATAACTTTTCTAAAATGTATTGGAGGATATTAGTGGGTCTCTTGTGTGTTTGTGTGAAGAATCTTATTGGTTTAACAAACACTATGTTAAATAAAAATAAATCAGATTTTTTACAACATAGCTTCTCAGAAATCTTTGGTATGCAAATATATATTTGTATGCATGTACAAACGTGCATGTTTGTGTGTACATGCACAAACAAACTCACATTCATGCAATGCATAAATTTACCATGAGTGTATAGAAAGACCACAAAAATGCTATGAAACTTGGATTTTTCAGATCATCAGTTATCTTTGAAGAAACACTTTGAAGAAATGAATGAGGTAAACAAACTGTAATAGATTGAAAAGTAAAAAGAGGTGGTAATGTAGCATAATTTGTAAAAATAACTGAAAGCAAAAACAACATCACTTTGTTGTTGCAGTTGCAAGTGTTACTATGTTGTTTTAAGACTAAACAGAAATTAAAATATTTGAAGAACAGGTAAGGTACCATTTGAAAAGAAACTAAAAATACAATATATGGGTAAACAGGCAGGCAGAAAATTGACAAATAAAATTTAGGAAAGAATAATTTGAATCTAGCCAAGAGTACACAAGAAAGAGTGGAGATGTAGTTTCTAAAAGGGCAATAAAAACTAACATTTATTTATTGATTATTATATGTTAAATATTGTGTTATGTGTTAGATATTATTTCATATTATCTAATTTTATTTTTTCTGGCCTATGGTGGCACAGTGAATAGAGCATCAACCTGAAACACCAGGGTCCCTGGTTCTAAATACTGGTCTTGCCAAATCAAGGCACATACAACAAACAATGAACAACTAAGGTAAGGCAATTATGAGTTGATATTTCTTGTTCTACCTCCCTTCCTCTCTCTTTAAAATTAATAAATAAAATATTTAAGAAATGTTTTCATAGCATCCTTTTGAGGTAATATTCCAGTTGAGTATTTGGCAAACTGATACAAAGATGAAGTTAAGAGAGCAGAAGATTTATTGGAGCTTGAAGCCTGTAAATTACAAAAGCATAAAAAGTAGAATTAGGCTGGAAAATCTTTCAGAGTGTAAGGTCAATGGCAATACAGATATGAGACCTATGAAAGAAATCGATGTTAACAGAAGAGCTGTGGTAGGTAAGGAGAACCTCAGATAAGGTGTAAATCTGACAAGTCTTGTCTGACCCATTGGGGCACTCTAGATCAAACATTTCCTATTGAAAGAGTCTCATGTTGGTTAGAAATTACCAGTCCTTAGTCCCTTGACATACTTGGTCACTGTCTACGGGACACTTACAAAGACTATGTATGGCCTTACATAATTATCTGAAGCCAATCTTAAAGGCGTTAATAACTGGACACTATCAGTAGCATGTACTCTTTGTAGTTGAACAGCAATATTTTTTTTCGTGAAGGAAGATTTAAGTCATGCCATTCCATGGCTCCTATAACTGTTTACCTCTTTGGCTGCTACAGTCAACGGTAATTATTACCTTCTTTTTCAGATCAGGAAGCTGAAGTTTAGACTTGTTCAAAAGTTGCCTTTGGCCCTGGCTGGTTGGCTCAGCGGTAGAGCATCGGCCTGGCGTGCAGGGGACCCGGGTTCGATTCCCGGCCAGGGCACATAGGAGAAGCGCCCATTTGCTTCTCCACCCCCCCTCCTTCCTCTCTGTCTCTCTCTTACCCTCCCGCAGCCAAGGCTCCATTGGAGCAAAGATGGCCCGGGTGCTGGGGATGGCTCCTTGGCCTCTGCCCCAGGTGCTAGAGTGGCTCTGGTCATGGCAGAGCGACGCCCCAGAGGGGCAGAGCATCACCCCCTGGTGGGCAGAGCGTCGCCCCTGGTGGGCGTGCCGGGTGGATCCCGGTCGGGCGCATGCGGGAGTCTGTCTGACTGTCTCTCCCCGTTTCCAGCTTCAGAAAAATACAAAAAAAAAAAAAAAAAAAAAAAAAAAAGTTGCCTAAGATTACATAGCAGGTATGTGGAAAATAAAAGATTCAAATGGAGAGGTCTGAGCAAGAAAGAACAAGTCCAGGCTCTGAGCACATAGAAAGAAAGTTAGTGCACTTGCATGTGAAACCCTCTACTTACTCTGTCAAGTTCTGAGATGATCGACTGGAAGAGGGAGATGAGTAGAAAACTTGGAAAAATGATAACGATTTATCACAGCCACAATAACAAGAGTGTCAATGGGTAAAATAAAATAATTTTGAATCACTATATTATTAACACATGTTTATTTTGTGTCATAATTGAGTTTCACATTTTGACTTTTTTTTTTTTTAATAAGAGGCAGGTAGGCAGAGACAGATTCCCGCATGCACCCCGACCAGGATCGACCCTGTGAGCCCCCTATCAGGCGATGCTTTGCCCAGTTGGGTCAGTGCTCCATTGCTAGGCAACCAAGCTCATCTTAGCATATGAGGTGGAGGCCATGGAGCCATCCTCAGTGCCCGAGGCCAAATTTCCTCAAACCATTCAAGCCATGGCTGAGAGAAGGGAGGAGAGAGAGAGAGAGAGAGAGAGAGAGAGAGAGAGAGAGAGAGAGATGGAGGAAGGATGGAGAAGCAGATGGGCACTTCTCTTGTGTACTCTGACCAGGAATCAAACCCAAAACTTTCAATTGTCAAGCCAATGCTTTACCGCTAAGCCAACGAGCCAGGGCCGACTTTTTTCAATAATGAATTGAGACTCAAAAGATAATATTGGGGAGGTGTATTGGCCTTTATAATATTTTTAAAATAATGCTTTAGTTGTCTCATTTCACACATACAATGCCAAAAATTCAGGCCTTGATTTTTGTCTCAAAGGGCACAATAGATCTAATTACTTTAATCCCTTCCTATCAGTTCTTCATAGAGACAACAGAATACTAAATGACTAAAACACTGTACACCCATGGCAAAAGAACTAACATCTTAATGGTATAAGAAAGGTTAATTTAATGCCTACTAGAGTGTTTTCACTTCTGAAAGATATAATATACATACTTTTACTTTGTTCTTTAAGTACAACTAGAAACCGTAGACATTAAAATAACAAAAACCTAAGATATCCTTAAAAGTAAAGAAAATAAGGAAAATCAGGTAGGACCATTAGGACACAAGGAATGATATACTGGTCAGTTTCCTGGGTTTTCTTTCTGTCTCATCTATGTTAGACAAATTGGCAACTCATAAATGGCAATGAATACTAAACAAACCAAAATAACAAAAAACAAATAAAAACAACAAATGTCTGTTTCCACTAGACCGGGGTAGTCAACCTTTTTATACCTACCACCCACTTTTGTATCTCTGTTAGTAGTAAAATTTTCTAACCACCCACCAGTTTCACAGTAATGGTGATTTATAAAGTAGGAAAGTAACTTTACTTTATAATTTTTTTTTGTATTTTTCTGAAGCTGGAAACAGGGAGAGACAGTCAGACAGACTCCCGCATGTGCCCGACCAGGATCCACCTGGCACGCCCACCAAGGGCAATGCTCTGCCCACCAGGGGGCGATGCTCTGCCCCTCTGGGGCGTCGCTCTGTTGTGACCAGAGCCACTCTAGCACCTGGGGCAGAGGCCAAGGAGCCATCCCCAGCACCCGGGCCATCTTTGCTGCAATGGAGCCTCGGCTGCGGGAGGGGAAGAGAGAGACAGAGAGGAAGGAGAGGGCGAGGGGTGGAGAAGCAGATGGCCGCTTCTCTTGTGTGCTCTGGCCGGGAATTGAACCCGGGACTTCTGCACACCAGGCCAATGCTCTACTACTGATCCAATCGGCCAGGGCCTACTTTATAAAATTTATAAAGCAGAGTTAAAGCATATAATAATAATTACTTACCAAGAACTTTATGTAGGATTTTCGCTAAGTTTGGCAGAATAAATTGTAGTGGAATAATCCATTGCATAACGTTGGATAGGAACACAGCCAACAAGAAAAGAATGTTTTGCCAAGAGAATTGTTTTGTGACTTGAAGGCGGGTCACTGAAACAGGTCTATGTGACTGAAGGCAGTTGCTGGGCTTTCTTCTCAGTAAAATATTCTCATAAGATTTCTGTTCCTTTCAAGGCTATCCCTTGAGATAAAAGAAAGGAATGTTGTGGGAACCATAGAAGCAATAACAGTTAATGCCTTTTGATATGGTATTGTTATTAAGCTATCATGCAGATGTATTCCATGTATCTTTAAGTAAAGGTTATGCTTGATACTATGCCAATTTCTAAGTAAACAAGCTTTTTGAAATCTTGTGAATAAAAATAGGACATAGCGCTAACTCGGCACCATTTGCCTGAGCGAGCGGTGGTCCTTTGCTAGTTCACGATGATTTCTTCTGCAGATCTCTCTCTCTGCACCCCCAACTCACAACAACAATAGATCTTTATAAAACAACTACTATAGTTAAATCTATCTTTTTATTCATGCTTTGGTTGCTCCACTACCGCCTACCATTAAAGCTGTAACACCCACTAGTGGGCGGTAGGACCAGTTGACTACCACTGCACTAGACAAAGGACCTAGAATGGGGCTGCCTAGAAAGATAATAGTCGAAGAGAATAACATCTCTATTTCAGCCAAACATTACAGAACTGTGACTGTACCTTAACCAAACCAACAAAGGCCAAAGGGCGAAAAACCTAGACTTCTAACCTTGTGAACACCCACTGACAAGGTGTTATCAGAAAAGATTGCGCAAGAAACTGGGATGTTCATTTCACTGAGCAATAAAGATTTTTTCCTTCCACCACTGGTATCCATGAAGACCAAGTGGGTATCCTGGATAACTTCTTCCTCTGAGTAGTAGTAACAAATGTTGCTCTTCTCAAATGTCAACAAAAACTGAGTAGAGAAACTGAATTTCTACTCTGACCTGGCATCAATGTGATAGTGTCTCCATTTTCACTTCCGATTGCTAAAGCAGTGTCAGAGGACATATCAATTGACAATCAAAAAAAAAAAAACTTGAAAAGATTCAACACATTTATGATAAAATTTTCAGCAACATAAAAATAGTATAGAACATCTTCAACTGGCTAAAGAGAATCTACAAAAAGTCAAGAGCTAAAATCCTTTATTTCTTTTTTTCCATTTTTTTTTTTGAGAGGAAGGGAGATAGACAGACTTCTGCATGCACCTGGACTGAGATCTGGAACGTCGAGGTCACAGAAAGAGAAGTGGAGATGGAGGGAAAGAGAGGCAGATGGTGGCTTCTCTGTGTGTCCTGACCAGGAGTCAAAATCCGGTACTTGCACAAGCTGGGCCAATGCTCTGAATCAACTGGCCAGGGCCTAACTTCTTTCTTAATGCAGTGAAAAACTAAATACTTTGTTCCCAAGATTAGAAACATGTCAAGAGCATTCACTCTTAACACACTTATCCAACATAATGCATGAAGTGCTAATAAGTGCCACAAAGCAAGAAAAAGAAATAAATGATATAAAGATTAGAAACAAAGAAATAAAATAGTTTCTATTTATAGATGACATGATTGTCTTTATAGAAAATTAGAAAAAAAATACCAAAAGCTTTCTTAGAACTAATAAGAGCTCAGTTCTAATACAGGATACAAGATAACATACAACATCAAATGTATTTTTATATACTATCAATAAACACATGGCTACAAAAATTAAAAAAACAATATCATTTATAATCACTAAAAAAAGAAAAAGTTCTTAGGAATAAATTGTTATGAGATATATTATAAAATCTTAGAAAAACTAATGAAAGAAATAAAAAGAGGTCTAAATAGAAAGACCTACTGTGATTATGGATATCAAGCTCAACATAGTCAAAGTTTAATTCTTTGCAAATTGAAAAACAAATTTAATAATATTTCTACTAAAATTCCATCAATATATTCTGTATATTTAGAAAAGTTTATTTAAAAAATTATATGGAAATACAAAAAGCTAGAAGAGTTAAAATAATATTGAAAAAAATAACGTGGTTGGAATCTTATTACTCTGATTTTCCTATTATTATTCTATTATCTCACTTCAAGATTAATTATATGGAGGGACACACAGATAAATCAATGGAACAAAAGAAAAAGTCCAAAAATAGCCCATGTAAGTATGGCTAAGTGGTTTTGACAAGGTGCAAATGAAATGCAATGGAGCAAAATAGTATTCTCAACAAATGACACTTGAGCAATTGGATATCTATAGACACAAAAAAATGAACCTCAGATTAAGTCTGACATTTTCTACAAACTTTAACTCTAAATGAACCAGAGAATTAAATGTTAAATTAAAAGTTACAAAAAATGTTGGGGAAAAATTTAGGAGACCAGGGCTTAACAAAGTGTTCTTAGACTTTACACCAAAGGCATGATTCATAAGATGAAGGAATTCATAAGTTGAACATTATTTAACTAAAACCACTGTGCTGTGAAGGACTCTGGTAAGTGACTGAAAAGGCAAGCTACAGACTGGGAGACTATATCTGCAAACCATACATCCTAAAAGGGACTTGAATCTAAAACATATAAAGAATTCTCAAAACTCAACAGTAAGGAACCAAACATTTACACTAGAAAATAGGCAAAAACATAAAGAGACATTTCATAGAAGAAGATATACAAGTGGCAAATAAGATGATTAACATTATTAATCATTAGAAAGATGCAAGTTAAAACCACAGTGAGATATCACTACATATGTTTCAAAAGGGTTAAATAAAATATTGTGAAGGCACCAAATTCTGAAGAATATGAAGAGAAACTGGATCTCTCATGCATTGCTAGTAGAAAAGTAAATGTTACAACTCCTGTAGGAAACAATTTGGTCATTTATCTAGAAACTACACATGTAATGGTTATATGAACTGGCAATTGTTCTCTGGAACACAATTCCAAGAGAAGTGTTCATAGATGTTTTGTTCATAATAGAAAAAAATCTTGAAATGATTCAAATATCCTGCATCAGAAATCATTGAGGTTTTATTTTAAATGCGTTTACTATTGATATATTTCCATCAACCTTAAAAATATGAGTGAGAGATAGTGCACGCTGAAGTCGCTGATTTGAAAACTTGTGGAGGCTGGGGACTCCAACATAAAGGTTCCCACAGATGCAGTGCCTGATAAGGGCCACTTTTCCTGGTTTACAGAAGGCCATCTTCTCATGAGATCTTCATTTGGTGGAGAAAGGAAGAGCTCTGGTCTTCTGCTCTCTTGTAAGGGCACTACTTCCATCATGGGGCTTCATTCTGAGGACTTCATCTAAATCTTAATTACCGCTCACAAGTTCCACTTTCAAATACCATCACATTGAGGGTTAAGATTTCAACATATGAATTTGGGGAAAACATAAACATGCCATCCATAGCACTAAGTATAAACTAAACCTACTCCAGAACTTTGCCAGGAGCCTACCTTTTTTGCAAACTCTTCACTGCATAACCCAAACCATATCAAATTTAACCTTCTTACCTTCTGAAGAGAATAGACAAATCAAAAAGTATAATTGTGCTTCAGTAAAATATAAATGAAACTATTTATCCCCCTTTACCTTCTTGTATCTCCCCCACCCCAGTTCCCTCTCCATACTGTTGTCTGTGCTTATGAGGTTTTTTGCTTAATATTTTTACTTTTTATTTATCCAGCCCCCCATCCCCTCTGACAGCTGTCAGTCTGTTCTCTGTATCTTTAAGTCTGTTCCTATTTTGTTTGTTAATTTTGTTCATTAGATTCCAGATATAAGTGAAATCATATAGTATTTCTTTTTCTCTGACTAGCTTATTTCACTTTCCATAATACAGGAAGAAAACTTAATTTGTGGTGGTGAGCACAGAGTACCCTATACAGAAGATGTTTAATAGAGTCATATACTTGAAATCTATATAATTTTATTAACCAATGTCACCTCAATAAATTCAATAATTTTTTAAAAAAATTAAAATAAAAACATACAATACCCAACTATTTAGTTAGGGGTTTATATCTATAAATAAAACTATAGGTGTGTGTGTGTGTGTGTGTGTGTGTGTGTGTGTGTGTGTGTGTGTGTGTGTGTGTGAAACTAAAGCAGGAAACTGTAATGATGTCAGAAGGTCAGTGATAAATAGTCCTCCTTTCTTTTGGTTTAATCCAATTACATTTTTACCAGAGAAATTTGCCACCAAAGCAGTAATTATTATTGAGTACATTGTCTATGATAATTACAGCTTGATTGTACACTGGCAATTTTATTTAAAAAGCTTTTATAAACCTATTAATGCAAGTACATTCAAAGAGGTTTGTAGTTAAGTAATGAAAATGCTCTTAATTAACCTTTTGATGGCTGTATTGTGAGTATGCTGATTATAAAACATCAAATTCCTAAGACACCTAATAAAGACACCCATTTATAATGCTAAAAAAAATCATTTTGCCACCTCTTCCTATTTGTACAAAGCATTAAATAACAGACTGTTTACCAAAGTGTTCACTGAAAAAGAAGACAGAACATCAGTCAAATATTTATGTGCTGTTACGGGATTGTAAGATTGGAGCTCAAAAGATTCTGGAAGCATTATCACTATGTAAGACTGCTTAGAGGAGCTTGAAGAACAGGAATTGGTATACATTTGGGCAGAGCACTCAAAGCACATTGACACCACATCTAATGTTGGACACCACTCACAGTTTGCACATCAAAAAATATTTATAGCCTGACCTGTGGTGGTGCAGTGGATAAAACATTAACCTGGAACACTGAGGTCGCAGGTTCAAAACCCTGGGCTTGCCTGGTCAAGGTACATATGGGAATTGATGCTTCTTGTTCCTCCCTCCTTTCTCTCTATCTCTCTTTCTCTCTGTCTCACTCTCTCTCCTCTCTAAAATGAATGAATGAATAAATAAATAAGTATTAAATTAAAAATTATTTATAACAACAATTTTATGGCAGATGGAAATAGAATGTCATGGAGAATGAATGCTATTAACTAATTCACAACAGGCATCATTTGGAATGACAATGGCTCTATTTACAAAGGTGATGTTCTTGGAAGTGAGACATCTGCAACTACATCCTTCAGAATTAAAAACATAAATCAAAGACTAGCTGATTTGGTCAGGATTTTTTTAGGGGGTGAGGATGGTGACAACAAATAACAGAAATTGAATAGACTTGGATTAACCTCAGTAATATAAGACTTACTTAGAAAAATATGGTGTAGATAACATATTTCAGAAATTAGTATACTGGCTTAGTTTGGTTTATCTGATTGTCTCATGGCCAGCCCAAGTAGGACATATTAATTCATTGTCATACAAAGACTATCAGAGTGAGATCTGCAAAGTGAATTTCTGTTAAAGAAAGAAGAAGAGATGAGGAAATCAGTAACAACAAATGTCTATCAAAATAGACCTGCAGATTATTTTAGAAAATCTGTTGAATTAAGACTTAGTATCTTCCCCTGTGTGAGCAATGCTTTCCCCTTATACAGCCACTTTCATTTTACAGTTTCAGTTCTCTTATGTAGCCAATCACATATCCTGACAGAGCATCTTCAATGAATTTTTTGTTTGTTACTCTATATTTGTGAGTACCTACAGTGGTCTCAGTACTTGGATAGAGAAACCAGACAATATATCATAGTGATTAGAGCATAGGTTCATTAGGCTATTCCATTATTCTTGTTTTACATATCAGTCCTACATCTTCAGGGTTACTTTATTCAGATAAAATTCTCTACGCCTTTCCTTAGAGACAGAGGGAGATTATAAATAATGACATAGATGACTATAGAGATGAATGATATAAAAATGTAAATGGTCTTCATAAGTTAGAAATGATCAGTAACACTTATTAGTTGTGGACCTTGGGAAAATTACTTAACTTTTAACAAGACTCATTTCCTCAAATGTAAGATGTGATGAATACTAGTATAGTAGGATTGTTTGGAATATAATAGAATGAAAATAAACCCTGCAGCATGGTATTAAATTGATATTCACTCTATTGTAGTTTCCATTATCATCATCATCATCACTTAGTATCATGAGGTGTGGTCTCAAGAAAGAGGACTGAATGTTTAAAGAATGCTAAGTTTTGCCATCACTGAGGAAAATGAGAATAGGAATCCATTATGGATAAGTAAAATAACTATATTTAGAATCGTGATAAATTTGAAATAGTAGATAGATAATCTCATAAATACATGCATATGAGTATGCATATCCCAATTATCCTTCCCAGATAGGCGGGCAACTCATTAGGCCTAGCACGCAGGAAGCCAAAAACTCTTTACTTGCCCCTGGCATCTTTCTTTCCCCTTACAGCCATCAGTAAGCATAATGACGGATGCTGCTGTCCACGAGATTTAGTTCAGGGGGACTTAAGAGTTTTCCCTTTACTCACACATACGCACTAGCAAGAAAGTGTAATGGTCCTCCCTCATTTAAATGCTAAAAAATACACCTTTGGGTCGAGATTTAACACATTAATGAGACATACCATGCATGAAGAAGCATGTAGTTACACTGCGTCAAAAGCAAAAAGTCCCCACTTCTACATAATTAGACATCACTTTTCCCATCTGAACCTCTTTAAAATTTTTCCTAGCCTTTGTTCAGGATATAGCGTGTTTCTCTTTTCTCTCAGTGTTGTTTCCCTTGTATACAAGTTTAATAAAACCTTTGCCTGAGCTTTCCTCTGGTGATCTATTTTGGTTTTTATCCTGAGAGATTGCAAGAACCCAGGGCACTGGTAACCCTTCTATGATTTTTCTCTAGCAGTACTATATAGCCCAGGACCAGAAGTGGAGAAGAAACATGATTGGAATAAACTTTTCATGGGTCTACCTTCTTATTACCAACTTCATAAGTATTTATGGAGGAAATGATGCAAAACAAAAAGCATTTGTGGTATTTAAAATATATATATTACAGTTCAACGACTACTGCCATTGTGAACTTAAAGAAGTCATTTAACATCTGAGTTTACTATCCTCATTTTTATAACAGGAATTAAAACTTAAAAATTGTTGTAAGGACTTAACAAAATAATGAAGTTTCCCACTTTTTAGATATTGAAAATATTTTATGCTTTGTGCCAACTGCTGTACAAGTATTGCTACATCTAGGCTTCAGCATAAACCTATGAAATAGAAACTTTTGATTATTCTTATTATACAGATGGGAAAACACATGCTCAAAGAGAGTAAGTACATTCCACACACTTGACTAATAAGTATACCTTTCATGATTATAGGTAGGTAGGTAGATAGATAGATAGATAGATAGATAGATAGATAGATAGATAGATAGATAGATAGATAATAGATAGATAGATAGATAGATAGATGATAGATAGATAGATGATAGATAGATAGATTAGAGTTAGAGATAGATATATATAGATATGTTAAATATTTTATTTAAGATTCCAGCAACTGAAATAGCATAAATTTTGTGAAAATAAAATTAGGGGTATATAAACTAGTTATATATGTTTGTTGCTATTTTACCTTGATTACAATACTGCTGCCCACTGTTCATCCTTTTTTAAACACTGAACAATTCTTTCAAAGCATTTTTCAAAGTAATATTTGGTCTATATAAAAATACTAAAACTAGGTCACTTAGAGGTTTGAAATTCAAAGAAATTTTTTTGTGTTTATTCTGATATAAAAATATTTTAATATAGAAGTGTTTATAAAGGTTTTAAAAAATTGAAAGTTTTTAAATTGAACATTCACTTGATGTTCTTTCCTTTCTAGTATCTTGCTCTTTACCTAGATAGAGAATATATGCTTACTTACGTTAATTTTAATTATTTTAAGCATTTTACATGTAATATTTATATTAATATTTGCAGTAATACCATGGGGCACTTTGGATTTTTATTTAAATAAACTAATATTGTTAATTTGTTCAATATGACATATCCAGTAGATAGATAGGCCAGTATTCCAACTAAATATATCTGGCTTCAGTTTAAACCCTCTTAATTGCTGCATTGTATTCTCTTACAACTTTAAATAAACTGAATCAATAAACTTGTTTCTTTCCACTGAAATATTTAGTCTTTAATAATTTGTCAGTGAAGAGTCAAACTCTATGAGATGCAAGATATAGTTAGAGTTCTCAAACTGAGAAGGAATAGTAAGAAGCAGTCAGTTCAGCTTTGTGGCTTCATTCAGTGATTTTTCGTTATGTGTCTACTTAAGATCATTCATTAGCACAACGACCCTGTTTAAATGCATGTGGTCTTTTTTTTTGACAGTGACAGAGAAAGAGAGTCAGAGAGGGACAGATAAGGACAGACAGGAAGGGAGAAAGATGAGGAGCATCAATTCTTCACTGCAGCACTTTAATTACTCATTGATTGCTTTCTCATATGTGCCTTGAAGTGTGGGATGAATCAGCAGAGTGAATGACCCCTTGCTCAAGCCAACAACCTTGGGCTCAAGCCAGCGACATTGGGCTTCAAGCAAGCAACTATGGAGTCATGTCTATGAGTCCACGCTCAAGACAGCGAGCCGGAGCTCAAGCTGGCGACCTCGGGGCTTCAAACATGGGGACTTCACGTCCCAATCCAATACTCTGTTCACTGAGCCAACACCTGGTCAGGCAATATTTTTTATTTAGAAATTAAATTTAATGGGGTGATATTGATCAGTGAGTTCCAATTCTCAGTGCTCAATTTTCTGTCAAATGAAGAAAATTGCAGTCTTTCTCACTCTTGAATGTACATGAGAACTACAGAGACATTTAAAATAATACAAATTTCTTGACCCAACTCCCAGAAATTTTAATTTAATCAGATTGAGATGGGGTCCAGGGAGAAGTATTTTTTAAAAGCTCCCAAAGCGATTCTAATATGTAGCCAGGAATTGAAATTATGGTAGTGGTTTGAGAGCCTTTAACCCATCTTGGGAGACAGTTATCTGGAACACAACTGAGTAAAATTTCTATTTTCAGATTCAAGAATTGTGAGATGATTGAAATTGTCATTTTCAGTATGCTGAATTCTCTGTATGTGCAATTTTCTCAAAATGCAAAGAAAAGGAAAATAAAAAACTTCAAAGAAGGACAAAATCTTACAATTCTCACTCTTTGGCATACAGTCAATGCTAACTCTTAATGAAAGTTTGCATTTCTCTCTATCTTCTTAGTAATACACACAAAATTCCTCTAAGGGGGTTGCCTGGTATACTGTACTGAGTGATGGCTCTTCAAAATATATGTTCATGTTGAAATTTCTAAAACCTGTGAATATCACCTTATTTGGAAAAAGGGTCTTTATAGAGTAAATTACTTTAAGTATTTTGAGGTGAAATTTTACAGGACAGGATACCACTAAGCACTCAAGAAGAACAGCAAAAAGAAAAGAGAATAAAGAAAACTGAGGTATGTCTAAGAGACCTCTGGGACAATGTCAAGCATCACAACATCTGGATCATAAGGGTGCCAGAAGGAGAAGAAACTGAAAAGAGGATAAAGAACTAGTTTAAAGAAACAATAGTTGAAAACTTCCTGAACTTGGTAAAGGAAAAGTCATAGAATTTCAAGAATCACAGATAGTCCATAAAATACTCCAGGGTTTTCTTGAATTTCCTGTGCCACCAGTCCTAGAATCAATCAGTTCTTGTTGGAGTCCTTGTTCCTTTTACTGGGAGACAGTATTTAGAAATTATATGTGGGCACTACCTATTTTCATTGATACTAAAGTGCCATTTTTTCTATTCTCTTTCAGTGAATAGTGTTCTGAAATATACACATGTATACTAACTATGTATACAGCCATTAATACATAATTCTAACTGTATACATATTGAGATATTTCTGTCAATATCAATAGCTTCCACTTTAATCAGGCAACAAAATGTTCATTTGTGTTCTCATTATGTGTAACATCTTACTGATAGGAAAACCTGGCTGTCATTTTCTAAAATATAATTATACATTCTCAACCCATGTGTAAAGAAAAAATAGTTTTAGAATTTCTAACTCATACCTTGTGAAAAGCAACTATAGTACAATGTTTATGTACAATTATTTTTCTTTTTGTACTTACTTAATATCCAGTCCAAACACTATAAAAGAGTTTCTTAAGTCAGCTCTTTCCATTCTGCACACCAGTCACTGAGGTTGTCATATCCTTATAATACATTTGGATTATTTCTAATAGTTTTTTAAAGTTATTTTTTATTGTTTTAGAGAGACAGAGTAAGGGAGAGAGAGAGAGAAGCATTCATTTGTTGTTTCACTTACCATATTTTTCGCTCCATAAGACACACTTTTTTCCCCAAAAAGTAGAGGGGAAAATACCCATGTATCTTATGGAGCAAAAAATATGATATTTTATTAAATATTTTAACCCACCATTTGGTTCAGAATATTTTTTTTTTATTTTCCTCCTTAAAACCCTAGATGTGTCTTATGGTCAGATGTGTCTTATGGAGCAAAAAATATGGTAATTGTGCATTCATTGGTTGCTTCCTGTATGTGTCCATGGCCTCTGCCTCAGGTTCTAGAATGGCTCCGGTTGCAATGGAGCTATGCCCTAGATGAGCAGAGCATTGCCCCCTAGTGGGCATGCCAGGTGAATCCAGGTTGGGCACATGCAGGAGTCTGTCTCTCTGCCTACCTGCCTCTCACTTCAGAAAAATACAAAAACAAACAAACAAAAAAACATCTGAGGACATATCTGTAATTCATATGTGAATATGCCATCAACACTTTGACCAATTTTCCAATAGTATGAGATAAAACTTTAGGAAGCACAAAACTGAATGGTAAATCTTTACATGTTTATATAGTTTGACTATCAAAGAAAAATCATATTTTTTTTGTATTTTTCTGAAGTTGGAAACAGGGAGGTAGTCAGACAGACTCCCGCATGTGCCCAACTGGGATCCACCCGGCATGCCCACCAGGGGGCGATGCTCTGCTCATCTGGGGCATTGTTCTGTTGCAAACAGAGCCATTCTAGTGCCTGAGGCTGAGGAGCCATCCTCAGCGCCCGGGCCAACTTTGCTCCAACAGAGCCTTGGCTGCGGGAGGGGAAGAGAGAGACAGAGAGGAAGGAGAGTGGGAGGGGTGGCGAAGCAGATGGGCATTTCTCCTGTATGCCCTGGCTGGGAATTGAACCCAGGACCCCTGCATGCCAGGTCGACGCTCTACCACTGAGCAAACCGGCCAGGGCCCATATTTTATTTTTAACATTTTAATTAAATTTTATTAGAGTGGCATTGGTTAACATGATTTTACAGGTTTTGGGTGTTCAAGTCTACAACACATCTTTATACATCATATTCTGTGTTCATCACCCAAAGTGAAGTCTTCCTCCATTACCATTTATACCCCCTGTACCCACATGAACCTCCTTCAACCTCCAGCATCACCACACTGTTATGTAAATCCACACAGCTTTTTGTCTTTTTTTTTTTTTGCTTTATCCCTTCACCTCTCTCACCCAACACCCTCCTCCCTGACAGTTATCAGCTTGCTCTCTATCTATGAGTCTGTTTCTATTTTGTTTGTTAGTTCATTTTGTTCATTATATTACATTTCTGAGTAAAATCATATGGTACTTGACTTTTCCTGACCGGCTTATATCACTTAGAATTATGATCTCTATATCCATCCATGCTGTTGCAACAGGTAAGATCTTCTTTTTATGGCCATGTAGTATTCCATTGTGTGCATGTATCAGAGGTGTTTATCCAGTTATCTACTGATAGACACTTAGGCTGTTTCCAGACCTTGGTTATTACAAATAATGCTGCAATGACCATAGGGCTGCGTATATTCTTTTGAATTAGTGTATCAGGATTCTTATGATATAGTCCCAAAATTGAGATCACTAAATCAAAAGGCAGATTCATTTCTATTTTTTTTAAGATTACTCCATAGTGCTTTCCACAGTGGCTGTACCAACCTGCATTCCCACCAACCGTGCACAAGGATTTTCTTTTCTCCACATTCTCATCAACACTTTTTGTTTGTTGATTTATTGATGATAACCATTCTGACAGGTGTGAGGCAATATTACATTGTGGTTTTAATTTGCATTTCTCTGATGGTTGGTGACATTGACCATCTTTTCATATGTCTATTGCATATCTGTATGTACTCTTTGAAAAAGTATATATTCAGGCCGTTTGCCCATTTCTTATTTGGATTTTTTGTGGGTTTTGTTTTTTTGGGTTTTGAATTCTGTAACTTTTTTTTTCCATATTTTGGATATTAATTTCTTATAAGGTGTACTGCAAATATGTTCGCCCATTCAGGGGGTTGTCTTTTAATTTTGTTGGTGGATTCCTTTGCTGTGCAAAAAGCTTTTAGTTTGATGTAATCCCATTTGCTTATCTTTTCTCTCATTTTCCTTGCCCTAGGAGATATAGCTGAAAAAATATTGCTACAAAAAATGTTCGCTATTTTGCTGCTTATGTTTCCTTCTAGGATTTTTATACTTTCATGTCTAATATTTAAGTCTTGAATTCATTTTGAGTTTATTCATGTGTATGCTGTAAGAAAGTTGTCTAGTGTTGTTTTATTTTTTTGCACATATTTGTCCAATTTTTCCAACACTATTAATTAGACTGTCTTTACTTCGTTGTATGTTCCACCCTGAGGAGCAAGCTGCCACATGGTCACACACTAATCTTGAAAAGTACATGTGAGCAAGCCTAACCCAGCTATTTCCCCAACAGCATGCCTCTTCCTGGTTCTGATACAATAGGTTAGGGATCCCAGCTTGGAGTTTATGTCCCATACTTCTCAAGATTAACTCCTCCACTGCTGAGGTAGCCCTTCTAGAACCTCAACCTCTGCTCACGGGAGCAGGGTCAGCCGTTTTTGCATTGCTGCATGTCCAACAAACAGTCTTGATGTGGCTTCTTCTATAAATCTTTGGTCTTGAGTTGGTTTTTCAGGATTATTGTTTTTAAATTTATTAGTAACTCCAGTTTGGTCCTGGGAAGAGGTGAGTGTAACAGCCACCTACCCTGCTGCCAGCTCATTTTTCAAATTTTATCTTTTAATGTTTTTCTATAAATAAATCACTTTAAATATATTTTTTAGAATCCTTGAGAAAAAAATTAAATTTAACAAATTTTTCTCCTTTAATGATTTCTATATTAATGAACACAAAAGTGAATCAGTTTTCTATGAGATCAATATTAACATTGAATCAAAGTCAGGATCATGGAAATTGTTTATCTATTTCTTTCTTTTCCTCTGGTTAAAAAAAAAGGAAAGCAATGTGAGAGTGATCTAAATCAAAGTAAGATTCGCTGTCACTGTGGAAAAATTATGCAAGGAAGAAAAAGCCTACGCTAATGATGTCTATCATATATGTCAAGTAGGCATAAAATTTCTTGAAACATTTATCTTCTGATTTTAAATATATAATGACACTCACTGCAGCAATATTTATAACAAAATTTGGAAGTGGGTAACAGAATGTTCATTGACAGAAGAATGTATAAATTGTAGTTTATTTGTATGAAAAAAATAATATTTAACAATGAAAATAAATCAGTTATACCTATAGATATTAATGTGAACAATTTATACAAACATTACATTGCATGAAAAAATTGTCAAAAATACACACTCTATTATTCCATTTATGAAAAGTTCAAAATCCTGCAATTTAAACAATGCAGTCATGAGCCACATAATAGTGTTTTTGTCAATGATGGACTGCATGTACAATGGTGGTCCCATAAGTTTATAGTGAACGTGAATTTCCTGCAAGAAATAGAAGTGTATGTGGTTCAGGAAGAATTATTTTTCTTTGACATCAACAATATCTGTGGGGCAATGAGAGCAGCAATTTCTCTCACTCACAGCACTTCAATTTTGAGTGCAAAGATTATCTCCCTATCAGTCAATTATTGACCTGCTTCAGCACAAAAAAGTCTGCTTTCCCAGTGCTACAAATACATAGGATACTATAACCTTATCAGATCTACTTTGGTGGTCTTCAGACTGCATTGCTGTTAATTCTTTCTGGAGGACTTAAATTCTATATACGGGTCCATAGAAGCTACCTTAATGAGTATTAAGTGCCACTGCCACTTTAGTAAATACTTTCAGTGGTAAGTTGACGACTCCTTGTCTCTTCACTTTAAAAATATTTTTAAGATTTTATGATGTAAAGTAGAGATTTTCAACATTTCGATCTCATGGCACACATACACTTATTACTAAGATCTTGTGGCACATCAAAAAATATAATTGAGTTGATCTGACAAAAAAATAAAAAGTGTAATTTTGATTCATTCATACCAGATGGCTACTCTTGTGTTGGTTGATTATATATATATATATATATATATATATATATATATATATATATATATATATATATATATATATTCATATAATCTAAGGGTAAAGCAATCAGTGTTCTTGACTAAACAGTCAGGTATTGCTTGTTAAAAATTTCGAAAGGCACATAAGTGTGCTACAGTACACTGATTGAAAATCGTTGATGTAAAGCACAGTTAAGTTTTATATCACTCATCCACTCAATGTGACAGAGAAAGAACCATTTATGTCAAGTAAATAAATGGAAGCAAAATAATTTTCCAGTCAAAATATTGAGTCTTCACTTCTAAATTATCAATACATTAAACACTCTCTTTACAAGAAGCACAGTTTCTTAATCTGACCACAACTCCAACTTGCAATAACTAAAACCATATTGCTATGACAGTCTCTTAAGTTCCTTTCTTTCTTCGTTTTGATTTTTTATTGTTACTGATCTTCAGGCCACCTTTTCTTCCATCCTGACAGTCACCATGATATCAATCTACTCCTTACCCAAACAGTTTCTCCTTGATATTTCCCAACAGTTTAGCCCACATTCTCATTAATAAAGCAGCACTGACAACTTCAAAGTTTTTATGTCTGATGAATCTGGAGGAAAGCACAGATGAACTTGTGAGACACTGTCTTATAAAGTCTATAGTAGTGCATAGTAGTGTTCCCAGCTTTCATGTTCACTCACAACTCACCCACCAATTCATAGAGCAATTTTCAGTTTCTCCAAACTCCATTCATAGTAGGTGTCCTATATAAGCTTACCTTTTTAATCTTTTAGTAATTTTCTATGTTTACACATAAAAATAATTACCATCCTGTTACAGTTGCTTACAGTATTCAGTACAGAAACATGCTGTACTGGTTTGTAGCCTAGGAGCAACAATCTATTCTATACCATATAACCTTGATATTTATACTTGGGGACAGGTGAAAATAAGAGAATTATTTCAGAGGACTGCTAAGACAGAAATCACCCTCAGCATAAGTGAATTTGGCTAAGGTCATTGGGTCTATAATCTTCATACAACACTTGGATGATTAACTCTTTTGTGGACCAGCACAAAATTTCTGGAAACCAGCCTGTGGACCAGTTGCTGAAAAGCGCTGGGTTAGAGGGTTCAAATCCTGGAGTCAGGTGACTGAAAAGATTAATGCAGTAGTAGAGGTGAAAGACAGCAAATACCAACACTAGGGAAGCCACAGGGAGGATGTTCCAGGCAGAGTCAGCATACACTTGGAATGGAACAGATATGGGGAGTGAGGAAGAAGAAGATACCAGTCATGTCAATAACCAAAACAGAATATGTAAAAAAGTTGAGAAAAGATGTAATGATTCTATTTTGAATATGCTGAACTTGATACAGATGTGGGAAATATAGTTAGAGGCATCCTACAAACAATAAACTTGAGGCTAGACCTAAAGAATAAAATCACAACTCAGGAAAGAATGGACATGCAGGACCAAGGGTATACACCCTTGGTTATGTTCACATTGAAGAAAGAAGAATCGGGAAAGAAAGAAACAGACTGAGGAGAGATTTCTACTGAAAATCAAAACCAAGAAATCCTGGCTTTATTATGAGAAAAAAGTGTTCTACTGATGAGGCTCTGTGTGTATCATACTATAGGTAGAGCAGTGGAAATCTGGAATATAAAGCATGTATTGTGTTCCTAATTAATACAGGCACTGAGTGTCTTTTCTCTCTAGGGATGTATGGGTGAGGTCAGGACTCAGGGCTGAGCATGACATGGCTTTCATGCCATGAGGCTGGGCAAGTGCCTCTGCAGCTATTATACCCAGCATACGAGATGAGTGCGCTGTGTCAGCATCACAATGTATACAGAAGGGAACGTCACTGGGAAAGAAAGGGGAAATCTGGGCCATGTCCTGTTGGCTCAGCAGTAGAACATCTGGTGTGTGGAAGTCCCATGTCCAATTCCCGGCCATGGCACACAGGAGAAACCCCCATCTGCTTCTCCACCCTTCCCCTTCGCCTTCCTCTCTGTCTCTCTCTTCCCTTCCTGCAACCAAGGCTCATTTGGAGCAAAAGTTGGCCCAGGCTTTGACGATGGCTCTATGGCCTCTGCCTCAGGTGCTAGAAAGGCTCAGGCTGCAACAGAGCAAAGCCTTAGATGAGCAGAGCATCGCCCCCTGGTGGGCATGCCGGATGGATCCTGGTAGGGTGCATGCGGGAGTCTATCTAACTGCTTCCCCACTTCTAACTTCGGAAAAATACAAAAAAAAAGAAGAAAGAAAGAAAGAAGAAAGAAAGAAAGAAAGAAAGAAAGAAAGAAAGAAAGAAAGAAAGAAAGAAAGAAAGAAAGAAAGAAAGAAAGATAAAACGGTGAGAAATCAACAGCCAAGATGATAGCACATCTCCCCCAATGAAACTCCATATTCCCAACTTCTAAAAAGCAATACCTTCTTAAGAAAAGATGCCATCTGACAATTAAAATCAAGGGATTGTCCTTTATTCTATGATCTCTCAGTCAGAATTTGTCTTTGCCACCCATGTCTGCATGCTTCATGTTAAAGGTCTGCAAAGTCTTCTTGTGAAGGGCCAGACAGCAAACATTTTAGCCTGTGGGTCACCTGGACTCTGTTTCAGGGACTCAGCACTGCTATTTCAGTGTGGAAGCAGCCACAGACAATACATAGGTTAGTGAGCAGAACTGTGTGCCAATACAGATTCTCTATAAACACTGATGACAGGCTGAGTCTGCCCCTGGGTCAAGATGGCTGATCCCTGACCTATACCATGGGGAGGCCATGACCGGAGGATGCCCATTTGAAAAGCACAGATCATAAAGTTGGATTATGAGATCACAATAGACAGATAAATTGTGGAATATCTTTTTTTTTCTATTTTTCTGAAGCTGGAAACGGGGAGAGACAGACAGACTCCCGCATGCGCCTGACCGGGATCCACCCGGCACGCCCACCAGGGGCGATGCTCTGCCCACCAGGAGGCGATGCTCTGCCCCTCCGGGGCGTCGCTCTGCCGTGACCAGAGCCACTCTAGCACCTGGGGCAGAGGCCAAGGAGCCATCCCCAGCGCCCGGGCCATCTTTGCTCCAATGGAGCCTTGGCTGCGGGAGGGGAAGAGATAGACAGAGAGGAAGGAGGAGGGCTGGAGAAGCAAATGGGCGCTTCTCCTATGTGCCCTGGCTGGGAATTGAACCCGGGTCCCCCGCACGCCAGGCCAACGCTCTACCGCTGAGCCAACCGGCCAGGGCCAAATTGTGGAATATCTTTGATGGGAAAACAAAAGATCCTAGACCAGGAAGACTGGGCAGCCACGCACATGCTGCTCTTCCAGAGGCACAAGACAGGCTGCCTCAGCAGAGAGAAGCCCTTTCTGACAATCTGAACTCTATTCTCCTCAACCTTCCAAAAAGAGAGAAGCTGGAACCCTATACTGTACACTCCCTCACACGTGACCAGGGCCCAACGGTGAGCCACTTTTGTGACATCATATGACAGTGACATAAGCCGCTGGTTGCCCCTCGACTGAGATTCTAGAATTTTGAGGACTGTATATATAGGGCACCCTGCGGTGACTGAAGGCATTTCTGAGCCTAGCCACTGCTACTCAGTGTACCCGTGAGATGGACGAAGACATACAGTACCTATCAGGGCATGGAGAGCCAAGAAGAAGGCTCCCGTCTCTGAAATACCTGGAAGGAGCTATGTACGCATGGGCACCATTTGGGGGAAGCGAGGACCCAGACGGCCGCGGCAGTGGAGGTGTGCGCCCCAGAGACAACCTGCAACCGCAGCTGCCAACCCAAGGCCCTGCCGAAATGAGAAGAAAGAAATATCTTCGCCGCCACTCTTTCCCAAGAAAGCTTTGGAAGACACTGGAGGACGACAACTTTACCTCCGTGCGCTGGAGTGACAATGGAGACTCAGTGATCATAGATCAAGATCTCTTCCAGAGGGAGGTGCTTCGCCAGAAGGGCGCTAAGAGAGGATCATCCTGGCTGAGCAGTTTCACCCGCCGGCTCAGCCTCTATGGATTCAAGAAAATACACACAAGTGACGCTTCAGGTTATTTGTCAGAGAACAACAGGATCCTGGTAAAATAAAAAGTCACCCCGTTTCCCACCTTCTCTGTCACTTGACCATCTTTTGAGTAGAATAAGAGACTGATATACTGAAAGGGTTTCATTTCAGGGGGAACTCTATATTACAGGGGCAGTATTTATGGAAAGATGGGGAGTATAGATTTTATATGAAACTAGAACCCCTTAGAACACCTGTAGAGACAGACAGCTATAGACTCCAAGAGGTCAGGTAATGTCAAATAGATGTATTTTGTCTCGGAATGACTAACATGATTAATTTTTTTCCAGATGTATCGTAATTCGAACTTCCGAAAAGACAAACCGTGGCTCATGGAGAATATGATGAGACAAGACAACCAGATGACTCTTATCGGTGCAGCAACTCCAGAGAGAGGGGAGCCCGCAGCCCCAGGAATTCACAGCAAGGACACCACTGAGGCTGCCAATCAAATGGCCCAGGAGAGGACCCCTGTTGCTCAGGGACCCAATGCCACAGGGTCATTCCAGCTCATGGGTCTGGGGTCCCCCAGCCATGCCGTGGGTGTCCATGTTCCAAATGAGTTGGCTCGCCCAAGTAGACAGGGCACATCCGGGAATGGTGTGTTTGGTCCCATCCATACTGCTATGATCAATAACACAGGGGAGGGGCCCAGCAGCGCCCCTGATCACCCAAGTGGTGATTCACTGATATTTTACTCTACATCTAACAACCCATCAGCATTGCTGCCATTCCCGTCGTGGTCTCACCCGAGTGCCCTGTCGAGCACCCTGACAAGGAGGAGTAGGAAGGCTCCTCAGAGTTCAACTGTGCTCTCTGAGCAGTACAGGGACAATGTGGGTCCCTAAGATCACTTATGACAAAAAATATAACCACTCTGTAACTACAAATCTATTTTGGCTTTAATAAAGAAAAGCAAAACTGTCATGGTAAATAAAAAATTCAATGAGAACAAAAAGAGAGAGAATGGATGTTTTTTCCCCCAAATATTCCCTCTACCAGCTAGCTATGCTACAAGGAGTTCCTGATAGTAGCATTGCTCTGCTGGAGTAAGGCATCATCCTGAATTTAAAGGGAATGTACACAGCCCAGAATGAGTGACACATTAGTACTGATTCATTTATCAGATCAACTAGATCAGTGGATTTCAACATTTTTATACTTGGGACAGGTGAAAATAAGGGAATTATTTCAGGGGACTGCTAAGACAGAAATCACCCTCAGCATAAGTGAATTTGACTAAGGTCATTGGGTCTATACTCTTCATACAGCATTTGGATGGTTAACTCTTTTGTGGACCAGCACGAAATTTCTGGGAACTGGTCTGTAAACCAATGGCTGAAAAGCACTGGGTGAGAGGGCACAAAGCCTAAAGTCAGGTGACTGAAGATTATTGCACCAGTGCAGGCGAGAAACAGCAAATACCAACACTATGACAGTCACAGGGTGGATGTTTTTGGCAGAGTCAGCATTCACTTGGAATGCAACAGATATGGGGGGTGAGGAAGAAGAAGATACCAAGTCCTGCCATTAACCAAAACAGAATATGGCAGGAAGTTGGGAAAAGATGTAGTGATTCCATTTTGAATATGCTAAGCTTGAGACAGATGTGGAAAATACAGTTAGAGGCATCCCACAAACAATAAACTTGAGTCTAAACTGAAAAGTAAAATCACAACTCAGGAAAGAATAGACATGCAAGACCAAAGGTAGACCCTTGGTTATGTTCACATTTAAGATAGAAGAATCAGGAAAGAAAGAAACTGACTGAGGAGAGATTTCTACTGAAAATCAAAACCAAGAAATCCTGGCTTTATTATGAGAAAGAAGTGTTCTACTGATGAGGCTCTGTGTGTATCATACTATAGGTAGAGCAGTGGAAATCTGGAATATAAAGCATGTATTATGTTCCTAATTAATACAGGCACTGAGTGTCTTTTCTCTCCAGGGATGTATGGGTGAGGTCAGGACTCCGGGCTGAGCATGACATGGCTTTCACTCCCTGAGGCTGGGCTCGGCCCCTGCAGCCATTACACCCAGCATACGAGAGAAGTGCTCTGTGTCAGCGTCAAGGACAATGTATAAAGAAGGGAACATCACGTGGATAGGAATACAGAAATCAATAGCCAATATGATACCACATCTCTTCCAATGAAACTCCAAATTCCCAACTTCTCAAAAGCTATACCATCTTAGGAAAGGACTGCATTTGGTCATTATAAATCAAGGAACTATATCTCTCTGCTATGATTTCCTAGTCAGAATTTATTCAGAGGGTTTTTCTTTGACAGAGAGACACAGAAAGAATCTTTGAATCCACCAGGCTCAAAAGTTCCATCCACCAGGAGACCTCTATGGATTTAGCAAAATATGCCCAAGATACCCTTCAGGCTGCACTCCAGGGAACAACAGGATAATGGTAAAGTAGAAAGTCCTCCCATTTTCAACCTTCTCTGTTACTCAGATATCTTTTTAGTAGAACAAGAAGAACGATATACTGAAAGAGTTTCATTTCAGGGGACAACTCTATTTCATAGGAGACAGTATTTATGGAAAGATACAAAAATATAGCTTTCATATGAAACTATATAACCCCTTAGAGACAACCTATAGGGATGACTCAAGACTCTGCACAGTCAGTTAATGTCAAATAGATATATTTTCTCTCAGAATGACTCAAATGATTAATTTTGTTTCAGATTTACTGCAACTCCAACTTTCAAAAAGACAATCCTTGGCTCTTTAAGAACATCAAGAGAAAAGGCAACCGGGTGACTCTTGCTTTTCCAAGGACCAGTGCAACATCTATAAAAAGAAGGAAGCTGGCAGGCCCTGCAAGAATTTCCCTGAATTCATCCCAAGGAAGGCACCAAAGAAGTCAAACAAAGGTCCCAGAAGAAAGCCCCAAATGCTCAGGGACCCAGTGCCACTGGGTGGTCATTCCAGTTCTTGGGTCTGTGGTCCCCCAGCTGGGTCATGAAACTCTATGACCCAAGTGAGCCAGGTGGTCCAAGTGTAAAGGGCACATCCAGGAATGTCATGCCTGCACATCCAGCTACTGATGAGACCAACAGTGGAGAGGAACACCCTAGCAGCTCCCCAGATTACCTACTCAATAATTCACTGATGGTTTTGTACTACGCCTGTTATCCCTTCCTGGTTGCTGCCCTTCCAGTCACGATCCCATCTGAGAGCCCTGACAATGACCCTGACAAAGACCCTGACAGGGTTGAAGAGGAGGGCTCCTCAGATTGTAAGTGTGCTCTCCGTGAGCAGTGCAAGAACAATGTGGGTCTCTAAGCTCACAGATGACAGAAAACTATCACCACTTTTTAACTACAAATAAAAATAAATAAAAATACATAAAATATAATAAGTAAAAGCAAAACTCAGTGATAGTAAATAAATAATCTAATAAGAAAAAAAGAGAGAGAGGGAGAGAATAGCTGTTTCTTCCCCAAAATATTTCCTCTACCAGTTTAGCTATGCTGCAAGAAAATCTTGACAGTAGAATTGCTCTGCTGGATTAAGGCATCATCCTGAATGGAAAGGGCATGTACATAGCATGAAATGAGTGACACATTAGCACTGATTAGTTTAACAAATCAACTAGATGAATTGTATTCGACCATAGTTGAATAAACTCAATGATTATAGACTATAATTTTCATACAACATCAAGGTTGGTTAACTTACAGACCCGCACAAAATTTCTTGTGGACCAGCATCAGTCTGCTGACCAGCAGTTGAAAACCACTGTAGTAGGCTATACCATCTACATTTATGTAAGGGCATCCATGATGTCCATACAATTATAAAATCACTTAATGTTGTATTTCTTAGAATGTATCCCCATTCTGATTTTAAGCAATAGAGTAAGCCTACAAAAAATATCACAATTCAGGTTATTGTTTACTCCTGAGTTGGAGGGAGAATGATGATTGTATAGTACGTGTGATGTTTTTAAGGTACTGATCTTGTTTTATTTCTTAACTTGACTTTTGGTATAAATTTGCATTAATTAAGGTAAAACCTAAGCTTCTGCACTGTGAATCTAATAAGTTATAGATATTAATCTGTCTCCAACATAACAATTCAGAGTCAAGCAAGACAAAATTTGGTGTAATGTTGTTTCATTCTTTGACATTTTTTAGCTACTTTTTTTAATGCTTTCCGTTTCTTTCTGCAGATCCAACTTTTCACCCAATAACATTTCCTTTTGCGCTCAGTGGCACCCTTTGGTATTTTTTTGTGACACCCTTGCTTAGAGAGATAATCATACTGAATATATTATACATACAATTAAGACTTCCATTGTTTCTGTAAAGAGCTAAACAAAATTTTTATTCTGTTCTCTTATGAACAATTCCCTGACCATCACTGTCTTTTCTGAAGATTTTCTATTCTTGATATTTAGAAATATAATTCTGGCATTTTTACATGTTTATTTCTACATTTTTTCTGTTTGGGGAATTAGTGAGAATATTGGATTGTAAAATTTGTGTTTTTTATTAAATTTGACAATTTTCTGGCCATTATGCTTTCACTTATTTGTTCTATAACAATCTCACTCTTTCTCCTTCATTGACATTAACTACATGAACATTAGATTATTCGATATTATCCCACAGGTTCCTATGACTCTATTCCTTTTTCTTTACTTATTCATAAAAGAAGATACTGTTAGACCTCATCAAAATTAAAATATTTTCCCCTAACTAATAGTATTATGTTAAGAGGATGAAAAGACAAGGTACATACTGAGAGAAATTATTTGCAAACCAAATAATTGTGTTCAACAAAAGACATATCTGGAATATATGAAATCATGCAAAACAATAGTAAAAAGAAAACAACAATCTAAATAGAAATTTGGCAAGAGATATGAAGAAACATTTTATTGGAGAGTAAGTAAGCATATGAAAAAATGTCTGACAGTGTGAACCATTGAGAAAAGGCACATTAAAACCATAGTGACATATCTTACCACACCTACCAGAATGAACAAATAAGAAAGCACTAATGGCACAAAGTGCTGGCAAAGTCGCAGAGAACGTGATCATTCATACATTGCTGATAGAAATGAGAACTGGTATAGCTATCATCAATTTTAGAGAATATACCTGGTAAATAACCATCATGAATAACCTTGGGTCATGGGTTGAGTTGTGTACTCTAAAAAGATATGTTGAAGTCCACATACTCAGGACATCAGAATATGAGATTGTTTAGATATAGGGTCTTTACAAAGGTAATGCAGATAAGAAGAATTCATTAGGGTGGGCCTTGATCTAATACAATTAGTGTCATAATAGAAAGAGGAAATATAGACACAGAAACTGATATGTGCAGAGGAAAAATGCTGTGAAGACATACAGGGAGAAGTTGGTCATGTGACTGGTGTGATGTATTTACAAATCAAGGAAGCAGGGATAGCTGGCAAAAACCAGAAACTAGCAGAGGCCAACACCTAGATTTCAGAGTTATGAAACAGCAAATTTTTGTTGTTTTGAGTCACTGAATGTTTAGTACTTTGTAATGGCATCACAGAATAATATACTATAGTCTGTTTTAACTCATTTTTTCTATTGAAAATGTTTCATGAGAAATAAGTGAGTCCAACTCATTTTTTTTTGTATTTTTCTGAAGTGAGAAGGGGGTGGTCAGACAGACACATTCCCTTATGTGCCTCACTGGGATCCACCTGGCACGCCCACCAAGGGGCAATGCTTGGCCCCTCTGGGGTGTTGCTCCATTGCAATGGGAACCATTCTAGTGCTTGAGGCAGAGGCTATGGAGCCATCCTCAGTGCCAGGCCAACTTTGCTCCAATGGAGCCTTGGCTGCAGGCGGGGAAGACGGAGATAAAAAGGAAAGAAGGGAGAAGGTGAGGAAGCACATGGGAGCATCTCCTGTGTGCCCTGGCCGGGAATTGAACCTGGGATTTCCACACGCTGGGCTGATGCTCTACCACTGAATCAACAGACCAGGGCCTCAACTCATTTTTTTAAAAACCACAGGAAGCATCTGACCAGATGGTGGCATAGTGGATAGAGTGTTGGACTGGGATATGTAGGACTCAAGCCCAAAACTCTGGGTCATCAGCTTGAGCACAGACTCATCTAGGTTGAGCAAATCTCACTAGCTTGAGCTCAAGGTCTCTGGTTTGAGCAAGGAGTCACTCATTCTGCTATAGTACCCCAGCAAAGAATTGATGCTTCTCGTCTTTCTCCCTTCCTGTCTGTCTGTTCCTCTCTGTCTCTCTCACTGTCTCTGTCACACACACACACACAAAAATGAAGTATTTATTTTTTAACAAGAAAACAATTATAAGTCAATAAATACCTTTTCTTTTGCATACTTTCATTTTGTCATGCAACATTTAAAAAATATGCACTCAAGAGTCAACATTTAGTGTAACTCTTTGTGGCACAGTCGATAAAGTATCCACCTGGGACATTGAGGACCCAGGTTCAAAATCCTGAGTTTGCTGACTTGAGCACTGGCCTGGCTCGTTGGCTTGAACATGGGATCATCAGCGTGATCCCAAGGTGGCTATCTTGAGCCCAAGTTCACTGGTTTGAGTCCAAGGTCACTGGTTTGAGCAAAGGTCACTGACTCAGCTTCAATCCCCCAGTCAAGGCACATATGAGAGGCCATCAATGAACAACTAAGGTGTCACAACCAAAAATTGATGCTTCTCATATCTCTCCCTTCTTGTTTGTCCCTGTCTCTCTCTCCCTCTCTCTCTCAAAAAAAGTCAACAATTAATTTAATTAATGATTCAAGGATTAAGCAAGGTCATTCTTAAGTGACTTTTTCTCTCTCTCTTTTTCTTTTTAAGAACTGTAACTGTGTGACATGAAATATACTAGAACTTCTAGCATTTTTGGTGTTACTGCCTTTTGGGTCAATTAGATGGAATATGTATATGGTAATGAGTCATTTGGAGGAAAGTAGTACCCCAGGGATAGCAGTATAAATACAAGATGTTTATTTTGTTTCCCACGGCTGCTATAACAAATTACCACAGTTTAGTAGCTTAAAATAACACACATTTATTTTCTTTCAGTTGTGGGTGTCAAAATCCAGAATGGGTCATTGTTACTGGGTTAAATTCAAGGTGTCAGCCAAGCTAAATTCCTTCTGAAGGCTCTAGGGATGAGCTTGTTTCCTTGCATTTTTCAGTTTTTACAAGCTGACAGTCTTCTTTGCTTTAAGATCTCTAGCTTAAAAGCCACCAGAGTAGCATCTTCAAATCTCTCTCTGACCCAGACTCTTTTTGTTCCTTCTTATAAAGACTCATGTGACTAAATTGGACGTACCTGGATACTCCTAAAAATATTTCTTTATCTTGACACTCTTAACTGAATCACAGTGGAAAAACTTATTTTGTCATGTAAGGTAAAATATATGAAAGTCCTGGGCTAAGGCATCTGGGGGCCATTATTTAGCCTACCACAATATTTAATGCATTTAACCAAGCTATTTTTATTTCAGTTCTCAGTCACATAAAGGGAAATACAAATTTAAGATATTAAGTACTGATTCTAAAATTAGTTCAGGCATCTCATTTTTTTCTTATGTTATCTTATTTATTGACATTTTTTTAGAGAGAGAGAAAGGGAGAGAGAGCTAGAGATAGAGAGATCGATTTGTTGTTCCACATATTTGTGCATTCATTGGTTGATTCGTTTTTTGGTGTTGTTTTTTTTTTTTTTTTTTTGTATTTTTCTGAAGTTGTAAATGGGGAGGCAGTCAGACAGACTTCCACATACGCCCGGCCAGGATCCACCTGGCACGCCCACCAGGGGGCGATGCTCTGCCCATCTGGGGCATTGCTCTGTTGCAACCAGAGCCATTCTAGCACCTGAGGCAGAGGCCACAGATCCATCCTCAACGGCCGGGCCAACTTTGCTCCAAATGGAGCTTTGGCTGCAGGAGGGGAAGAGAGAGACAGAGAGGAAGGAGAGGGGGAGGGGTGGAGAAGCAGATGGGCACTTCTCCTGTGTGCCCTGGCCGGGAATTGAACCCAGGACTCCAGCACACCAGGTCAACGCTCTACCACTGAGCCAATCAGCCAGAGCTGGTTGATTCTTTTATGAGCCCTGATTGGGGATTGAACCCATAACCTTGGCATATGGGGGCAGTGCTCTAACCAATTAAGCTACCTTGCCAGGGCTTTTCTTTTGTTATCTGAGACAACCTGAAAAAATTATATCAATCAAATTTCTATTACATTTATGCCTTCTTTCAAAAAATAAGTTACATGAGTGGCATGCTGCCTCTTTTTGTACTTCAAAGTTATGGCTCTTAGCTAAGGAGTAGTTCTTATACATTTCCTCTCATTTCTTGACCTTAGTGTCATCCTGTTTCCACTTCCTTTAACAAGCTGGTAAACATTAGCAAACATTTGCAAGTATGACTGGTAAAGGAAGAAACAGTGGAAAGAAAAGGTAGTGAAAAGAAATTATATCTAATCATTCTGATGCTTAGAAAGTACTTCACCTGGTTGAAAATGTCAAAGTGAAATGAAGATTTTTATGGTATCCAAAGTAAAGCAAAGGGGTTTTAAAATACATTTGGGTAAGGATGACACACAAAAAGAAAACTACAGACCAATATCTGTAATGAATACAGATGCTAAAATAATAAACAAAATACTAGCAAATCAAGTACAACAACATATTAAAAAATAATACATCATGATCAAGTGGGATTCATCCCAGAATCTCAAGGATGGTTCAACATACATAAAACGGTTAACGTAATACACCATATCAACAAAACAAGAAGAAAAACCACATGATATTATCAATAGATGCAGAAAAGGCATTCAATAAAATACAACACAACTTTATGTTTAAGACACTCAACAAAATAGGTATAGAAGGAAAATATCTCAACATGATAAAGGCCATATATGATAAACCATCAGCTAACATCATAGCAAATGGCATAAAGCTGAGGACTTTCCTCCTTAAATCAGGAACAAGACAGGGTTGTCCACTCTCTCTACTCTTATTTAACATAGTGCTAGAAGTTCTAGCCAGAGCAATCAGATGATAGAAAGAAATAAAAGGCATCCATATCAAAAAAGAAAAAGTAAAGATATCACTTTTTGCAGAAGATATAATCCTATACATCGAAAACCCCAAATACTCCACAAAAAGATTACTAGAAACAATAAACCAATACAGTAAGGTTGCAGGATACAAAATTAATGTACAAAAGTCCATAGCCTTTCTAAATGCCAAAATGAAACATTAGAAAATGAACTCAAAAAAATAATCCCCTTAATGATTGCAAAAAAAAAAAAAATACCTAGGAATAAACATAACAAAGGATGTAAAGGACCTATATAAAAAAAACTACAAAGCATTGTTAAGGAAAATTGAAAAAGGTACAATGAAATAGAAAAATATTCCTTGTTCTTGATTGGGAAAAATAAATATAATGAAAATGGCCATATAACCCAAAGCAATATGCGAATTCAATGCAATTCCCATCAAAATTCCAATAACTTTTTTTAAAAAATGGAACATAAAATCATCAGCTATATATGGAACTATAAAAAAACTCAAATAGCCAAAGCAATCCTAAGGAAAAAGAATGAAGCTGGGGGCATTACAATATCTGACTTCAAACTATATTATAGAGCCACAACAATCAAAACAGCATGGTATTGGCAGAAAAATAGACACTCAGACCAATGCAACAGAATAGAAAGTACAGAAATAAAACCACATATATATGGTCAAATAATTTTTGATAAAGGGGCCAACAACACACAGTGGAGAAAAGACAGCCTCTTCAGCAAATGGTGCTGGGAAAATTGGAAAGCCACATACAAAAGAATGAAACTCGACTACAGCTTGTGCCCTTGTACTAAAATTAATTCAAAATGGATCAAAGACCTAAATATAAGACCTGAAACAATAAAGTACATAGAAGAAGACATAGGTACTAAACTCATGGACCTTGGTTTTAAAGAGCATTTTATGAATTTGACTTCAAAGGCAAGAGAAGTGAAGGCAAAGATAAATGAATGGGACTAAATCAGAATAAGAAGTTTTTGCTCAGCAAGAGAAACTAACAACAAAATAAACAGACAGAAAACTAAATGGGAAATGATATTTTCAAACAACAGCTCAGATAAGGGCCTAATATCCAAAATATACAAAGAACTCATAAAACTCAACAACAAACAAACAAACAATCCAATAAAAAAATGGAAAGAGGACATGAACAGACACTTCTCCCAGGAAGAAATACAAATGGCCAACAGATATATGAAAAGATGCTCATCTTTATTAGTTATTAGAGAAATGTAAATCAAAACTACCATGAGATACCACCTCACACCTGTTAGATTAGCTATTATCAACAAGACAGGTAATAACAAATGTTGGAGAGGCTGTGGAGAAAAAGGAATCCTCATTCACTGTCGGTGGGAATGTAAAGTAGTACAACCATTATGGAAGAAAGTATGGTGGTTCCTCAAAAAACTGAAAATAGAACTATCTTTATACCCAGCAACCCCTCTACTGGGTATATACCCACAAAACTCAGAGACATTGATACATAAAGACACATGTAGCCTCATGTTCACTGCATCATTGTTCACAGTGTCCAAGACATGGAAACAACCAAAAAGCCCTTCAATAGATAACTGGATAAAGAAGATGTGGCACATATACACTATGGAATACTACTCTGCCGTAAGAAATGATGACATCAGATCATTTACAACAAAATTGTTGGATGTTGATAACATTATACGGAGTGAAGTAAGTAAATCAGAAAAAACTAAGAACTGTATTATTCCATACATAGGTGGAACATAAAAACGAGACTGAGAGACATGGACAAGAGTTTTGTGGTTACGGGGGGGGGGGGGAGAGAAAGAGGGAGAGGGGAAGGGGGAGGGGGAGGGGCACAAAGAAAACCAGATAGAAGGTGATAGAGGACAATCTGATTTTGAGTGATGGGTATGCAACATAATTGAATGACAAAAAACCTGGAGATGTTTTCTTTGAACATATATACCCTGATTTATTGATGTCACCCCATTAAAATTAATAAAAATTTATTTAAAAATAAATTAAAATATAAAAATAATAAAAATTAAAAAATACATTTGGTACAAAGTTTCCTTTTAATGTGTTATATTTGTGCATTGCCTTCCCTCTCATTCCAGACTTAAGTATATTTGTAGTAATGCATAAAGAATTATAGGGCGTCTGTGGCAATCTAATTTAATAGAATATACAATCAATCAACTGAATAAACATTTATATAAATCAAAAATTATATGTTAAAAAATTGTATGTTTTGGTAGATTTAAGATAATACAGTTTTTTATCAGGGTGAATTGGGATCTAAATTATTTAGACAATTACTTGAACACTTTTATTTCTGTTTGGATATTAATCATACAAAGTAAAAACTGCAAAAAAATTTTTTCATCTTATATTTAACCTCAATTTTATTTTTACTAGACTTTCTGAAATTAAATGTTAAAATTATATAAAATTATATCTTTTTTATATGAATTTTAAAAACTTATCTTCCTGTGTTGCACAATGAAAAATTTGTTCTTTTCCCTTATCAGTCTTAGTCATTCAAAGAACCAGCTATTAACAAATTTTTAATATGATAAAATTTGAAATGATGTTAGTTTATATAATGTAGTTTTCCTTATACTAGTCTAACATTTACTTAATGGAACTGAAAATGTAAAAATTTTCACTTTAAACAAATTATAGGAAAGACAGGTAAAATACATATAAATTGGTGGAGAAACATTGATCCCAGCCATATAATAGATAAGCTAAGTGTGAATGTGGAAAATAAAATGCATGATGTCAAAATAGCTTCTGTCTAGTTTGGCCTTTTAATTAAAAAGTACTAAGGGCTAGATAAATGCCCGCACCTTATTCTGTTTGTAGGAAATTACCACATGACAACATCTGGTGATAATGCAACCATTGAAGTTTTCAAGTGACCGAAAACAGATTAGAAAGAGGGCTCAAGTATATTAAATTTGCTTTTGTAGTCTAAACTTTAGCTGTGAAAAATAAATTTTACAAGTCAATAAAAAAATTTTCATACTCTTCTTAATTAACACAGTCTGTCAAAAAATGAGACAGGGTATTTCAGCTAACCTGGAGGTCAACATAGTGAATAATAAGTTTGCCAAGAACTTTTCAGAAACCTCATTCATGTCTCCCTAATCTGACTCACTCATATAATAACTGCTATAGGTATTTGTATATTAAAATTATTATTAGGGAAGTTCCAGAGACAACTAAGAGGAATTTATAAATTCACTGGTGAGTAGCTCAATATCTTATTCAACAGTCAATTTTAGTAAAGATTCTAATATACTTTAGTTAAAACTCAGGGTAATTGAGTTGATGTGTTATATATAAGTAAATGCTTGTATAATTATATACTTTATTTCTAAATATGAATTGTCTTTACCAGTGTTTTTATTGTTGTTTTTGTTGTTGTTGAACTTTCACATGGTATTACAATGGGAAGATTCAACTAGTGTTATTAAGAATAATGCTTGACTTACCAATTTTGTTGTATCCTAAATCAAAAGAATTGTCAAGTGGCCTCTTTTTCTTTGTTAGATGAGAGAAAAAGAAATTAAGAAAAGAGTTGTGTTTATTCATATTTAATGTTATTGATTAAGAAGCACAGCAGATGTGCTCTAGTTTTATTTTCTCCCCCCTTTGACTCAGTAACCTAAGTTTAAGCCAAATGGTGCATGGTATCCCCCACCTCCAGTTACACTGTTTGGTTTACATTGGTCAAACCACAGTGAAGTGTACTAGTTTGTTTGTTGGTACAGAAAAACAAAGAACTCCTTGCTTAGGATGATATGAGTTGCAAATACCAGGAACTGCTGCAACCATTGTGCTACCATGAGTAAATCTAGCCAGAAGAAGATGTTAGCAGATGAAGTAAGGAAGGGAATAAATTCACAAGTAAATATATCCAGCCAGATCAGGCAGTATCACAGTGAATAGAGTGTCAGCCTGGTACACTGAGGACCCAGGTTCAAAACCACAAGCTCGCCAGCTTGAGCACAGGGTTACCAGCATGAGTGCTGGGATCACAAGCATGACCTAATGGTCACTGGCTTGAGCCCAAGGTTGCTGGCATGAACAAGGGATCACTGGCTCAGCTGGAGTCCCCAGTCAAGGCATGTATGAGAAAACAGTCAATGAACAACTAAAGAGCTACAACGAAGAGTTGATGCTTCTCATCTCTCTCCCTTTCTTTCTGTCTGTTTCTGTCTATCCTCTCTCTTTTTCTCTCTTTTTCTCTTAATAGATAAATAAATATTTCCAGAACTTTGTATATACTATTTTTAAAGCACACCCACTTCTACACTTTTTTCTTTTATATGTATGACTAAATTCACTTTAATATATAAAGAAGATTGAGTTGGATTTCTTATAACTTGCAACTGCATATATTTTAACATATACCTTTTGTACATGCAATTGTGATCCTTACTTGTGCCATCTTCAGTCTCCTCATTAAAGAAGTTGTCTCACAAACAGCCATTCCCAACTACACATTATTAGACAAGAAGTGAACATTTGATAAAATTTGTTCCCATAGTTGAGATCCATTATCTACATGGCTTGGTACAAAAAAAGGTAAAATGGTTATATTCTCAGGAACATGGAAATTAGGGACTTAGGCAATGAAGAAGTTAAAAGGTGAAATCAAAATCATAAAGGCATATGGCACAGTCAGTGTTAAAAAGGTATTATTGGTAACTGGTCAGATGCAATAATAAAGGAACATAAACCACATATTAGCAAAGGAAGTCTGCTTGGAGAAAGTAAAGTGAAGGCAATAAATCGAGTCAAAGAGTGGCTGATAAAAAAAAAGAGGAAGAAACAGACACCTAATAGATCATCTAACTGGTCATCTGCCCACAGTTTTTCTGCCAACTAAGTTCTCTAAAAACACTTCCATGAGAGGCTTAATTTGAAAATATAGCTGACCATTTTCTCCCTCTTATTAAAACCCTCTAATGTAATAGTTTTAGTACAGAAGTAACTTGGTTTGATTTTTGTTTTTAAAGAATTACTGTATTGGATTGTTAATTGTCACACAATATTTATCCATCCATTCTTTTATACTAATGATTTTTTGACTGGGATACATTAAACTAATAAAAACTTTAGTGTTCCAACCTCCTTTGCATCTAGACCTGGCATGTGACTTAAGTTCAGGCCATGAAAAGCGAGAAGTGATGTAGGTTAGTTCTAATATTTCCTCTTAAACAAATTGGGCATGTGCTTTCCTTGGCTCTTTATTTCCTTTCTAATGTCTGATAGATGATAAAAACTTGAATACACAGTTTTGAATCCAGAGGTGGAAGCTAAATATTTGATTATGTCAGAGCTACTGTACCAATCTTCAAAACTGCTTACCTCTGTCTAAACTGTTACATAAAAGAGAAATACAGTTACATCTTTTTAAATTCATTGTATTTTGCTATCTCTTTGTCATAGCAGCTTTGTTCCTGTTATAACTAATAGCTTCTTTGTGGAGAAGGGATTGTTGGTGACTAAGAGCAGAAGTGGGAAAATCCATTTGGAGGCTATTGCAATAATTCAGAAGATAAATGATGGTGTTTGAAATAGGGTGATGGTAATAGATATGGAGAGAAGTAGATGGATTGGTGATATATTTGTACAATAAAGATGACATGACTAGCTGAAAGGTTGGATCTGGGGTTGAAGGAGAATAGTAAATTAAGAATCAGTCAAATCTTTCTAGCTTTTGATTGAGATGGGGAAGTATAACTGTGCAGAACACAGGTTTTGGGGGGTTGGTTGAGTAGGCAATAAAATCACAAGAAGCAGAGGAAGTAAAGGAAGCACAGGAGAGAAAATTGATCAATAAGTTGTCCTCTCATCTGTAAAACTTTCCTAGTTTCTTGAGAGAATTAATCATAAGTCTCATGTGTTTTTATGGCATTTTGCACATGCTTTCATAAGAACATTTATCATATTGAATTACTTTCTTTTTTCAGCTGTATATCTCCTTTAGTGCAAAAGGCCTTGTCAACATTTGTCTTTATACCTCCAGTTGCTATCCAAGTTTCCAGAGATATTTTAGGTACTCAAAGATTTTCTTTCTTTTTCTGAAACAACATTAATAGAAATGTTAAAATTAATTCTTTTATTTTCTATGACTATTTTTGTTCATTTTGATTTGCTTTTTCTTATTGAACTTTTAGAATGATTTTGTATATGAAACACATCTGAATAGGAACTGCATGGTTGAGAGGATTATAAATAGCGTGTTTTCTCATTCAAGGACTTTCATTATTTTAAAAATGACATTTGATTACAATTATTAATAAATGGTGTAAATTAACTTGAAAATGTCAAGAGAGTATTTGTTTCCTATGTATGACTATCATGAAGCAAAACAACTTAGAAATTGAATTAATTAACAATACATATATGACTACATTAACTTCAATAAACCAGAGGGGATATAAGTTGTATAACTGGGAAAGCTCATGAAAAGCAATAGCATGGCAAATTTTGAACAGTTACTGAGTTTGAACGTGATATTTTGAACAAGAATGAAAAAATTTACTAGTTAGTTTTGTGGTAGATTTACATGATGAGATACATATGAGAAATACTTATTGAAGCAACTTTAATCAACTTCAGGCAATAAAAAGATAAAGTCTGAGAAGACAAAATACAGGTATAAATTTGGTTGTTTAGTAAACAAAAGCAAAATTTTTCAGAAATAACCTAGAACATATATATTAAAATTAGGTTTACAGTGAATACAGATAAGCTGGTGTTGTTTCTGAGTAACATTCTCCATTCTTATGCTCAGCTCCTCTATAGGATATTTTGCAATATATTCTGAAATTATGGGACTTAAATAATTTTTGAAGTAGCTGTCAATAAAAATGAACTTGATTTTTTATAGGTACATTTTATTTTAAAAACAGGTTAAATAAACCTTATTTTGTAACCTTACTTCTCCATAAGAACTTTGCGGTTTCCTGAAATATAGAAGGTAATAGATTATACGATTGTCTCCAAACATCTACTCTTGTTTTCTCTAAGAGCATTATACATTCCTGCAACAAACATTTAGCATAAGCTAAATAATAACATACTATTGCCATTTAAGCAAGAAGTACTGAGTTACTTGTCAGTGTAACATGACTAAAGAAAGGTGGATGAAAGAATATATAAAATCAATTTAGAATGATGTGTTGTGGAATTTTGCACCTAAAACCTGTGTAATTTTGTGAACCAATGTCACGCCAATGAATTCAATATGTTAAAAAAAGAAAGCAACAGGAAATATTAGCAAACTTTATTACCCTTTTCAGCTTTTTAAGGTATGGGTCAACATATGGAAGTATCATAATTAAATTGCAGAAAAATTGGGGGTGCATTTAGGTGGAATAGCTGGATTTTGATAATGGGGAAACCTAGGGAATATAGGGAAAATCACTGATTTCTACTCAATTTTTCTGTGAACCTAGCTGTACTTTGGAAATATAGTATATTTTTTAAAAATGCATATAGATAACAAGTAGAGAAAAGTAACTGTCTGTTAAGTAGTGATGTTATATGGTATATTGACTCATCCTTGAATTCAATGATTTGTTTTGGATTGGGTACCATTACTAAAGTTCTGAAATTCAAACCTGTTCTTCAGTCAATTTTTTTCTTAGAATGTGAACTTATCTTACAAATTTTACAGCCAATAAGGAACATATATTGTAGTTAGAATGTTTAAAATTTTCCTGAAAATTTTTACATTTGTTTTCAAAACTGAATTAAGAATTGCAAAATCTACAAAGTAAGTCAAAGTTTTTAAGCTCTGATTCATCCATAAGAATACATTTTATTTTCATAATAGCAATGACTGGGAAATATTTTCAAGAGATATAAGATAAACTTAATAAAATAGTAATAATACCAAATATTTTTTAATTTGCACCAGCCAAGTACTGCATTAATCACTTTTTACATATTTAAGGTTGATAGTCCACTAGTATGTGGCTGGTACTGCCACCTGGCTCGTTTGTGACTGGCCTCCATTCTAATTGGCTGGTTGCTGTACTGTACTTACTGTGCTTGGTTGGTACTTGTGCTTCACCAAATGTATTTTGAATGTTATTTCTACACTTTTTAAAAAATAATTACCAGATAATACTAAGATTTTGATGCTTTATCCATGCAGTGAAGAGCATTTTAAAATGACCCATAGAACTCCACCAGTTGTTTAACATACCCTGTATGATTCCCACTCTTCAAGTGCTGATGAGATATGAGAGTATTATACGATATCACTCTCAATGTCAGGTTACTAATCAGTTAACTTTGAGTTGATCACAAGAGAATTGGCCCTATTAGGTTTTCCCAAATCAGAGTAGCCTTTAGAAGAGGCTCAAGATTACAGATAAATGCTCTTCTATTGACTTTAAAGAAGCAAACTGCCATTTTGTAACAGGACCATACGGCAAGGGTTGGGAAGTGACCTCAGTGACTTGGGAGTGATCTTCTGCTGACAATCTACAAGAAATGGAGAACTCTGTTCTATAACCTCAAGGAAATGAATTATGTCAACCACTTACATGAGGTTGATAGAAGTTTGTGCATTTCAGATGAGATCATACACTGTGGGAGACAGGCTGTAAACTGACAAAGTCCTTATAGCCTTTGTAAACTAAGCCCTTCCCCACACCCTTTTAAGGCTAAACTATTCCTCATGCCCTTGACTGTTGTATGGTGGGATGGGGGTGCACTCTTATAAGAATTCCTGTTTATGCCTCAGGTATATGTGACTTTGTATTATGACTTTCTTATTTGCATATGGCTCTGCACTATATAATAAAGCAGATTAGGGGTATTGTTTGACTCTTGCAAGCTCTTGCAAGCTATGTGCTATGCAGAGACCTCATGACCCCATCCTTTTTCTCTTTGAGTCTATTTCTTCACTCTGCACCATTCTCACTCAGAACCTGGAAAATTACTAGCCACACTGGTTCATGGCAATACACCATTCTACACTTTCATTTCTTTCAGCCTTGTGAAATTTAAACCCAGCTACATCAGGCTCAGACTTCCGACCTACAGAACTATATGTTAATATATGTCTAGTGTTTTAAACCATTAAGTTTGTGATAATTTGTTATGCTGCAATAGAAAACAAATACAATCCCCCTTAACAAATGAGGAATTTGAAACTAAAGTCACACAAGTAGTAAGAGGCAAAGATGGAATTTAAGTGAGCCTTTTTATCTGTTTCTGGATGGTATGGTATGTGATATAACCAGTAGATCCCTTGTTCATAGGCCTACTGTTGGGCAGATGAAATATATTATGCTCACTTTGTTAAAGATGACACTGCCCATGTGGAAGCCATTGCCTAGGTGATATTAATGTGTGTTGAGTGTGGGCTGTGGGCAGGCAGGATCCTTGTATCCTTTGGCTTGGTTTTAGGACTAAGCCTTTCCCACCCTTTTTGATGTGGGGTGGTGCAATCCCATCATGCCCCAGATAAGTAACTTTGTATTAGAAACTTCCCTATTTTGTATATTGGATTAAAGGTTTTGATTTCTACACTATAAAATGGAGGCAGAATGGAAACTTGCTCTCTCGGTTCCTGTGATTAGCAGTAGAGGAGAGAGCAGAGAGAGGACACATGGAGAGAGGCCAGGAGAAGCAGCCAAGATGGCGGAGTGCTAAAGGAGAAGTTAGTTAGTGCAGAGTTTTTGCAGGGAGAAGGAAGGAGATGAGGAATTGAGGTGAATAAGGCTGGTGAGGTAGAAACCTTTGATTCTAGGAAACTCGGATAAGTCAGTAGCTTTGTGAGCACTGAATGAGTGGGTTTCGGAGCCCAGTGTGTGTTTTTACTTGCCCGCCAGGTGCAAGCTAGGATTAAAGATGACGGCCCACCAGTTTTTGGCTTTGTTGTTTCTTTACCGACTGTCTGAATCTAATGCAAACTTGCATGGGCCAGGTGGCTGTAATGGTGGCCTTGGCAACTGGCTTTACATTTGGCGTAATCTGTGGCAGGATTCGATACAAATCGGCAAGGAACCACCACCACCTTTGAGTGGTGGAGTAGAGGACTGCCTGCTGTTATGGTACCCCCTGGCTGTCCTTTTGGGGGCCGTAGGCTGGCTGACTTTTACAGCCATGCATGAGGAAACTGAGAGCTCTGTGGAAGAGTCTGCCTGGGACCTGCAAACCCAGCAGTGGAAGGAGCTGGAGCAAACATGGGAGAAACAGATGCTGACCCTGGAGCTGGAGGAGGAGTCCGACAAGGTTTGCGAGATTCGCCTGGAAATGGAGCAGCTACTGGAGGAGGAATCACAGGTTTGTGAGTTGCAGATTGCCCTGGACGTTGTGGAGAACCAGCAGCGGCTAAGGCTGGGGCTGGGGCCAGGGCCATAAGTACTGCAGAGCAGAAGGCTGTGGCAGCCCAGGGCTCGAGCCTGGCAGCGGGAGCTGGTGTTTTCAGTTCCTCTTTGGAGGATGAGGAGAATCAAGCTGAAATTGCGGTCCACAGTCTACAGAAGGAGAGAGCCCAGCAGCAAGGAGTATCTACTACTCTCCTGGTACGTCTGCGATTTTGGGAAATAGGAGTGAATGCCATCATGCTCTCCAGAGCAGATATGGAAATGCTGACTGCCAGTGCCACGTGCTCCTCTTTGGGACAGTGTAAGACCTGCCAGGATGGCAGGAATGAGGGGGGTGGCTGATGCCCCATGTGCGTGGACTGATTTCCTGGACTATGACCAGCGTGGGCACTGGCTCCTTTGTTGGATGGACTTACGGATTTTGGATAATGTGAAATACCCTGATGGGGGTGGGGGCAGCTTTGCTAGAGGCCCTTCCCCTGCCCCGGGAAGCTTTTCCCGCGGCTAGAAAGAAGGCTGAGGACATTTTGCACTTTTGGCAAAGTGCTCAGAGACTTGTGAAGTGTATCTTTGTAACTGTTGAAATTGTATAATTTGTCATGTTGTTGTAATTTGTGTAATGTGCCTAATTTCCTTGCACAGGGATGCTGGTAGTATAGATTGTGGGTAGTAAAGTGAGCATAGAGGTGGATTGTTGGGTAAATAAAATATATTATGCTCATTTTGTTAAAGACGGCACTGCCCACATGGAAGCCCATTGCCCAGGTGATATTAATGTGTGTTGGGGGCAGGCTGTGGGCAGGCAGGATTTTTGTATCCTGGGGCTTGGTGTTAGGACTAAGCCTTTCCCACCCTTTTTGATGTGGGGTGGTGCAATCCCATCATGCCCCAGATAAGTGACTTTGTATTAGAGCAGCGGTTCTCAACCTGTGGGTTGCGACCCCAGTGGGGTCACCTAAAGCCATCGGAAAATACATAATGCATATCAGGTATTTACATTCCGAATCATAACTGTAGCAAAAAAGTAGCCACCAAAATTATTTTTTGGTTTGGGGTCACTGCAACATGAGGAATTGTATTGCGGGGTCATGGCATTAGAAAGGTTAAGAACCACTGTATTAGAGACTTTCCTATTTTGTATATTGGATTAAAGGTTTAGATTTCTACACTATAAAATGAGGGCAGAACGGGAACTTCCTCTCTCGGTTCCTGTGATTAGCAGTAGAGGAGAGAGCAGAGAGAGGACACGTGGAGGAGGCCAGGAGAAGCAGCCAAGATGGTGGAGTGCTGAGTGAGAAGCCAGTTTTTAGAGAGCTTGTGCAAAGAAAAGGAGATGGGGAACTGAGGTGAATAAGTCTGGTGAGCTAGAAACCTTTGATTCTAGGAAACTCAGATAAGTCAGTAGCTTTGTGAGCACTGAATGAGTGGGTTTTGGAGCTCAGTGTGTGTTTTTACTTGCCCGCCAAGTGCAAACTAGGATTAAAGATGATGGCCCACCAGTTTTTGGCTCCATTGTTTCTTTACGGACTGTCTGAATCTAATGCAAACCTGCATGGGCCAGGCGGCTGTGATAGTGGCCCTGGCTACTGGCTTCACACCTACCCCATACTCCTTTTACTATTAATTGTGTTGTTTGGTTGGAAGTGAAGTTATTTGGAAATCTATGGTTGTGGATGAGGTATTCTGTATGTTCCCAGATGTGGGACTAGCTGAGTGAGGCTCTGCAAGTGGGAAGGCAGACTCATACCCAGAAAGCATGTCTATCTCCATGACAACCAATCCCTGCTACTTTCAGGAAAAAATGGTTTGGTTTAGTCAATTTGATTCAAAGTTTTTGGTTTTCTTGAAGAACAGTGCCAAGTGGAGAACTCATCATCACTCTCTATGGCTTACACACAGTGGTTCTCAAACTTCTTGAAGTCGGGGCGCATTTAAACTCCTACAAATAATTGTAGATGCACTATATACAGATTTCTGAGAAATATGTTATAATCATTAAGTAAAATATAAAGAAAAAAATATAAAGTCCAAGCATGCTTTTATGGTAATTAAATGAAATAAATATGACAATATTAAATTTATTCTGACATTAGAAAACATTTTTATGTTATATTTTTTCAGTTATATTTTTTAGAATTCATAAAAAAGAGGGGTTAAAAATTAAAAAAATAAAAAAGTTATCTTTTTATATATATAGATACATTCTTAGTAAGATTTAGTAAATTCGGCAGGTCCTGGCGCAAATGTGTTAAGTTTTTCCATTCTTGTGTTTATGAAAAACATAAGCCTGATATGTCCTAAAGGTTTCTTCAATGTTTGGACATATATTTGAAAGGCAAACTCTCATTTCCTCGTCAGTACATTGAAAAATTTCTTCTTTTACTCTTAATTGGGTTGAGGGTAAAAAATCCTAATTCACATAAATAGGATGTTGAAAATTGTAGTAAAATGTTCAAAGCTCTTTTAGATATTGCCACATATTTTTCTTTTATATACATCCAAAAGGCTTCAAGAGATAATTCCTTAAGTTTAGTCATCAATCCACGATCAGTGGATATAGCTGCCAGTTCTTCTTCTGTTAATGTTAAACCAAAATCACTTAAAGCTCCATGAATGTGTTTTTAATCCAATCGTATTGTTCAGTGTTAAGTGATGGAAAATGCTATTAATTAAATTCTGCCTGTCAGCCTTCAAGTCTTATTTTATTTACACTAACCTTTGCTCACTTCCAGAATCAGATTCTTCAATATTATGCTTCTTTTTGAGAAATCTATCCATTTTATTTGGGTATATTTATCTAAAAATAATATAATGATGTGTTAATAATGATGTGTTAACAAAAGGAGTGGTATTTCCATAATGAAATGATATAATAGAGTAAACTATATTTATTTTTATATCTGGGCACATGCTGCAAACCTGCACAGCTAGTAATTCCAGATCCTGAGCAGGAATGATACAGAATTAAGAAAATACTTGGAATTAAGAAAATACGGGGTTGGGAGAGCCCTGTAATTGCTGCTGGCAAGAACAAAGCTCGCTCAAAAACCACATCTTGCTTTATTTATAGGGCAAAGTGGGCCATTAGCAAATCAATGAGATCTTTGATTATGTTTCCAAGGCAACCAAAAAAAATCTAAACTCCAAAAACCCTGTTGGTTTTTTGGTTCCCAACAGGCACATATTTCTGTGGAATACCATAGGGCATATATGGAAATCTAGGGTGCACCAGTGTCACCTGGCTCACACTTTGAGAACCACTGGCTTACAGGTTGGACATTCAGAGGCAGCCATAGTTAAATCAGCCCTGGTAGTTGACAGGCTGTATTGCTGGGCTTAAATGCATTCCCTATTTCTGCCCTCATGGCTTTTGGGGCCAATTTTCAGGTAACCAGTGATAAAGACTGATGAATATCAATTGGCCAAAGCATTTTATGTGCTTTGTTAATGTGCGTTATAAATATATATTTACACACTATGCCCATTCTCATAAGTCTTTCCACTTCTCTCCCTGAAACCCCCTTTTCTCTGATTTTTCAGCCCTTTTATTTGCAGACCTCTGACCAAAAGGCCAGTTCTCCATCTTTAATTCAATCACCTCTAGAGCTAATCAGGAGTCACAAAACATATTTTTCATGCCATCTTATTGGAAATATTCATTATAGGTGTTTTCTATTAAAATTATAAAGCTGTTATGTATTTTAGTGCTGAAAGAAGATGTAAAAAATAATAAAAATATTATTATTTATTATTTTTTTGTCAGTGTTAGGTAAACTTGACAACTGCATTACCTTCCTTCATATATGTATCCAAGATACATTTTTTAGATAGTGGTCATTTGTGAGGCCCATTTTGGCTCTGGCTTGCTTCTGTTTTTTCTTTTGTCATTCTTCAAACTGCATACTACTACAACAATTTTTATGCATTGTTTCACCCTCAAAATGAGTCCAATTGAAACAAAGGTAGATAAGCCTTTTTCAAATTAATTTAGGTTTCAGGAAATGACTGGATGCAATAGCATCAACATTTTCCTATTTTGTACAAAATTCTCATTTTGATATTGATATTTTAACACTATACAGACTATACTCATGGCATGATTCTAAAGTAGTAATATCAGTTTAAATACATGCAAAAACTGTGCTTGGTTCTTAATAAACATTCATGGACCTGAAACTATCCAAATAGGAGATAGGTTATCAAGACAGTAGCAAGCTTTTTATTCCAAATAGGCATAATTAACTGAATCTTCTTCAAAAAGTTTTCTTCATTAGATAAATCAGTACTTACACCTATCAAAATTTGACATTTCTTTTTTTTTAATAATTTTATTTTTTTAATGGGGCAACATCAATAAATCAGGATACATATATTCAAAGATAACATGTCCAGGTTATCTTGTCGTTCAATTATGTTGCATACCCATCACCCAAAGTCAGATTGTCCTCTGTCACCTTCTATCTAGTTTTCTTTGTGCCCCTCCCCCTCCCCCTTTCCCTCTCCCTTTCCCCCCTCCCCCTGTAACCACCACACTCTTGTCAATGTCTCTTAGTCTCACTTTTATGTCCCACCTACGTATGGAATAATGCAGTTCCTGTTTTTTTCTGATTTACTTATTTCACTTCGTATAATGTTGAAAACTTGACATTTCTTATCAGAAAATATTCAAAAAAATTTTGTTTTTTATTCTGTTATAGCAAATTCACCACTCTTTTTATTTATTTGACATATGTTTAGGCCCATTGAAATATATGCCATAGCAATTTTTTTTCCAGAAAATTAATATTTTATGTGAGTAGATATAAAAGTTAATAGATGTTAAATACTTTTTTATTTCCATTAGCTTTAAACAAAAATTTATAACCAAGAATTTGCAATAAAAAAACATGCTCTTAAACTTACTTTAATGATATTTGTATGGCTGATAATTGCTTATCTCCTAGAAATTTTCATGTATAATTTGATTATCTTATATCTTGATGGGCAGTAACCTTTTCTTCAACATCCTTGAACAAAATCTGGAAAATACACTCAGAAATAATTAAGCCTTATTTTGACATATAATATCAAATTACAATTATAATATTTGCATTCAGATGAAAGAGATAGTAAATCTGACTTTAAAAAAGATATGTAAGAACTGTATTTGAAAGTCTTCAAATTAACTTCTTTAGCTTTGGATGGTTTACTTCAAGTCAAGCAAATAGATTAACTCTTTAGAGACATTTTAATAATGAATTTGTTTAATTATGAAATTAAATACAAACATCACTAATTTGTTCTGTAAAAACATATGATTATTTTCCTTTAAATATGTCAATAGAGTCTCTAGTCATTTTGATTAATATTAACTGAATATCAACTTCATTTAATTCATAAAAATAATTAAAAATATGATTTGAAATTAAAAAAAAAATTTTACCAAAAAGGTGGCAAATCAAATTAGTAATTTACAACTTAAAGTACTAGATTGGTTCTTTAAAATCTGGTATTTTGTCGTTTGTATAACTTTATACATCTAGCCTTATTTTTTTTCTTATGATACATACATAATATTATTTTTAAGAAGAAAAATATATTACCCTCCAAAAAGAGCTGTAATCTATTAGTTTCTTCTAAAGAAAACAGAAAAAATGTTCACTATTATATTTTAAATAAGTTTGAAGTATTTCACACACAAATAATTAATAAACAGACATGGACTTTATCAGGACTAACACTAGTATATGACAGTCTTTTAGTGGTCATTTGTAGAAAGATGTGATATTATGGTAAATTGAAGGATGTATTGTTCTTTTTTCTTTTAGTAAGATTAGGGGAGATACAGAAACAGACTGCCTCATGTGCTCCAACTGAGATCCACTCCTCAACCCCTGTCTGAGACTAATGCTCTGCCCATCTGGTGTCATGCTCACAACCAAGCTATATTTAGTGCCTAAGGCAGGGGTTACATGGAGCCATCCTCAGCACCTGCCAATGCACTCGAACCAATCAAGCCATGGCTACTAGAGGGGAAGAGAGACAGAGAGAATAGAGAGAGGGAGAGGGGAGAAGCAGATGATCACCTCTCCTGTGTGCCCTGACAGGAAATCAAACCTGGGAATTCCACACGCCAGGTGCATACTCTACCACTGAGCCAAGCAGCCAGGATAAGGGTGTATGGTTCTTTTAGATAGACTCTTTTTGACAAGAAACAGTTAATACCTATAGTAATTTCTGCCTCTAAAGTGACTAATTTCTACAGATATTTAAAATATATCAATGTACACTTACTTTTTTTTAACAAAACCTTCCAGTGTTTGTCCATGGAATAAATTTTATAGATATTAATTCAAATGCTATACTCCCATCAAAGGAAAATTAAGTGAGATGAGTCCCAGCACAATTAATAAGAACTATTCTTACATTAAAGAACCTAAATTTACATAGTTCTTCAGATACACATTGAAAGATTTCCAAGAATCAATAGTATACATAATATAGCTAATAACTTAAAAAAATTTTTTCAATGATAGTTGAAGATACTGAGGAACTATAGATTTGTTCCAGTTGCTTTATTTTAAAATTAGGACCAGATTTTAGATTAATCTTAGGTTATCTCTTGGTGCCCAGTGATGATATCTTTGCAGTGAAAGCCTTGTTCTCTTTTCTCAATATGGCTATATGCCCATGTCATAATGGCAAAGAGCAAGATAAAAGTTTCTTTAATATCTTACATGTTCTCACCACCTTTAAAATACTTCTCAAATACAACTGAGATTATAAGTCAGTATCTTATTTTAGGGAATGTTTTCTATTTGACTACTGTTTATGCATTTGTACCTGAGAAAAAATGAATGATTTAGACAAGCTATGCATGTTTAATGTTGAAAACATGGTGCTTGAATCCAAACCCTTTTAATTTCTCTCTTACAAACTTGGGGCAGTTATTCTTCACATATAACTTATATTTTCTTCATATTTAGATCCAAACTTGACTTAGATTATTATAGTATAAATAATGGGTTTTGATCTTCTGTTCAATTAAATTATACTCAAGCCTCTATTTATAACTAGATGACATATAATTATGGATTTATTATCCTCGCTTTATATTATCCATGAAATGTGTTTTTGTTAGCAGTTCTTTCTTGAGAATATTAAATATTTCATACTTTTTATAATTTTAAACATCCCTGACTTATTTTTGGATATTCATGCTATTTTTTTTAGTTGAAAAGAGAGAAGATAATAAGGCAGACTCCTGCATGTGCCCTGATCAGGATCCACCTGGCAACCCCATCTGGGGCCGATGCTCAAGTATCAAACTATTTTTAGCTATGGAGGCCAACATGTCCTGACCAACTAAGCCATCCTCAGCTCCTGAGGCCAGGCTCAAACCAATGGAGCCACTGGCTGTGGGAGGAGAAGAATGAGAGAATGGGGAGAGGGAGGGAGAGAAAAGCATGTGGTCACTTCTGTGTGCTCTGACTGGGAATCAAACTGAGATGTTCATATGCCAAGCTTATGCTCTATCCACTGTACCACTGGCCAGGGCCTATTCATGCTATCTTAACAAAAATAAATATGCCTAAGACTTCCAATTTCAATTCCACACGCAAGGTGCATAGAAGTTGCCATTGAGTCCTAATAAGTAGAAAGCTAAACAGGCTGAAAAACCTGGATTCATAAGAGATGAGACTACAAGGTAAACTGCTGCTTCCCGAACTGGAGAGACAGAAAAACAAATAAAGTCAGCTTACTAGTACAGAGAAATGATAGAAAACCTCCATGAGAACCCATGATGGTAGGAAAACCTGCACTATAATTAATGAGTTGACAGAGATTGTGTGGACAAGTCCAAGAGTTATAAACTCCAAGGGTCAGTCATAAGGGAACACCCACAATATTGTAAGAGTTACTTCTGGGAGGCTGAACAGGTTCCTATAGTCAATATCAGATACAATTGCCTTGGGCTTCTGGTAGTGGGAAGATGAAGAATTCCATTTTGAAATATGCCAGAGCATTCTGTTCTTAACAAGACCTGACCTCAAAGGTAACTAGTTAACCAGAGCCTAACCTTCTGGAGTTTTTTTGTTTGTTTGTTTGTTTGTTTTGTTTTGTTTTTTATTTTTTATTTTGTTTTTTTATTTTTCTGAAGCTGGAAACGGGGAGAGACAGTCAGACAGACTCCCGCATGCACCTGACCAGGATCCACCCGGTACGCCCACCAGGGGCGATGCTCTGCCCACCAGGGGGCGATGCTCTGCCCCTCTGGGGCGTCGCTCTGCCGTGACCAGAGCCACTCTATTGCCTGGGGCAGAGACCAAGGAGCCATCCCCAGCGCCCGGGCCATCTTTGCTCCAATGGAGCCTTGGCTGCAGGAGGGGAAGAGAGAGACAGAGAGGAAGGAGGGGGTGGGGGTGGAGAAGCAAATGGGCGCTTCTCCTATGTTCCCTGGCCGGGAATCGAACCCAGGTCCCCCGCACGCCAGGCCGACGCTCTACCGCTGAGCCAACCGGCCAGGGCCACCTTCTGGAGTTTTAACAGAGTCTAGCTGACTGGGGAAAAGAAAATACCCAAGTCCATCTAGCTTTAGCCTTCAAGATGGGGAAGAGAAATGCCCAACTCTAGTCAACATTAGTCATTTTGTCCAACCTAAGGGAGGAAAGAAAAACTGAGGAACACTTGTGAAATTCACAGTCCAGCGGAATAGGTTCATGAAATGACTGTTACCTAATCATGGGACTATAGAATGCTTCCTCTCTTCTCACAATTCACCACCACTACTAAATAACTATTTACAAAAATTCCTTTTACCTGGTACAACATACCTGACTATCAAGTAAAATTATAAGACATACCAAATGCAAACATCAGAACCAGACATGGCAGAGGCATTGTTATTGTCAAACTGGAAACTTAAAACAACTTTAACAATATAAGAGCTGTAATGGAGCATGACCAGGCGGTGGCACAGTGGCTAGAACTTCGACACGAGGTCACCAGCTTGAGTGTAGGGTCACCAGCCTGTACAAGGGGTCATTGGTTCAGCTGGAGCCCTCCTATCAAGGCACATATGAGAAAGCAATCAATGAACAACTAAAGTGCTACAACTATGAGTTAATGTTTCTCATTTCTCTCCCTTCCTGTCTGGCCCTGTGTGGCTCTCTCTCTCTCTCTCTCTCTCTCTCTCTCTCTCTCTTGCTAAAAAAAGCTATAATGAATAAAGTAGATGGTATACAGGAACAAACAGGCAACATAAGCAGAGAGAGGAGAATTCTAAAAATGAAAAAAACTAGTAGAGATCAGAACTTGTAACAAAATTGAAAAATACCTTTGATAGGGTTATTAGCAGACTTGCAAAAATAAAAATATTGCTACAAAAAAATCTCTGGTCTGACCAGGTGGTGTTGCAGTGGATAGAGAATCAGACTGTGGCACAGAGGACCCAGGTTAGAAACCCACAAGTTGCCGCTTGAACACAGACTCATCTGGCTTGAGCATGGGTTCACCAGCTTGAGCGCAGGGTCGCTGGCTTGAGCGTGGGATCATAGACATGACCCTGTGGTCGCTGGCTTAAGTCCAAAGGTAACTGGCTTGATTGATCAAGAGGTCAGTTGCTCTGCTGTAGCCCCTAGTCAAGGCAAATATGAGAAAGCAATCAATGAACAACTAAGGTGCCACAATGAAGAATTGATTCTTCTCATCTCTTTCTTCCTGTCTGTGTGTCCCTATCTATCCTTCTCTCTGTCTTTGTCACACAAAAAAAAATCTCTGAAATTTTACTTCCTATCTTTTCTTCTAGGATTTTTATAAAAGAATAAAACAGATTTATTTTACAACATAAAATTTTAAAATATTTTGATAAAAATATCAGCAGATGCCTGACCAGGCGGTGGCACAGTGGATAGAGCGTTGAACTGGGATGCAGAGGACCCAGGTTTGAGACTCCAAGGTCGCCAGCTTTAGCGCGGGCTCATCAGGTTAGAGCAAAAGCTCACCAGCTTGGACCCAAGGTCGCTGGCTTGAGCAAGAGGTTACTTGGTCTGCTATAGCCCCACGGTCAAGGCACATATGAGAAAGCAATCAATGAACAACTAAGATGTCACAATGCACAACGAAAAACTAATGATTGATGCTTCCCATCTCTCTATTCCTGTCTGTCTGTCCCTGTCTATCCCTCTCTCTGACTCTCTCTCTGTCTCTGTAAAAAAAAAAACAAATCAGAGTGATGGCGCGGTAGGAAGCGATACTGATAAATCTCCCCATAAACTCAACAAGTTCTTCAACCAGAAACAGAAAAACCTATCCTTGGAGCCTTCAGATGCTTCACAACATACCCGAAGGTATGATCGAGCGAAAGATTGGCTAGATATATGGTCAAACTCCGGGGGAAATAGGGAGTAAGAAATGCTCCGCCTTCCTCTCTAACCCAAACAGGACGGCTTTCACTGAGAACTGAGAATATAGAAACTAAGGCGGGCATAGGGAGTGAATAGATCCAGGCCGCGGTACAAACAGCCAAACCAGGCTGTGGCACGGAGATCCAAGCCATGGAAAAACCTGGGCAATTCAAGCTAACACGCGCGCCAAACCCAGACAAAGAAAGACAAGTGGGGCAGCCATTTTCCGCATCTCCTGGTCGGCGCGCGTGGATAGTGGGCGAGAGATTCCTGAGAACACTTCAGGGGTGGGCGCCGCCTGTGCTGACCCACGGAGAGGCAGAGTCAGAGGCCACTGTGTGAGCAAAGAGCAGAATCTCCTAGGAGCCCCAGCGCCCTGAGGGGACCGGGCACGGGGAGGGAGCTGGAGCCAACTCCAACGGTGGAACTTTTCTATGCAGGAGGAGGGCTTTCTCGGAGTGAGAGGCGTCCCACCTGACATCCTGGTCAGTGCGCACGGAGAGTGGGCAGGAGATTCCTCCAAACTCCTCAGGGGTGGGCACCGGTGTTTTCCCACAGAGGAGCAGAGTCAGAGGCCTGTGAGCGGGCCAGGAGCGGAATCTCCAAGCCGCCCCAGCACCCTGAGGGGCCCTCGCACAGGGAGAGAGCGAGAGCCAATTCCAACGCTGGATCTTTTCCATGCAGGTAGGGATTTCACTCAAAGTGTGACGCGGCTGGTCTGACATCCTGGTGGGCGTGCACGGAGAGTGGGCAAGAGATTCCTCCGAATGCCTCAGCAGTGGGCACCCATGTTATCCCACAGAGAGGCAGAGCCAGAGGTCTTTGAGTGGGAGGAAGCCCCGCCTGATTATGCTAGCAGCTCTGACTGACTGAGCCTTACTCAGAGCCCTGTGCTGAGTGGGAATAGAGTGGGGAGCTGCCAGCTCTTTGAGCCTCTTACTATCTAAGCAGAGGCAGCAGCAACCCCATAGCTGGATTATCAGGCTTCAATTGTGGAAAGAAAGACTAGGAGAGAGGCTCCAGGAACACTCTCACAGTGAGAGACCCTCTCACTGTTGAGCCTATAAATGCTAATGAGCCTCGACTGCCAACGAGACTGAAGCCCAATACATGACATCACCATAGAGAATTATCAACTGCAAACCTCTTCCAGAGCATGCCACAGGGGCAAAACCCGGGGTACAAAGTCACCGACCAGGAAGAGAGACAGAAAAGAAAAAGCAAGACGATAACCTCTCAAAATCAAGAATAATCTGCAGACTTTATAATCTATCCCATTTTATTATATTTGTTCGTCTGTGTCTCTTTTCTTCATTCTTGATTTTTTTTTTCTATTCCAATTTGGTCATTTAATTCTCTCTCAGTCTTACTCTCACCTCTCTTTGAACTACACTACCCATAAGTGTTACATCTCCCATTATCTTTTCTTTCCTCCTCCTTTCTCTCTATGAGGGTTGCAATCCAAAACCCCTAACTCTCTCTCTCTCTCTCCTCCTTTTTCTTTTTTCTTCTTTTAGTGGTTCCATCTTTTCTCTCTCTCTCTCTCTCTCTCTCTCTCTCTCTCTCTCTCTCTCTTCTCCCTCTATATTAGTCTCTTCCTTTCTCCTTTACGTCTTCTCTCATTCAAACCTCAATAACGAACAAATGATCTTATCTGGGACTCAAACTTAAGTTTGTGGCATTTTGGGGGGTTTTTACTTCACCTTTTTAACTCATTAGCAGTGCTCCCCTCCCTGGCTCTCCATTTTATCTAGTTCTTGTTCCACTAAATACAATAGTAATTTTTTAATTTTCCACCCCTTTTTCCTGTTTCCCTCTTATTCCTCTCATCATAACTCTTAGTCAGCCAACACCTAAAAGCAAATCATTTTATTCTTGACCCAAATTTTTTCCTTATTTGCTTTTTGTCGGTCTATACCGCCTCCCCTTTATTTTTTTTCTTTTTATTTTTTTTTTCTTTTTCCTTTACCCCTTTATTACTTCTCCCCAATTCAGGTCCTCCACTAGAGGTATTGTTTGTTCTATTTAGTACAATATAATTCACAGTTCATCACAAGATTTTCTCAAGAAAGAGGGGAGAGGAGAGGAGAGGAAAAAAGGAGGGGAAGGAATAATTCCCTTTTTTCTCAAATTTTTATCTTATTTTATTTTTCTTTATTTAATGATTAATTTTTTTAAAAAACTCAATTTTTTATTTTTATTTTTATTTTTTTAACTTTTTATTCCTTATAAAATCTCATTAATACTATCAACAAAACCACCCTCAGATGCCATTAAAGAAGAGAAAATCGAATATCATGGATACAAAAGAAAGAGAGGTAACACAGAGAGATGAGGAAAAATCTATGGAGAAAAAATTTAAGATACTGGAAACCTTGGAGTTAAACGACAGAAAATTTAAAATAGAAATCCTAAAAATACTCAGAGATATACAAGAAAACACAGAAAGGCAATTTAGGGAGCTCAGAAAACAACTCGATGAACACAAAGAGTATATCTCCAAGGAAATTGAAACTATAAAAACAAATCAAACAGAGATGAAAAACTCAATTCACGAGCTGAAAAACAAGGTAACAAGCTGAGCTAATAAAACAGGACAGATAGAAGAGAGGATTAGTGAAATAGAAGACAAGCAACTTGAGGCACAACAAAGAGAAGAAGAAAGAGACTCAAAAATTAAAAAAAATGAGATAGCCCTACGGGAATTATCTGACTCCATCAAAAAGAATAACATAAGAATAATAGGTATATCAGAGGGAGAAGAGAGAGAAAATGGAATGGAGAACATACTCAAACAAATAATAGATGAGAACTTCCCAAGCCTGTGGAAAGAACTAAAACCTCAAATTCTAGAAGCAAACAGAACTCCAAGTTTTCTTAACCCCAACAAACCTACTTCAAGGCACATCATAATGAAATTGGCACAAACCAACTGCAAAGAAAAAATTCTCAAGGCAGCCAGGGAAAAGAAGAATACAACATATAAAGGAAGGCCCATTAGATTATCATCCGATTTCTCAACAGAAACTCTACAAGCTAGAAGAGAGTGGGCCTCAATATTTAAAGTCTTGAAAGAGAGGAACTTTCAGCCATGAATACTATACCCATCAAAGCTATCCTTCAAATATGAAGGAGAAATAAAAACATTCACAGATACAAAAAAGATGAGAGAATTTATCACCAGAAAACCCCCACTCCAGGAAATACTAAAGGGGGTTCTCCAATCAGATACAAAGAATAAAAAAAAAAAAACAATAAAGCCACAAGTAAAAGCTCCAAGAAGAACATAACAAAACCAACTTTAAACTGTGACAACAAAAAGAAAGGGGGGGAGAGGATGGAGATTAACAGTAGCAAAGGGCGATGAAGTGCAAAAGTACTCACAAAATAGTGCACTACAATGAACAGGGTAGGAACCCTTTTCATTACTTAATGGTAACCACCATTGAAAAAATCACCACAGAAGCACATGATTTAAAAAAGATAGCAACAGAGGAAAGATGTATGGAACACAACCAAATTAAAAAAAAAGATAGAAAAACGAAAGAGAAGGATCAAACAAGTCACAAAACTAACAGAAAGCAATCTATAAAATGGCAATAAGGAACTCACAAGTGTCAATAATTACACTAAATATAAACGGATTAAATTCACCAATAAAAAGGCACAGAGTAGCATAATGGATCAAATAAGAAAATCCAACTGCATGCTGCCTACAAGAAACTCATCTAAGTAACAAGGATAAAAACAAATTCAAAGTGAAAGGCTAGAAAACAATACTCCAAGCAAATAACATCCAAAAAAAAGCAGGCGTAGCAATACTCATATCAGATAATGCTGACTACAAGACAGCAAAAGTACTCAGAGACAAAAATGGCCATTTCATAATGGCTAAGGGGACACTGAATCAAGAAGACTTAACAATTCTTAATATATATGCACCAAACCAAGGAGCACCAAAATATATAAGACAGCTACTTATTGACCTTAAAACAAAAACTGACAAAAATACAATCATACTTGGAGACCTCAATACACCGCTGACGGCTCTAGATTGGTCATCTAAACAGAGAATCAACAAAGATATAGCGGCCTTAAACAAAACACTAGAGCACCTGGATATGATAGACATCTACAGGACATTTCATCCCAAAGTGACTAAGTATACATTTTTCTCCAATGTACATGGATCATTCTCAAGAATTGACCATATGTTGGGCCACAAAAACAACATCAGCAAATTCAGAAAAATCGAAGTTGTTCCAAGCATATTTTCTGATCATAAAGCCTTGAAACTAGAATTCAACTGCAAAAAAAGGGAAAAAATCCCACAAAATTGTGGAAACTAAACAACATACTTTTAAAGAATGAATGGGTCAAGGAAGAAATAAGTGCAGAGATCAAAAGATATATACAGACAAATGAAAATGACAATACGACATATCAGAATCTATGAGGTGCAGCAAAAGCAGTAATAAGAGGGAAGTTCATATCACTTCAGGCATATATGAACAAACAAAAGAGAGCCCAAGTGAACCACTTAACTTCACACCTTAAGGAACTAGAAAAAGACGAACAAAGACAACCCAAAACCAGCCAAATAAAGGAGATAATAAAAATCAGAGCAGAAATAAATGAAATAGAGAACAGAAAAACTATAGAAAAAATTAATAGAACAAGGAGCTGGTTCTTTGAAAAGATCAACAAAATTGACAAACCCTTGGCAAGACTTACCAAGGAAAAAAAGAGAAAGAACTCATATAAACAAAATCCAAAATGAAAGAGGAGAAATCACCACGGACACCATAGATATACAAAGAATTATTGTAGAATACTATGAAAAACTTTATGCCACTAAATTCAACAACCTAGAAGAAATGGATAAATCCCTAGAACAATACAACCTTCCTAGACTGAGTCAAGAAGAAGCAGAAAGCCTAAACAGACCTATTAGTAGAGAAGAAATAGAAAAAAACATTAAAAACCTCCCCAAAAACAAAGTCCAGGCCCAGACGGCTATACCAGCGAATTTTATCAAACATTCAAAAAAGACTTGGTTCCTATTCTACTGAAAGTCTTCCAAAAAAATTGAAAAAGAAGCAATACTTCCAAACACATTTTATGAGGCAAACATAACCCTTATACCAAAACCAGGCAAGGATGGCACAAAAAAAGAAAACTACAGACCAATATCTCTAATGAATACAGATGCTAAAATACTAAACAAAATACTAGCAAATCGAATACAACAACATATTAAAAAAATAATACATCATGATCAAGTGCGATTCACCCCAGAATCTCAAGGATGGTTCAACATACGTAAAACGGTTAACATAATACACTATATCAACAAAACAAAGAACAAGAACCACATGATCTTATCAATAGATGCAGAAAAGGCTTTTGATAAAATACAACACAATTTTATGTTTAAGAGTCTCAATAAAATGGGTATAGAAGGAAAATATCTCAACATGATAAAGGCCATATATGATAAACCATCAGCTAACATCATACTAAATGGCACAAAACCAAAGGCTTTCCCCCTTAAATCAGGAACAAGACAGGGTTGTCCACTCTCTCCACTCTTATTTAATGTGGTACTAGAGGTTCTAGCCAGAGCAATCAGACAAGACAAAGAAATAAAAGCATCCATATCGGAAAAGAAGAAGTAAAGGTATCACTTTTTGCAGATGATATGATCCTATACATCGAAAACCCCAAAGAATCCACAAAAAGACTACTAGAAACAATAAGCCAATACAGTAAGGTCGCAGGATACAAAATTAACATACAGAAGTCAATAGCCTTTCTATATGCCAACAATGAAACAAATGAGAATGAACTCAAAAGAATAATCCCCTTCACGATTGCAACAAAAAAATTAAAATACCTAGGAATAAACATAACAAAGAATGTAAAGGACTTATACAATGAAAACTATAAACCATTGTTAAGGGAAATCGAAAAAGATACTATGAGATGGAAGAATGTTCCTTGTTCTTGGTTAGGTAGAATAAATATAATCAAGATGGCCATATTACCCAAAGCAATATACAAATTTAATGCAATTCCCATCAAAATTCCAATGACAATTTTTAAGGAAATGGAGCAAAAAATAATTAGATTTATATGGAACTATAAAAAGCCCCGAATAGCCAAAGCAATCCTAAAGAAAAGGAATGAAGCTGGGTGCATTACAATACCTGACTTCAAACTCTATTATAGGGCCACGACAATCAAAACAGCATAGTATTGGCAGAAAAATAGACACTCAGACCAATGGAACAGAATAGAAAGCCCAGAAATAAAACCACATATATATAGTCAAATAATTTTTGATAAAGGGGCCAACAACACACAATGGAGAAAAGAAAGCCTCTTCAACAAATGGTGCTGGGAAAATTGGAAAGCCACATGCAAAAGAATGAAGCTGGACTACAGTTTGTCCCCCTGTACTAAAATTAACTCAAAATGGATCAAAGATCTAAAAATAAGACCTGAAACAAAAAAGTACATGAAAGAAGACATAGGTACTAAACTCATGGACCTGGGCTTTAAAGAACATTTTATGAACTTGACTCCAATGTCAAGAGAAGTGAAGGCAAAAATTAATGAATGGGACTACATCAGACTAAGAAGTTTTTGCTCAGCAAGAGAAACTGATAACAAGATAAACAGACAACCCAACCAACTAATTGGGAAATGATATTTTTAAACACCTGCTCAGATAAGGGCCTAATATCCAAAATATACAAAGAACTCATAAAACTCAAAAACAAACAAACAAACAATCCAATAAAAAATGGGAAGAGGATATGAACAGACACTTCTCCCAGGAAGAAATACAAATGGCCAACAGATATATGAAAAGATGCTCATCTTTAGTTATTAGAGAAATGCAAATCAAAACTGCAATGAGATACCACCTCACACCTGTTAGATTAGCTATTATTAACAAGACAGGTAATAGCAAATGTTGGAGAGGCTGTGAAGAAAAAGGAACCCTCATCCACTGTTGGTGGGAATGTAAAGTAGTACAACCATTATGGAAGAAAGTATGGTGGTTCCTCAAAAAACTGAAAATAAAACTACCTTATGACCCAGCAATCCCTCTACTGGGTATATACCCACAAAACTCAGAAACATTGACTCGTAAAGACACATGCAGCCCCATATTCATTGCAGCATTGTTCACAGTGGCCAGGACATGGAAACAACCAAAAAGCCCGTCAATAGATGACTGGATAAAGAAGATGTGGCACATATACACTATGAAATACTACTCAGCCATAAGAAATGATGACATCGGATCATTTATAGCAAAATGGTGGGATCTTGACAACATTATACGGAGTGAAATAAGTAAATCAGAAAAAAACCAGAAACTGCATTATTCCATACGTAGATGAGACATAAAAGTGAGACCAAGAGACATTGATAAGAGTGTGGTGGTTACGGGGGGAGGGGGGAGAGGGAGAGGGAAGGGGGAAGGGGAGGGGCACAAAGAGAACTAGATAGAAGGTGACAGAGGACAATCTGACTTTGGGTGATGGGTATGCAACATAATTGAACGACAAGATAACCTGGACATGTTATCTTTGAATATATGTATCTTGATTTACTGATGTCACCCCATTAAAAATAAATAAATAAATAAATAAATAAATAAATTTAAAAAAAATCAGCAGATGAAAAATAAAAACACAATATATAAACTGGAAGAAAATATTTGAAATCTATTTGAAAGATAAGAAATAATATTAGTATATACAGCATTCTACAAATTAATAAGGAAAATTTTTAAATCCAATAAGTGATCAAAGAAGGTGAAGTTGAAATCTATTTGAGAAGAATTTTAAAAGTCTAATAACCTAAGATTAGATGCTCAGTCTTTTTAGTAGTTAGGGTATTGTAATTTGAAATAAGATGCTTTTATATTTTGTTAATTTATGAAATTCACAAATATTTAAATGGTTTTCATAATATCAAATACTGGTGGGGCTATGTGAAAACGGCTACAACCATCCATTGCCTACAAAAGTGATTTGCCACAACCTTTATACTGTATTAACTAGGAAAGTAAAATGCACACACTCTGATTCATCAATCTTATTATGTGGAAACTGTTTTTACCAATAAGCATGCACAATGTATAAAGGTCCTATTTTAATCATTTGTAGTGGCCAAAAGATAGGAAAAGTATGGACATTTTGCTTTATATGAATGACATAAAATTATAATAAAATATAATATATAATTAAGTTGTAAAATGGAGGATCAACTGTAATTTATTTCAGTAATAGAAGTCATAAATTGAGAGTGTCATAAATAGGACCTTTATACATATTTACTTCTTTAGGTATATATCTATCTTTATGCAATACAACGTGTGTTTTTTAGTAAGGCTTTATTTTTAAAACAGTTAAGTTTCATAGCAAACTTGAAGGGAAGGAATGAAAAATTTTCATACCCATTCCTCCAGTATTAACTACTTCACAAAAGTGGTACATTTTTTATAACTGATTAGCTTTTATTGACACATCATCATCACTTAAAGTCCTTAGTTCACATTATGTTTCACTCTTGGTATAGTACATTCTATGAGTTTTGATAATTAACAATGACATCTATCTATCATTATGGCATCATACGGAGTATTTTCTTTCTTTTTTTAATTTTCTTTTATTAATTTTAGAAAGAGAGAGACAAAAACATCAATATGTTTCTGTATGTTCCCTGATTGGGGATTGAATTGGTAAACTCTACATATTGGGATGATGCTCAACCAACTGAGCTATCCGGCCAGGGCTACAGTGTATTTTCAATGCCCTAAAACTCCACTGTGCTCCAGCCATTCACCCTCCAACAATTCAAGTTTTATTTATTTATTCATATAGTTATTAATCTATCAATTTATTTACCTATGATCTTTCTTATTTATTTAACTTTTCAAATTTATTAGCTAAAAGTTCAGAATATTATTTGTAATTATATTTATATTGACATATAATTGAGGTATAACATTGTATTAGGTTTAGGTGTGCAACATAATAATTAACATGTGTGGAAAGTAAAATAATTACTATCAATTTAGTTAAGATCCATAACCACACATAGTTATAATATTTTTGTGGTGAGAACTTTTAAAATGTACTCTCTTAGCAATTTCTAAATATACCTGCAGTATTAACTACAGTTATCATACTGTACATTACATCCTGATGACTTACTTATTTTATAACTAAGTTTGTGTCTTTTGACCACCTTCATCCATTTCTCCCACCCTTATTCACTACCTCTGGCAACCACCAATCTGTTCTCTTTGTCTATGAAGTTTTTTTTTTTAATTCTACATAAAAGAAAAGGCATGCAATATTTATTTTCCTATGTCTCTTATTTCATTTAGCATAATTCCCTTAAGTTCCATCCATGTTATCACAAATGGTAGAATTTTCTTTTTTATGGCTGAATAATATTCCATTATGTGTATATACCACATTTTCTTTACCCATTCATTCATCAATGAGTGCCTACTTGTTTCCATGTCTTAGCTATTATAAATAATGCTGTAGTAAATATGGGGATGTGGGTATCTATCCTTGTTTATGTGTGTTTCTATTAAAAGACACCTTCCTAATATATATTGTTGATTTATTAACATTAAAGTTGCAATTAATATCAGATAACTCACATTGATAAAACCGTATCAAATGCATATATTTTCTTTGTAAAGTTCAAGATAGCCTTCCTGGACTTTGGAAAAATAGACAAACTTCAACCATATGTTTGGAGGCCATGTTAAACTGTAAAATCACCAACAAAAAGCACAAAAAGTGTGAAGGATATGGCACTAAATAGACTACAAAAAGATCAATTTTTATGTAGTGAGACCTAAAAAAAAGGAGGGATTATATGTTTTTTGTTCAATCTCTTCTGGAAACTTGCATGTCAGACAACTCAAATTGTTGTTTATCTACCCGGGCATATGTGTGGGAATGATAGCAAATATGCTACAAGTATTAATTGTAAGTTACAAATAAATGTTAACAAGTAGACAAATTTAAATATATGAAATAAACAAATAATGAAGATTAATCATAGGTATGTATATATGTATATACACACACACACACAAGTGTATCAAAATATATCCATACACCCATCTATTTCACAGACTAGCTCTCTTTTTCTATCTAAAAACTTATGCACTTCCAAATCCATTGCCTTTATTATATTTACTTGATTAATGCTCTTTATATATAAAAAAAATTATGTGTCTGGTGCCCAGAAAAAAATGCTTACCTTTTTTCCATTTAGGTTTAAATGTTCTACATTCAACAACACACATGGAAGCCCTCCTTCATCTGCCTGTGTTCTAACAAACCTTACCAGACTAGTATGATACCACATAGAAGCCTTCCATACCATGTTCAGATGCTCAGATTCAGTTCTGGGTAACCCTCACCTCCTCAGTGAGCACCCTCCTATCCCGATTAGGCTCTGATACTCATCAAAACAGCTTTTTTTGCACAGATGACTTACTTACTCTTCAAGATTCTAATATCTTGCACTAAGCAATCTTCCACCTTAAGAAATCAACCTAAGTTTTTTTATGCTTTTGCACCCCACACTGAGTCACCACAATCTGACTCTTTACCCACCCATGATGTGGATGTCTGTTTTGATTACCTCACTTAATGGCGTTAAGACAAACTTATTTAGGGAAGGAAAAGAAACGCTCTCACTTATATTCAAATAGTTGACCCTTAATGTGAAGGTTAGGGATACCAAACCCTGTACAATAGAAATCCACATATTGTTTTTGACTCTCCAAAAATTATTAATAGCTTACTGTTGACCAGATGTCATACCAATAACATAAACAGTCAATTAGCACATATTTTGTATGTTTATATATTATATATTATATGTTTACAATAAAGTTAGATAAATAAAATACAATGTTATTAAGAAAATCAGTAAAGAAAAAAATATTTACAGTCGTTTTTGAAAAAAAAAAATCATGTATAAGTGGCCCTGCAAAGCTTAAACCCATTGTTCAAAAGTCAACTCTATATTCTTCAATTTAGAAGGACTTTAAAAAATCACTTAGATAGTATTTTTCCAAATGTACTTCACAGAGCTAAGTGTACCTGTCCTACAGGTATATTTAAGACCACCATAATAGAGTGAATGAGAAAGAGGAGACGAAAAGTGTGAGGTCAATGCTCCTTTATTCTTACTTGAATCAAAGAAACTTCTGCTTAATCTTTAAAATGTACAGTATTTACTTTAAGAAAAGTTTTGTTGCCTGACCTGTGGTGGCGCAGTGGATAAAGCGCCGACCTGGAAACGCTGAGGTCGCCGGTTCGAAACCCTGGGCTTGCCTGGTCAGGGGACATATGGGAGTTGATGCTTCCTGCTCCTCCCCCCTTCTCTCTCTCTCTCTCTTTCCTCTCTCTCTCTCCTTTCTAAAAATGAATAATAAAAAAAAGAAAAGTTTTGTTGTTAAATGACAAAAAAAAAGTAAAATCCAGTGATTCACATTTTATAGGCTTAGAAATTGAGACCTAGGAAAATTTATTTAGTCTTCTAAGGTTGCTCAATTTTAACTTGCTGAGCAAATATAAATACTTCAGTTAAGTACTTCAGTTTCTTGGTTTGCAATTGAATTCTGTTTTCATTGTATCACAAATTGATAACAGAAGTCAAAGAGTTATTTGAAAAGATATCTATCAAAAAACAGTCAAGGGCTGAATGTCTTTTTAAAAATGTGGCAATATGGGCTGACCAGGCTGTGGCATAGTGGATAAAGCATCTGACTGGGATGTGGAGGACCCAGGTTCAAAACCCCAAGGTCGCCTGCTTGAGCATGGGCTCATCTGGTTTGAGTACAGCTCAGCAGCTTGAGCCCAAGGTCACTGGCTTGAGCAAGGGTCACTCGGTCTGCTGTAACCCCCCCCCCCCCGGTCAAGGCACATATGAGAAAGCAATCAATGAACAACTAAGGTGCCACAGCAAAGAATTGATGCTTCTCATCTCTCTTTCTGTCTGACCCTATCTGTCCTTCTCTCTGTCTCTGTCACAGAAAAAAAAATACTACTTCTAATCCTTGTTCTGTATGAGAAATTGAACCTCATATCCTAGCCCCCTGAAAAGTATTTCTATCTAAACACTCACTGGGGCTCCAAAAGTTCTCCCATGGATTCCACTTTTTCTGTATCTCTTCACCTCCTTTTTCAAAGGGTCACCTTTTGTCACCTCATTTCATCTCTTATATCTTTATTTTTCTTAATTTTGATCAATCAATAGCTTTCTTTTTTGACTGTGAATTGGAGTAGTGAGGGCAGCAGAGGGATCATAGTTACTAAATGTAGCTGCCTTATTAAAAAACAAAATGTCAAAACAATAAAATTGCTGTTATGTGACAGCTCAGAGTTTAATTTTCCAATGTCATTAAACACGTCTGTGTATGCACATATACATGACTCATAAACATTTTATGATAAGATCATTTCCAATGATTAAAAAGAACTAATATAAAAAAGAAAATTTTTTTCTAAACTTCAAAATTGTAGAGTACACACACACACAATCAAAAATCATCAATGTGACTTTACTTATATAAAGTAACCAGATTATCTGTAACATTTGCCTTGCTCAGGAATAAAACTATTTTGCAAGTTTTTAACACTCCGCACCAAGGCCATAGTCCCCATATACTCAGTCATGAATTCTTTCCAGAGAGGGTTGTATGGGTTCACATTTCTTCTCTTCTTTGCACAGCACTCCAGGAAGCCACCGCAAGGTGATCAGAGTTGGCATGTAAGGTGAAATATATTTATAATTTTCAGTCTATCACCTTCAGCCAAACAGTTTGAAGTGCACATATTTTGGCTCAGATTATTACTAGCTTTCAGTTCAGTCACCAGATTCACTGTAGTACAGATGGTTTGCAGGTGTTTGCTTTCTAGGCACCATCTGTTTAGATGTCTCAGCATACTGATCTGTGCTTACTGGTATGTTCTGTATTATTATTAGCAAATCAGATGTACACATGATTTGATTTCCTTATTAATTACAAATGAAATTATTTTAAAAATTGATACAAGAGAGATAAATTAAATAATAGAAAAATGTATTTCTTTTACAGGGCAGCCTTAGAAGTAAAGCTGAGTCACAAATCAGAATTCCTGTTTGTTGGGGAGAAGAAAGCTGAGGTGGATTGTAATAATAATGAAGTTAAATCAACCAGTTTAAGTCCTTGTAATTTTTTTCCTGTGCTTTTTATAGGGTTATGGCAGAAAAAGCTAAAGCTAAATAATCTTGTGTATAAAATGAAAGGTTGAAGGAAGGATGCTGATAATACTTGAAGAGTATACATTTAGTTATATTTTTTAAGATCTCAACTAATCCTTGTATTTTGAAATTATATCTACAATATGAAATGGACATTCAAAACTACAAAAATAAATTTCTCTTGGTCAGATAATCTCTTTAGTAATTGGGAACAGCTTTTCCCTCCTCACTGCACCTTCTACAGTGCTCTATACATGGGAAGAACACATTATTTCCTGGCTACTGTACCTAGGTCAGTGGTTTTAAATATTCCAAGAAAGTATTTCAAGGATTGGTCTCAACACAGTTAATGGATCTGTACAGATAATCTGTCTTATTCAGTTAACATGTCCAATATCTCTGGCATAATGGATTACTTTGTTGATGTCCTCATGGAGTCACATCCATGGGTTCAAAATATTTAAGAAGAAAATCACTTGTATCATTTTGAGTATAAAATCAAATGCAGATGTAGATACACATTATCCATGACAGTGAGAGAGGGAATTGTCAGAGGCAACTATGACTGCTGAGAACAATGCTGTGACCCCAAACATAAAAAAAATAAAATGTTAACTTTACATTTATTAAAGATATAGGATAGTTAAGATGGTTTCATAAATTTTAATGAGATTTAAATACAAAGGTTAGATCAGTTTCATTTACTCTTCTCTACTGACTAAGATTATAATTAAAACATTAGAATCTAACATATATCTTACATTATAATTTAAGCACATAATGCTTTCTATGAAAAAGTTTAGGCCCTGGCCGGTTGGCTCAGCGGTAGAGCATTGGCCTGGCATGCAGGAGTCCTGGGTTCAATTCCCAGCCAGGGCACACAGGAGAAACACCTATCTGCTTCTCCACCCCTCCTCCTCTCCTTCCTCTCTGTCCCTCTCTTCCCCTCCCGCAGCTGAGGCTCCATTGGAGCAAAGATGGCCCGGGTGTTGGGGATGGCTCTGTGGCCTCTGCCTCAGGCGCTAGAATGGCTCTGGATGCAACAGAGCGACGCCCCAGAGGGGCAGAACATCGCCCCCTGGTGGGCATGCCGGGTGGATCCCGGTCGGGCACATGCGAGAGTCTGACTGCCTCCCCGTTTCCAGCTTCAGAAAAATGAAAAAAAAAAAAGAAAAAGTTTAATTAATAATATATATATACATATATAATTATATATGTATACACATATATTCTTTCAAAAAGAAATTAATATTTTTATCAAAAAATTTATGTACTATCTGTAAAGGAAACATTGAGAAAAAGTTATTTATTTTTTATATCAACCTGTTTATTTAAAATATATATCACATTATGAAAATGTGTATTTTTTAAAGAAGAAGAATAAAAGAAAAGAGAAAGCAACAGTAAGAAATAACTTCATTCTTATGTAGGCATATTTAATTTTTCATGTATTAGTCATTATAAAACAATGTTTGAAGTTCAGGTTATAAAAGAATGTTTGAAGATCAGATTGAAGTCAGAAATAAGTTGATTCGGGCTAACAAATTTATAGACAAAAAGGAAATATAGTTACAAATGAGTGGAAATATCTGGGGAAATTAGAAGAAAATATGTATATCTATTTCTATTTGTTGGTTTTCTCTCTCATAGTACACCAACAGAGAGGCCTTTAATTTATTCTTTCTTAAGACTTAGCAAAGAGGTAAATATCCATTAGGTTTGATATTATATTTCACCAATTCCATGGGACATCCAAGACCTTATCATCACAATATTGGTTAAAGTATGGCAGTAGTAAATGTCATGTCTGTCATCCTGAGCTGTACTGAGCCATTACATGTTAGATTTACTCCGAGTAAATGTCAGTGCCATTGAGAATGCCTAGAAAATGTAGATTTTTCTTTCTACTGACAAGTGCTTGACAATAAATTGTCTGGCTAGTACAATAGCAGCAAGTTAATGACTGGGTCTTACTTCTTGTAAAGATATGAAGACTATTATATAGTTCATTTGATTTGTCATAAAGAATCACAGTACTACTTCTATATGCATATTTTATGTAGGAAAATTTGGATGGCACTCCAATTTAAGAATTTCATAAAGATTTTTTTAGTGTAAGGCTCTTGTTTTTGATATGATAATTTTATCTGCTGTCATCTCTTTTCCTGCTTTTATAATAAAAGGACAGGCTGCCCTTTACAATGTTGATCTCTTCCCATGCCTAGAGGAAAAGAAAGTAACCCACCAATTCAATACTTCCCATTACCACACTTTCACCTGCAATGACTATCGCTGTCTTTACCCTTGCTTTCATTCTTTGAAACAATCTCTAGCATCTACTCAAGTATCACTTCTGTCAGCTAGAAGACAAGAGACTAGGTGAGGTGTCTTATAATGAGAAGATAGAAGGAATTGAAGGAAGGCCCCTCTCCTTCATATTAAGAAAAAATATAGCTAGCATAATTTGACTCAGAAAGACAAAATAAAGTTATTGTATATAAAATATTAAATAATAATAAAATTTTCTTTATCTATTCTTCCAAAAATAATAAATAACTTGACACATCTCTTGACATCTACATTATACTAAATAAGAGGCAGTCAGAACTGGCTTCATCACTTTCTAGCCATGAAACTTAGAATATTTTCTAATCTCTTTTAGTCTCAAGTTTCTGATTTGTAAAATAAGAATTATAATTTACCTAAGAAATATACTTTGATACTTAAATTAGATGTTTCTGTGAAGCAGTAACTACCCAATAATGCTAGGCTTTTAGAAATACTCGTAAATACTTCTCTTTCTCACCAAATTTTATTACCATTTGAAAGATACAAGAGTCACAGAGATGAATATTAAAATATGAATTTCATTACTGAGTAAATAAGAGAATGTGGATTTTGATTCACAGCCAAATGGTCTTTTCTTTTTTTTATAATTTATTAATTTTCAGAAATAGGAGACAGGGAGACGAGGGTGGGAGGAGGAGCGGGAAGCATCATTCCCGTATGTGCCTGGACCGGGCAAGGCCCAGTGTTTCAAACCAGCAACTTCAACATTCAAGGTCAACACTTCATCCACTGCACCACCACAGGTCAGTCCAAATGACCTTTCTAAATACTCTCTTCTCTATGCTGCATTCCAATAAAATCAAGAATAGGAAAGGCTGAACTGCAAGGATACAGTTTACCTACTGAGCTTTTTATGCTGTAAAAAGTATACCACATTGTACTTTGTCTGCAATTAGGCACATAAAAAAAGAGAGCCGTGGCCAGTGGGCTCAGTGGTAGAACAATGTCCCAGTGTGTGGATATCCTGAGTTTGATTCTGGGTCTGGGCACAGAGGAGAAAAGCCTATCTGCTTCTCCACCCTTCCTTTTCTCCTTTTTCTCTATCTCTCTCTTCGCCACCTTCAGCCAAGGCTCCATTAGAACAAAGTTGGCCCAGGTGCTGAGGATGGCCCCATGGCGTCCACCTCAGGTGCTAGAATGGCTGTGGTTGCAAAGGAGCAACACCCCAGATGGTCAGAGCATTGCCCCCTGGTGGGCATGCCGGGTGGATCCCAGTCAGGAGCATGTGGAAGTCTGTCTCTCTGCCTCCCTGATTCTCACTTCAGAAAAAGAAAGCAGAAAGAAAGAAAGAAAGAAAGAAAGAAAGAAAGAAAGAAAGAAAGAAAGAAAGAAAGAAAGAAAGAAAGAAAGAAAGAAAGAAAGAAAGAAAGAAAGGGAAACAGAACTCAGTACCTTAGTCCAAACAAAACAATCAGGTAAATCATTCCTTTGGCTAAGGCTTTTTTCTGAGTATTATTCCAACTAAGTTGTCTCTACATGGAAATGTCAAGCCAGAAGTAAGGAGGTTCTTGATCATTAAGAATCATTATAATGCTAATAATCATGTGTTGTTTGCTTTACTGATCTGAAATATTTAAAGAACCAAATATAGAAAATATGACATAAGTATTTAGGTAATTTTTGGATAAATGTCTAGAACTCAGCAAGTTCTAATCATAATGATATTCTATTTCTTTCTTTGTCTCTTATTTGTTCATTTCATTATAAAGCCTTAAAGACATTTACAGTATTGTCAGTTTCTCTTTTCTTCTTTTACTTACATGTACATTTTAGATATGTACACAACCTTTTGATTTACTCTCCCACACATGTGGCTTTTTGTCACGAACAATGAAGGGGTTTGCACCGATAGATTTTCCCATAGCAGCTTGGAGGCAAAAAGTGAACTTTTTTTTTTTCAGACCTCTTATTCCTGTTGAATCTAATAAATACCTTTAAGTGCAATATGAAAAAGTAATCTTAAATGTAAAGAACCTAAATTTAGAGTGTTTTTTGATGGACTTATCAGAACAAAAGGTGAATAGTTCACTGTAGCAATGCAACTTTCACACTGTTAACATAGGACTCAATTTGTTGCTACCTTCTTTGAGTTAGTGACCATGAAATCAAGAGTGAATTCTTCCAAAATTAAAGGACAAACTTCAATCTTGAAGCAGTTTCTGTTAGATCACACTTCTGGAATGCTAGAAGTGCCTATTATTTTCAGAAATGAGTACTCTGGACAGTGCCATCTATTACAGCCTACAATTTCATTGGCACTTAAAATACACCTTTATTGCCAAAGAAGTTTAAGAACATAGTGTAAAAATGTCTGGAAACAACTCTCAAAACACAGTTTTAGTACATCAAAAATAATTTTAAATGTTTTATAGATTGTAAATTCTATGAAGAATACTTTTATTTAAATTAAAATAAAAAATAATGATGGACTGACCAGGTGGTGACTCAGTGGAGTGTCGGCCTGGGATGGAGAGAATGTAGGTTGGAAATCCTTAGGTCACCAGCTTGAGTACAGGCTCATCCAGCTTGAGTGCAGGCTTATCCAGCTTGAGCATGGACTCACCAGCTTGAGTCGGGGTTGCTGCCTTGAGCAAGGGATCATAAACATGACCTCATGGTCACTGGCTTGAGCCCAAGGTCATTGGCTTAAGCAAAGAGTCACTGGCTGGGCTGGAGCCCCCTGGTCAAGGCACATGTGAGAAAGCAATCAATGAACAACTAAGGTACCGCAATGAAGAATTGAAGCTTCTTAATTGAAATTTCTTATCTCTCTCCCTTCCTGCCTGCCTGTTCTTATCTGCCTCTCTCTCTGTCTCCTAGCTAAAAAAAAAAAATACTGATGAATTTAAATGAATGCTTGACTAAACCGTAAACAGATGTAATGACATTTTGGTTGCCTCCTTGTATAGAGCTATTTTACATCTCCTGGTCTTTGTAGAGTGACCTTATGTAGTAAGTGTCCTATAGAGCTCTGCAGCTTGTGCCAAGATAGGCCATTTGTATGGATAAGCCATGGGAAACAGCTTGGGTAGCTGAAAATTTTGGGTGGGCTGTCATCTTAGGGAATCACCAGGGCAAAGCAAACAATGTTAGCCAGGTTGATGGAAACTCAGATATGGCACCTGCTTGCTGGTGGATTCTGTAGGGGCAGGGTTCAGTGTAGAAACAATGACCTCTGTCAGTACTTCTTTCTGGAAAAAGGTGCCCCTTAAGGATAAGGATCCTGAAGCCAGACAAGTCAGTTTCTTCATATATTTCCTTGATATCTTTTGAGCTGCTACCCCCATGCTGGAGCTCAAAACAATCAAGTCTATGAGTGAGTTATTTAAGAGAAATGCCTTGGATTCCAGCAGCCCTTTGTCTCACTCAGCCAAAATTCCCTCTGGTTTACACATTTATACCTTATGAAGATTTTGCTTCATAGCACTGGAACCTTGGCTTGTAAAGCCTGCTGTGGGACTAGGACCTCCTTACTCCTCCATGGGACCTCTGAAGTTGAGATATTCCTCCGAATTTTTAACTACTACACGTGGGTATGAGACCAGACCATTCTATATCTTTACCTATCCTAACAGTCTTTATATGCCTTCTTTTTTTTATATCCTTATTTATAGGACTTCTGTTCATCTAGATTTTAGGTGGTTCTAAATGATACTTGTTCTGTAGTTTAGTAGTAACTGATGTGGTTGTGGAAGAATGGGAGTACCAAATTTACTTACTCTGCCATCTTGACTGGAGAGCCTGCTTTAATATTCTAATATCCAATTTTCTCCTTGTACTCTCTCCAGAACATATTTAGCCATAACCTTTGTATCATTTTTTTCTATGGGTTTTTACAGATTAGCACCCACTTCATCACTTTTTATTTTATCTTGTCTTTTGTGAAAACTGACCTTTTAGATATGGTCTCAGTGCCTTCTCAAAAACATATTTATAGGCAATTCTAGTAAGGAATACTTGTGTTACCATGATGCTAATTTAATAAAAATACTGATGTTTAGATTAAAATTTAAGTGATAAGATTTTATTTTCTTTGTTTCAATGATAATGATGAAAATTCACTGTGAAAAGAATGAAACCAAAAATAATATTGAAAATTTAACCCATGGAAAATTTTCAAACACAAAGATTAGTACTGCTAGTATATTAGTATTTTTATATAAAATTATTTTAAGCACATCAAATAATATCTGCAAATAATTTTAAACTAGTTTTCCTTGATTAAAAATGAAAAAATAAATTGATATGAATTTTCAAATTGCACATATATCACTCTTTAAGTTCCTTGACAATTAAAACAGAGCATGCTATTCTGTTTGACTTTTTTTATGGAGGGGCATAAAGGATAGTTTAAAATTTTTTCTGTCATCGGCCCTGGCCGGTTGGCTCAGTGGTAGAGCATCGGCCTAGCGTGTGGGAGTCCTGGGTTCGATTCCCAGCTGGGGCACACAGGAGAGGCACCCATCTGCTTCTTCACCCCTCCCCCTCTCCTTCCTCTCTGTCTCTCTCTTCCCCTCCTGCAGCCAAGGCTCCATGGGAGCAAAGTTTGCCCGAATGCTGAGGATGGCTCTGTGGCCTCTGCCTCAGGCGCTAGAGTGGCTCTGGTTGCAACAGAGCAATGCCCTAGATGGGCAGAGCATCGCCCCCTTGTGGGCAAGCTGGGTGGATCCCGGTGGGGTGCATGCGGGAGTCTGTCTGCCTCCCCGTTTCTGGCTTCGGAAAAATACAAAAAAAAATTTTTTTTCTGTCATCATATTCAATACATGTAAATTTTAGATATTATTAACAAATGTTAGAGCAAAGTTGCACCATTTTAAGTAATCACCTTAGCAGAATTTTTTATTTAAAATATTACTTAAGAACTTCTTTTTAAGTCAGTTATAAGTGTTTTTTCTTCTTTTGAAATTCCTATTAACATGACATAAATTAGATTTACTTATCCTCTATTTACTCAATCACCTATAATTAAAATAAGAATATGAAAAGATACAATGGTAGATTAAACTGATAAATTTGCAAATGACTTAGTAGAGAAAAGAAAATATGAGTGTAAATTCCTCAAGATATGATAAAATACTGAGAAGTGAGCAATTTCACTTCACAGAATTCTTTAAAAACTCAGTTTGATGATATCTAGTACCAAAAAATTTGTGATTGAAAGGTATAGATAAAATGGAAAATTTTTGAAAAGTCTCTGAACACAGATAGATCTCATTTTATTGCACTTCAATTTATTGTGCTTTGCAGATATTGCAATATATATATATAAATAAATCTCTGGCTACCCTGGGCCAAGCAAGTCTATTGGCATCATTTTCCAACAGTATTTTGCTCACTTTATTTTTCTGTGTCACATTTTGGTAATTCTTACAATATTTTAAATTTTATATTATTATATTTGCAATGATTAGTCATCTTCAATGTTACCATTGTAATTGTTTTGGGGTGCTATGAACCATGCCTATATAAGATGGCAAAATTATCAATAAATGTGTGAGTTCTGAGTATTCAACAAACTGTTTCTTCATCTCTTCTTCTTCTTGAATCTTTCTATTCCATGAGATACAACAACATTGAAATCAGGCCAGTTACTAACATTACAATTGCCTCTAAGTTTTAAAGTGAAAGGAACTGTCACACACCTTTCACTTTAAATTAAAAGCTAGGAATGGTTAAGCTTACTGAGGAAGCCATGTCAAAAGCTGAAATAAGCTAAAAGCTAGGTCTTTTGCTCCAAATGGTTAAGCAAGTTCTGAATGCAAAGAAACAGCTCTTGAAGGAAATTAAAAGTGCTCCAGTGACCACATGAATGATAAGACAGTTGAACAGCAATATTACTGATATGGAGAAACTTGTAGTGGTCTGGAAAGAAGATCAGACCAACCACAACACTTCCTTAAGTCAAAACTTAATCAGAGCAAGGCTTTAAGTTTCCTCGATTCTGTGAAGGCTCAAAGAGGTGAGAAAGTTACAGAAGAAAGAGTTTGAATTTAGCAGTGGTTAATGCTTGAGGTATATAAAAAAAGCCATCTCCATAACACAAAATTACAAAGTGAAACACTGTTTGTGGGAATATGCTATGAAAATATGCAGAGTTAGGGAAAACAATTAGAGATAGCAAGGCACCCTAGGGTGAAAGCTCTGAGCAGAAGAGAGTACAGGGGTTTCTCTGACCTGTACTGGAAACAGCAAAACAGCAGGATAATATTCAATAACAGAAAATATTTAAGGTCTCAAAACAGAGATTAAGAGCCAGCATGTTCCTTGCACTTTATTTCACCCCATAAAAACTTTTGCTATCTATATCCTTGAATTATTCCTACTGGATAATAAACATCTGAGTAGGCTGAGGACAGGGCTTCAGTCATTCAGTCTGTTGACCAGGGCTGTTGCATCCCCTCAGTCCCTTGGAATATTTCATCTAGTCTCCAAGTAGTTCATTACTGCTGCCCCATGTGAGGAACGGGAACCAAATGACAGATTTGCTACTCTGAGTAGTTCATTGTCACCATGACAAGTTTTTTTTTAATTAATTGTGTTTACATAGATTCTAGGGTCACCAGAATGCATCTCCCCTCCCCCTATTTCCACTCAACATCTCCCTTGTCCCCCTCCCCATAGCACCCTCCCCCATTTCTCCCATCCTATCATCCCCTTTCCCTCTGTCCTCTTTTCCTCTGGTCCCATAGATCCCTCCTCTGTCTCCATTCCGTTCCTAAATTCTCATTGTTACTTGGATTCCTCAATTGAGTGAGGTCATATGATATTTTTCTTTCTCTGCCTGGCTTATTTCACTTAACATAATAGTTTCCAGGTCAATCCATGTTGTTGCAAAAGGTAATATTTCCTTCTTTTTCATGGCCCCATAGTATTCCATTGTATATATGTACAATTGCTTTTTAATCCACTCGTCCACTGATGGACACTTGGGTTGTTTCCAGATCTTCGCTATTGTGAACAGTGCTGCCATAAACATGGGGGTGCATTTCTTTTTTTCAGTTGGTGATATGGTGTTCTTGGGATATATTCCTAAAAGTGGGATGGCTGAGTCAAAAGGCAGACCCATTTTTAATTTCGTGAGGAATCTCCATTCTGTTTCCTAAAGTGGCCGCACCAGCCTGCATTCCCACCAGCAGTGCAGGAGGGTTCCCCTTTTCTCCACATCCTCGCCAGCACCTATTGTGTGTTGTTCTGTTAATGAACGCCATTTGGACTCCTGTGAGATGATATCTCATTGTAGTTTCAATTTGCATTTTTCTAATAATTAGTGATGTTGAACATTTTTTCATATGCCTATTGGCCATCTGTATGTCCTCTTTGGAGAAGTGTCTATTCATTTCTTATGCCCATTTTTTGATTCGATTGATTGTCTTCCTAGTGTTAAGTTTTACAAGTTTTTTATAAATTTTGGTTATTAACCCCCTATCAGACATATTGTTGAATATGTTCTCCCATTGTGTAGCTTGTCTTTTTATTCTGTTCATATTGTCTTTAGCTGTGCAAAAGCTTTTTATTTTGATATAGTCCCATTTGTTTATCCTGTCTTATTCCACTTGCCCATGGAGATAAATCAGCAAATATATTGCTACGAGAGATGTCGGAGAGCTTACCGTCTATTTTTTCTTCTAAGATGCTTCTGGTTTCACGACTTAAATTTAAGTCTTTTGTCCATTTTGAGTTTATTTTTGTGAATGGTGTAAGTTGGTGGTCTAGTTTCATTTTTTTGCAGGTAGCTGTCCAATTTTCCCAACACCATTTGTTAAAGAGACTGTCTTTACTTCATTGTATGCCCTTACCTCCTTTGTCAAATATCAATTGTCAATAAAGGTGTGGATTTATTTCTCAGTTCTGTGTTCTGTTCCATTGATCTATATGCCTGTTCTTATACCAGTACAAAGCTGTTTTGAGTACAATGCCATTGTAGTATAACTTGATATCAGGAAGTGTGATACCTCCCAATTAATTCTTCTTTTTCAAGATTGCTGAGGCTATTCGTGTTCTTTATTTGGTTCCATATAATTTTCGGAATATGTGTTCTATATCTTTGAAGTATGTCATTGGTATTTTAATTGGTATTGCATTGAATTTATAAATTGCTTTCGGTAATATAGACATTTTAATGATGTTTATTCTTCCTAATGATGAACATGGTATATGCTTCCACTTGTTTGTATCTTCCCTGATTTCTTTTATCAATGTTTTATAATTTTCTGAGTACAAGTCTTTAACCTTCTTGGTTAAATTTACTCCTAGGTACTTTATTTATTTATTTATTTGTTGCAATAGTGAAGGGGATTGTTTTATTAATTTCTCTTTCTGACAGTTTATTGTTGGTGTATAAAAATGCCTCTGATTTCTGAGTATTAATTTTATATCCTGCCACCTTGCTGAATTCATTTATCAGGTCTAGTTTTTTTACTGTGACTTTAGGGTTTTCTATATACAATATCATATCATCTGCAAATAATGATAGTTTTACTTCTTCTTTTCCAGTTCGGATGCTTTTTATTTTTTCTTCTTGTCTGATTGCTGTGGCTAGGACTTCCATAACTATGTTGAATAAGAGTGGTGAAAGGGGACACCTCCGCCTTGTTCCTGATCTTAAGGGGATTGCTTTTAATTTTTGCCCATTGAGTATGATGTTGGCTGTGGGTTTGTCATAGATGGCCTTTATCATGTTGAGGAATTTATCAATGTCATCTAGGTTGTTTAGTTTTTTTGGCATACAGTTCTTCATAGTATTTTCTTACAATATTTTGTATTTCTGTTGTGTAAGTTGTTATTTCTTCACTCTCATTTCTAATTTTATTTATTTGAGTCCTCTCTCTTTTTTTCTTTGTGAATCTAGTTAAAGGTTCATTGATCTTGTTTACCTTTTCAAAGAACCAGCTCCTGGTTTCATTGATCCTCTGTATTGTTTCTTTAGGTTCTATGTCATTTATTTCCACTCTGATCTTTATTATTTCTCCTTCTACTACCGCTATGCTTTACTTGCTCTTCTTTTCCTAGTTCTTTTAGATGTAGGGTCAAGTTGTTTATTTGGGCTTTTTCTAGTTTTTTAAGGTATGCCTGTAATTCTATATGACAAGTTTTGATGTAGAAGCCATAGCTAAATAACTGGAAGATCTAGCTAAGATAATTATTAAAGCTAGCTACACTAAACAATGCATTATTAATGTAGACAAAAGTTTTATATTGTAAGGTGTTATCTAATATTTTCTTAGCTGGGGAGGATAAATAAATGCCTGGCTTTAAAGTTTCAAATGACTGGCTGACTCTCTTGTTAGGGGCTAGTGCAGCTGTTCACTTTAAGGCCAATACTCATTAACCATTCTAAAATTTTAGGACCCTCAAGAATTACACTAAATCTACTCTGCTTATGTTTTATAAATGGAATTGCACAGCCTGGATGATAGTACATCTATTAACGACATGATTGACTGAATATACTGAGGTCTAATATGGAGACCTACTAATCAGAAAAAAAAAATTTCAAAATAGTACTGTGAATTGACAATGCACCTTGTAACTTAAGGGCTCTGGCAAACATATACAAGAAGATTAATACTTTTCTTACATTTATTAATATAACACCTATTCTGCCACCCATGATCCATGAAGTGATTTTGATCTTCAACTTTTATTACTAAGAAATGTATTTTGGCCCTGGCCAGGTAGTTCACTTGGTTGGAGCAATGTCTCAGTGAGCCAAGTTTGTGGGTTTGATCCCCAGTCAGGGCACATGCAAGAAGCAACCAGTGGGTGCATGAAGATGTAGAACAATGAATAGATCTTGCTCTCTTGGTCTCTCTTTTCCTCTTCCTTCCTCTCTTTCTCCCTTACCTTCCTTTCAAATCAATAAATAAAAATTTTAAAAAAATACACTTTGTAAGGCTATAGCTGCCATAGAAAGTAATTTCTCTAGTGAATCTAGGCATAGAAAGTTGAAGCCCTCTGAAAAGAATTTAGCAACCTAGATACCATTAAGAACACTTATAATTCATAGAAAGAGGTCAAAATATCAACATTAACAGGAATTCGAAAGAAGCTGATTTCAAACTATGTGGATGACTTTGAGGGGATCAAGACTTTAACGGAGGTTAATACAGATATGGTGAAAATACCAGAAAAACTAAAATTTGAAGTGGAGCTCGAAGTTGTGATTGAATTATTGCAATCTTGCAATTAAGCTTTAGTGGTTGAGGAGATGCTTTTTATGGATGAATAAAAAAGTGTTCTCCTGAGATTGAAGCTACTCCTGGTGAATGTTCTATGAATGTTGTTATAATGATAACAAACGGTTTAGAATATCACATAATTTTAGTTGATAAATCAGTTGCAAAATATAAAAGGATTGACTTGAATTTTGAAAGAAGTTCTACAGTGGCTAAAATGCTATCAAACAGTATAACATTCTATAGAGTAATTGGTTGTGAAAGGTCGTGTCAATTGATGTGGCCAAATTTATTTTTGTCTTATTTTAAGAAATGGTCACAACCTCCCACCCTTCAGTAACAGCTACCTTGATTAATCCGCAGCCTTCAACATCTAGATGAGATCCTGCACCAGCTAAAAAATTGTAACTCACTGAAATCCCAGATGATGGGTAGCATTTTTCAGAAATAAAGTAAAGTATGTACATTTTTAGATAAAGTGTTATTGTATACCTAAGTTTACAGTGTAATATAAATTTAACTTTTCTATACATAGTTAAACCAAAAATATTGTTTGATTCATTTTATTATGATATTCATTTTATGATGGTGGTCTGGAACCAAACCCACAATATCTTTGAGGTATGTCTACAATTGCAACTCCAGTAGTACAGCAAATGCCTACATCTTTATTCTAATCTTTCTTTTCAGAATACCAAGGTTTTATTCATTGTTGAAAATAAACTGATGAGGTCTCAAACTTGGGGACATGAAGCAAGCTAAGTTTTGGTATTGCATTCAGAACTATAAACAGGAAAAATAAAGACCTTAATATAAAGTACATACTATTATAAATAATTCTGTTATGAACAAATGGTACAAATACCTGCCTGAGGCCTGCTTTTAATTATTTTGAGAATATATTCAAAGTAAAATAACTCAGTCATATAATAGTTCTATATTTAATTTGATAAATATTTCCCTTACTGCAATAGCCTGAATAAAATCATATTCTTAATTCACCAGTATATTTTATTTTTCACATGCTTCTGTGTGTTATTAACTCAAATAAACTCTATAGGTTCTGGCCAGTTAGTTCAGTTGGTTAAGAATATCATCCTAAAACAACAAAGTTGCAGATTCGAACCACAGTCAAGGAACACACGGGAAGCAACCAAAAAATACACGACTCAGTGGAACAACAAATACTTCTCTTCCCCTGCTCCTCTTTCTCCCTTCTGCTCTCTGTTTTTCCAAAAATCAATAAAAATTAAGCCCTGGCTGGATATCTCAGTTGTTTGGAGCATTGTCCCAGAGTACAGAGGTTGCCAGTTTGATTTCCGATCAGGACACATACAGGCGCAGGTCGATGTCCCTGCCTCTCTCTCTCCTGTCCTCTCTCTCTCTCTCAAAAACAAAATAAATAAATAAATAAATAAATAAATAAATAAATAAATAAATAAACTTTATGTATTCCCAAAATTTTATATATTCCCTTGATGGCCATCATCTCACTTTAATATAACTTTTGCCTTATACTCTTGATTGTAAACTCCATAGTGACAGAACTCATTTGTCATGTTTTACCATCCCCACTTACTACCTATTTTTTTCAGGGTCAAGAGTATTAATATATGTACATGTTTAATTGGTTCTCATCTCAATGTGGAGGTAAAAGTTTTCCTTATTTAATTTTCAGAATGATTAAAATAAAATGTGTTTTACATACTGCATTATCTACCCTAAAATGTCAATAAATCTTGATTTTGATATGCAATTCATTATTTGTTGAATAAAACATTATAGTGTATGTTAAACATTGTCATTTTTACAGGTGCTTTAAATAGCAATTAGTAATGCCACTTTAGCCTATTTTATGACAAAGAAGTTATTAAAAGTGTGGATGAAATTTTAATTAATTAGCTAGCTAAAGCAAGCTCAATTAAATACAAATTATAGGTTGGAGGAACAAATAAAACAGGTGATTCATTTGGCCCTTTGCATACACTGTTAAACTTTGTAGCACAATTAATTGTTGGTCATACATATTTGCCTCAGAAGACAGAAATCCTTATTGGCATGCCATTAAAAGGTTTATTAGAAAAGAGTTAAATCTGTTTCTGTTTGAGTATGTTACTGTGCAGATCAGATTATTTATTAAATTTAGGTTAGCCTGAAAACAAACCAAAATAGTGCACATTAGGTCTATTTGGGGAGATATATTATATGAATATTATACTCATATCTTTTATAAGTTATAAAATGACTCTTTCAAACCAATCTTCTTTCAGATATCCTTACCACTATTCAATCTGAATGGGCATGACAGCATTATTTCTTGTCAGATGAGTGAGCAAATGATCAAACTTTTCAGCATTTGTCTGGAAAAAAAATGAATCAAATAAAAGTGTCAGAATACAACATGGCATACTCTCTTCCTTTTCCCACCAAAATTCTTTGTATGTGAATGAATTGCTGCCTCATTTGATTCAATATTGCATTTTATCATTCTAAAGCACTGGAAATTTCCTACTCAAATAAAAATGTCCCATTGCATCATATAAATCTATGCGCTTAAAAGGAAACCTGCTCCTCTCTATTTCCATTTGGCTAAAATTCTTAAGTACTTCCTCATTCACATTTTGAGTAAATGAATACTATATCATGGTAGTAGATTAAAAGTTACTGAAAGTACAAATCCCTTTACATATTTAATTGAAGTACATTGCTATTCTTCATCTGCATTGCATTCAAGTGCATCATAGACTTGATCTAATCTATTGAAATGAAATGATTATTCCCCATTACTAGTGTCCTATTAAAAGTTTATAGGTATTTTATATTATAAAGTGACACATTATTATAACACTCTGTAAAAGTTACAAGTCACCAGAATTCAAGACATCAGTAATAAATAAGAGTCAGGTGTACATTCTAAAACTTTATTGAGTTTTTTAAAAGTTGAAGCCCACTAAGCTTTTTAACCAGCTAATGGTATGTTGGCATACCACCAAAAGCAGGTAGTGATAATCAGTGGAACACTAGAGTAAGTCATTGTTTCCTAAACCATTGTAATTCCTTTATCTCACTCCAAAACACTGATGCCATCAAACCAATTTTCTATAAAAGAACTTTTCTAAATATGAAAGAATATTTAATTGTAATAATTTGTCTGCTAATAAATAATGTTAGTGAACTAAGGGCATAAGTGAAGTTTTCAAAATAATAAATTTGCTTGACCAGGCTGTGGTGCAGTGGATAGAGCATCAGACTGGGACTCAGAGGATGCAGAATGAAACCCTGAGGTCGCCAGGTTGAGCTTGGGTTCATCTGGCTTGAGTGCAGGCTCACCAGCTTGAGTGTGAGATCATAAACATGACCCCATGGACACTGGGTTGAACCCGAAGATATCTGGCTTGAAGCCAAAGGTCACTGGCTTGATCAAGTGGTCAGTAGCTCTACTGGAGCCTCCTTGTCAAGGCACATATGAGAAAGCAATCAATGAACAGCTAAGGTGCCGCAACAAAGAACTGATGTTTCTCATTTCTCTCCCTTCCTGTCTGTCTGTCCCTGCCTGTTTCTCTCTCTCTCTTTCTCTAAAAAAAATAAAATAATAATAATAATGATAAATTTTATTCTGTCAGTCAAAACACTTTAGAGATATATATTATACAAATTGAAAGCTGGAGCCTAAGTGATGATATCAGTGTCTGAAATATTTTTTCTTATAACCAATCATAGCAATATTTACATTAAATTATTATCTATTTCACATATTCTTTATATTTCTTGAATTTTATTTTCTTCTTATTAGAATGTATCTATTAAAATGTTTATTAAACACAATTATATTTTCAAGTATTTTAGGGGCAGCAAATAAAATGATAAGACAGACAACTTTCTACCCTCATGGAACTTATTTGCTAGGATAGCAGGGAAAGATTCAATGAACACATTAGCAAATGCAGTTTTGTTTTGTTTTGTATTTTTCTGAAGTAAGAAGTAAAGAGGCAGAGAGACAGACTCCCACATGAGCTTGACCGGGATCCACACAGCAAGCTCACTAGGAGGCGATGCTTTGTCAACCTGGGGCATTGCCCCATTGCAACCAGAGCCATTCTAGTGCCTGAGGTGGAGGCCGTCCTCAGAACCCAGGGGAAACTTGCTCTAATGGAGCTTTGGCTGCAGGAGGGGAAGAGAGAGATAGAAAGAAAGGAGAGGGGGAAGGGGGAAGAAGCAGATAGGCACTTCTCCTGTGTGCCCTGGTTGGGGATTGAACTCTGGACTTCCACACACCAGGCGGGTGCTCTACCACTGAGCCAACCGGCAAGGGCTGCAAATATTTTTTGCTTTTTTAATTGAATTTATTGAGGTGACATTGGTTAATAAAATTGTATAGGTTTCAGGTGTACAATTCTATAATATATCATCAGTATATTGTATTCTGTGTTCCCCACCCTAAATCAAGTCCCCTTCTATCACTATTTATCACTCTATACCCTCTTCTACCTACCCCCATCTCTTTTTATTTCTGGTAATTACCATATTGTTGTTTGTGTTTATGAGATGTTTTTTGCTTATTGTGACATATTATACATAAAATATGAAATAAACAGACTAATGTCATAAAGAGTAATGTGTAGGGAAGGGCAGGGTTACTTTAAGAAAATTTAAAAAGGAGAACCATTTAAAAATGAGTCATTATGGGTAATGCCAAAAAAATTTGAACTAGAAATCATATGAAGAAAGAGAAGACTTGTGAATCAGAAAGACAGACATATTCGATGTCTTCATGGAGATTGTTACTAAAAAGATGAGTTTTCAGGAAAGAATTCTGTTGAAATCGGAATCACAGAGAGAGATCTTGGAATGTATATGATGAAAAATGGTGTTATCACCTGCTCCCAACCTTTGTTTTGGTCTTCTATAACGTCTACATTGCCCTTATTGCTTCAATGCTAAGATTTTTCAGCTGCAGTCAGTTTTTGCTCTAAGACAGGGAATAAACTAAATTTATATTAATGAATGCCCTAAAAAGTGATTTTTTCATGAAGACAACTTTCCCACAGGAAGGTAACTTTAGCTACTTTCTGTCTCTTCTCTTTTCATATACACAATTTTATGTTAAAGGAAAAATGTCAGACATTGTACACATTGCTTAAACAAATAGCATGAGTAGCAAAACTAACTAGATTATTTCAAACAGATCCTATTGCTGCTACTCATTGAGCTCACTATGCACCTGTGAATATAAAAAGATTCTCTGGCACTTGTCTGACATACATTAGGAACTCAATATATTATATGTGTGTGTGTGTGTTAAATAAATAAATAATAACATGTATAAGCAAATAAATAAACAAAAGATGAATTGAATAAACATATGTCCTTGATAAGATGTCTGTGTGCTTAATATTGCAACTGACTCCCAGATTCTACCATAGTTCTCCTCAAACAGGAACATACCACTATTAAAGAAGACATGTAAGAATACTAGAGTTGTGGGAAAAAGCAGTTATAACTTCATAAATAATAACTGTTTAATTTTAATATTTAATTTGAAAATTTAAATAACATGAAAAGTAAATTGAAGTGAGGTATATTCCCCAAAGAAATAAAAACATGAATCCACACAAAAATTTACATATGAACATTCATAGCAACATTATTCATAATAACAAAGACCTGGAAACAGAAGTGTATATCAACTGGCAAATGAATAAACACAAAATGTTATATCCATAAAATTTACTATTATTTAACCATTAAAGTAAATGAAGTACTGAATGAATCTACAAAATCAATGAACTTTGTAAACATTAAGCTAAGTGAAAGAAGTTAGTCAAAAAACTGCATAGGCCCTGGCCAGTTGGCTGAGGGGTAGAGCGTCATTTAGGCATGTGGAAGTCCCAGGTTTGATTCCTGGCTATGATACACAGGAGAAGCGCCCATCTGCTTTTCCACCCTTCCCCATCTCCTCCTTTCTATTTCTCTCTTCCCCTCCAGCAGCCAAGGCTCCATTGGAGCAAAGTTGGCCCAGGTGTTGAAGATGGCTCTATGGCCTCCACCTCAGGTGCTAGAATGGTTCTTGTTGCAGAGCAATGTGTCTGATGGGCAGAGCATCGCCCCCTGGTGGGTTTGCCAGGTGGATCCTCATCAGGCGCATTCGGGAGTCTGTCTCTCTGCCTCTAGCTTCTCACTTCAGAAAACAAATAAACAAACAAAAAACTACATGTTGTGTAATTTATTTTATATGAAATGTCAAGAATAGAAAAATCCATAGAGACGTGGGATGACATCAGAGTAATGGCGCGGTAGGAAGCGATACCGATAAATCTCCCCCAAAACTCAACAAGATCTTCAACCAGAAACAGAAAATCCCACCCTTGGAGCCTCCAGATGTTTTGCAATACACCCGAAGGTATGGTCGAGCGAAAAATTGGCTAAATATATAATCAAACCCTGAAGGAAATAGGGAGTAAGAAATACTCCGCCTTCCTCACTAACCTAAATAGGGCTGCTTTCACTGGGAACTGAGAATATAGAAACTAAGGCAGGCAAAGGGGGTGAATAGATCCAGGCCGTGGCACAAACGGCCGAACCAGGCTGTGGCACGGAGATCCAAGCTGAGGAAAATTGTGCCTGTGGCAACCCGGGCAATACAAGCTAACACTCGCGCCAAACCCAGACAAAGAAAGAAAAGTGGGGCAGCCATTTTCCCGATCTTCTGGTCGGCACGCGCACATAGTGGGCGAGAGATTCCTTCGAAAGCCCCGGGAGTGGGCACCCGTGTTATCCTACAGAGAGACAGAGTCAGGGGCCTTTGTGTGGGCCGAAAGTGGATTCTCCAGGCCATCCCAGCACCCTGAAAAAGCTGCGCATGGGGAGGGATCGAGAGCCAATTCCAACACTGAAACTTTTCCGTGAGGGCAGGGGTTTCACTCAGAGAGTGAGAGACGGCTGGCCTGATATCCTGGTCTGCGTGCACGGAGAGTGAGGAAGAGATTCCTCCAAGCACCTCAGGAGTGGGTGCCCGTGTTACCCTACAGAGGGGCAGAGTCAGGGGCCTTTGTGTTGGCCAAAAGCGGAATCTCAGGCCGCCCCAGCACCCTGAAAAAGCTGCACACAGGGAGGGAGTGAGAGCCAATTCCAACGCTGGAACTTTTCTGTGCGGTTGGGGGTTTCACTCAGAGGGTGAGGCGGCCGGCCTGATACCCTGGTCTGTGCGCAGAGATAGTGAACGAGAGATTCCTCCAAGTACATGTTATCCCACAGAGGGGCAGAGTCAGGGGCCTTTGTTTGGGCCAAAAGCGGAATCTCCAGGCCTCCCCAGTGTCCTGAAAAAGCCACTCATGGGGAGGGAGCGAGAGCCAATTCTAACGCTGGAACTTTTCTGTGTGGGCGGGGGTTTCACTCAGAGTGTGAGACTGCTGGTGTGATATCCTGGTCTGCGCGCACAGATAGTGAGCGAGAATTTCCCCCAAGCGCCCCGGGAGTGGATGCCCGCCCATGTTACCGAACAGAGTGGCAGAGACAGTGGTCTTTGAGTGGGTGGAAGCCCCGCCTGATTATGCTAGCAGCTCTGACTGACTGAGCCTTACCCAGAGCCCTGTGCTGAGCGGGAATAGAGTGGGGAGTTGCCAGCTCTTTGAGCCTCTTACTATCCAGGCAGAGGCAGCAACAACCCCATAGCTGGATTATCAGGCTACTAATTGAGGAAGGCAGACTAGGAGAGAGGCTCCAGGAACACGGACTCTCTCACTGTTGGTGCCTATAAATGCTAATGAGCCTCGACTGCCAACGAGACTGAAGCACAATACATGACATCGCCATAGAGACATATCAACTGCAAACCTCTACCTGAGCGTGTCAAAGGGGCAGAACCCGGGGTACAGAGTCACCTACCAGGAAGAGGGAGATAAAAGAAAAAGCAAGAAGATAACCTCTCAAAATCAAGAATAATCCGCAGACTTTATAACTTATCCCATTTTATTATATTTGTTCATTTGTTTCTCTTATCTTCATTCTTGATTTTTTTTTTCCTCCTCCAGTTTGGTCATTTAACTTTCTGCTGCTCTTACTCTCTCCTCTCCGTGAACTACACTACCCATAAGTGTTACATCTCCCATTATCTTTTCTTTCCTCTTCCTTTCTCTCTATGAGGGTTGCACTCCAAAACCCTTAACTCTCTCTCTTTCTCTCCTCTTTTTTCTTCTTTTAGTGGTTCCCTCTTTTTTTCTCTCTCTCTTTCTTTTCTCCCTCTATATTAGTTTCTTCCTTTCTCCTTTATGTCTCCTCTCATTCAAACCTCAATAACAAACAAATTATCTTATCTGGGACTCAAACTTATGTTTGTGGCATTTGGGGCAGGTTTTATTTCACCTTTTTAACTCACTAGCAGTGCTCCCATTCCTGGCTCTCCATTTTATCTAGTTCTTGTTCCACTAAATACAATAGTAATTTTTTAATTTGTCCCCCCACTTTCCTGTTTCCCTCTTATTCCTCTCATCATAACTCTTAGTCAACCAACACGTAAAAGCAAATCATTTTATTCTTGACCCAATTTTTTTCATTATTTGCTTTTTGTGGGTCCATAATCCCCCTTTTTTATTTTTTATTTTATTTTATTTATTATTTTTTTTCTTGCCCCTTTATTACTTTTCCCCAATTCAGGCCCTCCATTACAGGTGTTGTTTGTTCTATTTAGTACAATATAATTCACAGTTCACCACAAGATTTTCTCAAGAAAGAGGGGAGAGGAGAGGAGAGGAAAAAAGGAGGGGGGAAATAATTTCCTTTTTTAAATTTTTATTTTATTTTATTTTTCTTTATTTCATTATTAATTTAAAAAAAAACTTTTTTCGATTTTTTATTTTTTTAACTTTTTATTCTTTATTAAATCTCATTAATACTATCAACAAAACCACCTTCAGATGCCATTAAGAAGAGAAAATCAAATATCATGGATACAAAAGAAAGAGAGGTAACACAGCTAGATGAGAAAAAATCTATGGAGAAAAAATTTAATATATTTGAAACCTTGGAGCTAAATGACAGAGAATTTAAAATAGAAATTCTAAAAATCCTCCGAGATATACAAGAAAACATAGAAAGGCAATTTAGGGAGCTCAGAAAAGAACTCGATGAACACAAAGAATATATTTCCAAGAAAATTGAAACTATAAAAACAAATCAAACAGAAATGAAAAACTCAATTCACGAGCTGAAAAACGAGGTAACAAGCTGAGCTAATAGAACAGGCCAGATAGAAGGTAAGATTAGTGAAATAGAAGACAAGCAACTTGAGGCACAACAGAGAGAAGAAAAAAGAGACTCAAAATTTTTAAAAAATGAGATAGCCCTACAGGAATTATCTGACTCCATCAAAAAGAATAACATAAGAATAGTAGGTATATCAGAGGGAGAAGAGAGAGAAAATGGAATGGAGAACATACTCAAACAAATAATAGATGAGAACTTCCCAAGCCTGTGGAAAGAACTAAAGCCTCAAATTCAAAAAGCAAACAGAACTCCGAGTTTTCTTAACCCCAACAAACCTACTCCAAGGCATATCATAATGAAATTGGCACAAACCAACGGCAAAGAAAAAATTCTCAAGGCAGCCAGGGAAAAGAAGAATACAACATATAAAGGAAGGCCCATTAGATTATCATCCGATTTCTCAACAGAAACTCTACAAGCTAGAAGAGAGTGGACCCCAATATTTAAAGTCCTGAAAGAAAGGAACCTTCAGCCACGAATACTATACCCATCAAAGCTATCCTTCAAATATGAAGGAGAAATAAAAACATTCACAGATACAGAAAAGATGAGGGAATTTATCATCAGAAAACCCCCACTCCAGGAATTGCTAAAGGGGGTTCTCCAATCAGATACGAAGAACAAAAAAAAAATAAAAAAAATAAAGCCACAAGTAAAAGCTCCAAGAAGATCACAATAAAACCAAATTTAAACTGTGACAATAACAAAAAGAAAGGGGGAGGGAGAGGATGGAGATTAACAGTAGCAAAGGACGATGGAGTACAAAAGTACTCACAAAATAGTGCACTACAATGAACAGGGTAGGAACCCTTTTCATTACTTAAAGTTAACCACCATGGAAAAAACCACCACAGAAGCACATGATTGAAAAAAGGTAGCAACAGAGGAAAGATGTATGGAATACAACTAAATAAAAACAAAAGATAGAAAAACGAAAGAGAAGGACCAAACAAGACACAAAACTAACAGAAAGCAACATATAAAATGGCAATAGGAAACTCACAAGTGTCAATAATTACACTAAATGTAAACGGATTAAACTCACCAATAAAAAGGCACAGAGTAGCAGAATGGATTAAAAAAGAAAATCCAACTGCATGCTGCCTACAAGAAACTCATCTAAGTAACAAGGATAAAAACAAATTCAAAGTGAAAGACTGGAAACAAACAAACAATCCAATAAAAAAATGGGAAGAGGACATGAACAGACACTTCTCCCAGGAAGAAATACAAATGGCCAACAGATATATGAAAAGATGTTCATCTTCTTTAGTTATTAGAGAAATGCAAATCAAAACTGCAATGAGATACCACCTCACACCTGTTAGATTAGCTATTATTAACAAGACAGGTAATAGCAAATGTTGGAGAGGCTGTGGAGAAAAAGGAACCCTCATTCACTGTTGGTGGGACTGTAAAGTAGTACAACCATTATGGAAGAAAGTATGGTGGTTCCTCAAAAAACTGAAACTAGAACTACCTTATGACCCAGCAATTCCTCTACTAGGTATATACCCCCAAAACTCAGAAACATTGATACATAAAGACACATGCAGCCCCATATTCATTGCAGCATTGTTCACAGTGGCCAGGACATGGAAACAACCAAAAAGCCAATCAATAGATGACTGGATAAAGAAGATGTGGCACATATACACTATGGAATACTATTCAGCCATAAGAAATGATGACATCGGATCATTTACAGCAAAATGGTGCAATCTTGATAACATTATTCAAAGTGAAATAAATAAATCAGAAAAAAACAGGAACTACATTATTCCATACGTAGGTGGGACATAAAAGTGAAATTAAGAGACATTGATAAGAGTGTGTTGGTTACAGGGGGTGGGGGGAGAGGGAGAGGGAAAGGGGGAGGGGGAGGGGCACAGAAAAAACTAGATAGAAGGTGACAGAAGACAATCTGACTTTGGGTGATGGGTATGCAACATAATTGAATAACAAGATGACCTTGACTTGTTATCTTTGAATATATGTATCCTGATTTATTGATGGTGTCCCATTAAATAAATAAAATTATTTTTAAAAAATCCATAAAGACAGAGTAGACTAGTGACTGCTTCTGGATGAAGGTGGAATTACTTGTTACCACTAATGGAATGGAGAAAACACTCCAATGTTAGTTCATGGTGATGATAAAATAACTTTGTGACTATATTAAAAATTATCAAATTATACATTTTAATAGGTATGTTGTTTGATATATGAATTATATATCTGTAAATTTTCTAAAAATAAAAGTGAATTCATATTTTTAATGTTTACCAGAAGGTAATTTTTAACTATTTGGGGAAATTATATACTATATCAGAAAAAATATATAAGCTGATGCTTCAGAGGACTAAATTCAGAATGAGTCTATACTTAATTAAATGGTTTAACAAATTATTTTATTGTCACTTCCTACTTTTTTTTTCCATTATGAATTCAGAGGAAATAAAAAAAAATTACACCTAATAATTTAGGCTATTTGAAATATTTCTATAAAATTTTTTAAAATTTATTAAATGACTTTGCCTCTGAAGTAACTACTTTATCTTAACTGATATTCATACTTTAAAACTAAACAATATAAGATTCTAAAAATCATCCTCTTAGTACACTGCAGTACAAATTGGAGGGGCATATATTGCACTGTCAGTTGATAACAGAATCCAGCTTACTGAGCTGATAAAACATGAATTGTAATATAAATTAACCTTTCAATGTGCATGCCAATAATATATCCAATTAAGCATAATAACACCTATCTATAGGAATGGAGCTAAAATCTACTGATGAGAATAAATAGCAGTAATTCATAATCTAATTTAAAATATTTATTGAAAAAATATTGAGCACTCACGGGGAACCACATACTGATCTAGGTTTGAACAGAGCAAAGAGTAAGACAAAGTTCCGTTCTTGCAGATGAAACTGTGAAACAGTGTGGACAAGTCCTGCCAGGGGTGAGGACGACAAAGACACAAAGACCCGACTCTGGGGACTAGGTTCAGTGATGCAGATCCACTTTATTCAGGAGGTAAACTAGCTTATATATATTGGTTCAGCCTATAGGGTGTTACAGCATGCTCCTCAAAGCCAATGGCTGAAAAGATCAGGGATCTGCGTGGTTGGCGCTAAGTCACTTCCTTATAGCAGGCGAGCTCCCTCCCTGGGTATGCCCAGGAGGGTTTGGGACCTGGAGTATTCTCACAACATTGCATCTGCCACAGCTGCTAGGAATGCGCACTGCACTCCACCTACATCTCCCCTTTCTCTTTTAATTAAGGCCAATTGGACTTGATGAATGACAGCTTGCTGTTGTTGTAGCTTCTGAATGCTACACATTATGCAACGGAACCCTAGTAGAACTAAAACAACTATAATACATATTATATTATATGCTAATAGATTAGCTGGATTAAACAATGAGGCAAACTTCTGTAATATTTGACTAGTTAGGAAATAGAACAGGGGTCTTAAACAGGGGATTCCTCCTAAGGGTCGGGATGTCACTTCCTTCCCATTGTGTTACAGAGACCTTCTAGGTGCAGTTAAACACAGTTCCATTTTGATTGTAAAAAATAGATGCAGGTCTATGCACACCCCTTTCCCACAAAGGTCCCAGCATCCAAACACAGAAGGGATGGCTTGCCGTGGGCTGCATACTACATATGGTTGCAAGGCACATCACACAAATTACAACAACATGACAAATTGTACAATTTCAACAAAGGTACAAGGTACATTTCAAAGGTACATTTCACCAGTCTCTGAGCACTTTGCCAAAAGCACAAAATGTCCTCGGCCTTCTTTCTAGCCATGGGAAAAGCTTCCCAGGGCAAGGGAAGGACCTCCAGCAAAGCTGTCCCCCACCCCCATCAGGGTATTTCACATTGTCCAAAATCTGTAAGTCCATCCAACAAAGGAGCCAGTGCTCACTCAGGTCGTAGTCCTGGAAATCAGTCCATGCACATAAGGCCTCAGCCACCCCCCTCATCCCTGCCGTCCTGGCAGGTCTTATACTGTCCCAAAGATGAGCATGTGGCAACGGCAGTCAGCATTTCCATCTCTAATCTGGAGAGCATGATGGCACTCACTCCTATGTCCCAAATGTCAGCAAACCCACCAGCGGCTTAGCACACACTCCCTGCCATTCCAGGGGCCACTCTGAGATGCAAGCCTGGCTTCTGTTCATCCTCCTGCCGCAGCTGCCGCTGTTTACCTTCTGAAGTTTGCGAATTGCAACTCCGGCCCAATTCTCCTCATCCTCCAAAGATGAACTGAAAACACCAGCTCATGCTGCCAGAATTGAACCCTGGGCTGCCACCGCTGGAGTATTCTCACAGCATTGCATCAGCCACAGCTGCTAGGAAAGCACTCTGTGCTCCACCCACAGAACAGTTTAAAATATGTTGTATATGAAAATGTGAAAGCGCTGAACTCCATTCTGGTGATCAAATGATATTATTAAGACTGATATTAAATTAGTATCTGTATGAAGAAAGTTACAATATAATTAAATATGTCATCCTTTTCTCTGAAAATATTTAGAAACAAATGACTTGAAATAAAACAGAAAATAGAAATGAAGAGATTAAGCCAAGAAAACATACATAAATATGTTTGTAGATATGTATACATATATACACACATGCTAATCTATATACACACACATGTATATATACACATATTTTCTAATTATTATATTAGTTATTCAGTTAACCTTGATACTGAAATCTTTGTACCCTTCCCATTGTATTTTGATTATCACAAAAGTATTTTTCCAATGTAAATTAATAAATTAGCATTCTGAGATATATAGAAATATATATTGATCACTAGTATGAAGCTTAAAAGACAGAAATAAAAATAACTATGATTAAGATAATTAATTAATATACAATATGTAAAATGTGACATCAAAAAACATAAAACATAAAAGAGTAAAAATGTTGAGATTTAGAATGTGAAACAAAATAGACTGTTATAGCCTGACCAGACAGTAGCACAGTGTAGAGAATATCAGCCTGGGATGCAAGTTTGAAACCCAAAGGTCGCTGGTTTGAGCATTGGCTCATCTGGCTTGAGTGTGGGCACACCTGGCTTGAGTGTGAGCTCACCAGCTAGAGCATGGCATCTCCAGCTTGAGTGTGGAATCATAGACATGTCCCCATTGTCACTGGCTTGAGCCCAAAAATTGCTGGCTTGAGCAAGGGTTCTGTGGCTTGGCTGGAGTCCCCTGGTCAAGAAACATATGAGAAAGCAATCAATAAACAATTAAGGTGCAAAACAAAAAAATTGCTGTTTCTCATCTCTCTCCCTTCCTGTCTCTTTCTCACTAAAAGAAATAATAATAAAAACATTAAAAAATAAGCTGTTATAGATATGTTATTACATATAAGTCTCATGGTAACCACAAGCAAAAACCTATAGCAAATACAGATGCTCTTTGACCACAAGAGGTTATGCCTTGATAAGCCGTTGTAAGTTGAAGATATTTTAAGTCAAAATGCATTTTATACCCCTAACTTATTGTTATCACCACAAAAAGAGACACAAATAGGCATTTTTTAGATATGATGAAATATCAAAACACAAAATACAAATATCCAAAAAAATGCTGGCTACACAGCAGAGTCATGTATTGCTTAAGAATGGGGGTACCTTCAAAGAAATGCATTATGAAGTCATTCCATTGCTTGAAAATCAGAGAGTTCACTTACACAGACCTAGATGATTGTATAGACTACTATATGCCTACACTACATGGAATAGCCTATTGCTGCATTTGTGGCTTGACTCAGCATTTCTGTCTTCTCACCTCCCCAGTTTACTCCCACTTACCCAACTTTAGTTGCTTCAATGCACAGATTTCAAAGGTATGTTTGGAACCCTACTCATTTTATGGGAAAATTTTGGCTGATGGTCATTACATGAGGGCCCTTCGTGCATAGCCTCTAGGAACAAAGAAAGGTCACCATATTCCTGAATAGTTAATTAAGCCAGGCAGCCAAGTGATAAGAACATCTTCCCTGGCTTCAGGGAAAACTGCAGAAGGATGTCATATCCCACCCTGAGTAAATGACTCAGTCATTCCCGTAACCATTTTTGGTGACCCTTATTGTTCATGTTCAATTGAGTTCAAATTTATATTTTATGTACTATTCTTCCACACTCAACCTCAATTTGACACTCAATTATACGAGATGGCCCTAACCCTTACACATGGAATTATGTCTTGAGACATAATACAAAAACAAGGTAAGGAAAGAATAAAAAGTAATAATCCTAGGACGGGCCAGACCCACCATGGCCACCTCCAAACCCAACTAGAAAACCAATCCATAACAGGGTCTTTACGAAGGGATTCTAAATGTTGTACTTGAGCTTTGATATTTCAGGCAAGGAGCGTGACATTTCTAGAATTGTCAGGGATGTATAGACAGCATTAAGTATGTAATAATGTGCATAGACCTCCTTGTGTGGCAGTTAGCATATCTAAGGCCATTCTGTTTTGTAATATTTCTGTACATAATTGGCAAAATTCAGTAATAACAATACTGAACTACTGTCATTTAAAGCACACTCTATATGTTAACTTAAAGTGCAAATGTGCTGCTGCAAAACAATAGTACCAACAGCAAGGAACATAACAGTTAAAGAGTACTTCTACCAGGGGTTCTCCCAATTCCTGACTGCTTGTGAATATAAGTTTCTATATTTACAGGCAATGTAATGTCATCATGAATAGAATAAGGTATGAAGGGCCATCCCCACATACATTGTCACGTCCATGATGGAAGTAAATACTTCCACCCATAAAAGCCATATGCCCATAAAGCTCCCCAGGAAACAGTCTTAGTAAAAGTATAATTACAGGTTTCAATATGTCCATAAAAAATTAAACTTTGTCTTTTATCAGTGTTCTTAATTTTTAGCATTATCTGGCAAGCAGAGTCAGGCAAATGTCTTAGGGTATCACTTGAGGAACCATTTAAAGCTCCTAGTCAATTGGTATCGAATTCTACCCTTGCTACTAGTAAGGCTGGTTCCTGGCATATGTCATTCCAAGCATATTGAGCAAGTTGCTGTGGGCACTTCTGAAGGGAGGCTCTAGCACTAATATTAACAACCTGTTGTCGCACATGACTGAAAAAGCATTTCTGTGTGTCATCAACGGAAGTCAATGAAGCTGGGGTATAAGTGTAAGTGCCCCATTGGTGTCACCAAATTCAGTCAGTGGCATTAGCCATTAGGATATTCCAAAGCAATTCTTTTCCAGCAGCCCCCAGTAACTTGACACAGATCGAGCAGCATGTACAATTCACTTCCTATGAAGCAGTGGTGACCCAGCTGATGAATTCATTTTCTGTGGCTTGGGCCATCAGCACAAATCCCAGGAGCAGAATTATTCTCTAAAATAACAAAAAGACAAAGGAATGTGATACTGTATTTCTTCTCCAGAAAACTGTACAATACCTACATTTTCAGACCCCAAAGCAATAAGGTCCTCAGGATATAGTCAGGGATCAGTGGAGCATTGCACCCATACTTAAGCTCCAGGAGTAAGGTACTGTTTGCCTGTTGATCCCAGCCCTGGTTCAATAGGAAATCAATATGGGAGCTGGAATTTTTTTAGGAAATAATTTCTTGCAAGGTACTATCAACATTTGGGCTATTCAGGATTGTGCCTTAATGGCAAAAGTGGTCGGGGTGGTATTATGCAAGACCACTTTTAGTTCACCTCGATAATCAATGTAGTTACCCCATGAACTACTATGACTTTTACAGCCAGACTGGAACACGTAGTTATCCAACCACAAGGCTTATATGGCACAACCACACCCAATCCAGTTGATATCATTGGTGTCTAGTTTGCAGGAATAACATCAGATTGAGTGCTGGCTGCAAAGGTCTAGTCCAGCTGCTTCTACAGTACTCCTCCAAGGCAATATAGCCTCTGGGTATATTTTCTAGCATTGTAGGGAAAGAGCTGAAATTTCACCTGCACATTTAGCTATTTGTAGATGTGAGGTTAACATCCAACTCACTGGAGTCTCTGAAGCTGTAAGAAGATGATTATTTAGTATTCATAGAGCATCAAACAAATGATCTTTTCAGCCCTCCAACTTACCTGGCCCGAGGGTTTTCAGTTTTTCCTTTAACAGCTCACTCATGTACTCTATTAGTCCAACTGCCTGAGAATGATAAGGGATGTGGAAAAACCATTCAATCCCATGCTGGGCTGAAAAGGCTTGTAAAGCCTTGCCTTTGAAATTGGAACCATTATCAGTTTGCACTTGTAGGAGAATACCATAATATAGAATCAGAATGTTTAGAGTATTAGTCTGATTGGCATCTGTATAAGCACAGGTGACTAAAAGCCCAGTATAGGTATCTACTGCAGTACAGATATATTAGCATCCCTTAGATTGAGGCAGGGGACCAATATAATCCACTTGCCAAATTTTTCCAGGCATTTTCCCCCAATGACTATGCCCAGTCATCTTCTGAGGAACAGGTTTATTTTTTAGATGTGTACATGTTGGACATTGGGCTAAAATAGTACACACTATATCAGGTGGCAAGGATAATCTTTGCTGATTTTCCTATGCTATAGTGCCTTGTGTTCCTAAATGCCTGCACAAGTGATGGACTCATCAGGTGAGTGAGGGTCAGTCATGTCCAGCATCACTCTCTGCTTTTGCCACAGAGATAGATCTTGGCTTGTTGATCTACTTGCTGGTTAAATATTCTGTAGAGAGTGTTAGTCAAATAAGTTTGTAAATATGATATATATGTTTGCTCACTTATAGTTTGCATTGGGGATGGGGAAGGCTGTAAACAGGCAGGGTTGTTATACTCCAAGGCTTAGTTTTAAGACTAAGCCTTTCCCACCCTAAGTGACTTCGTATCAGAGACTTCTGTGATTGTATATTGGATTAAATGTTTTGATTTCTACACTATAAAATGGGGCAGACCGGGAGCTTGCTCTCTCTCGATTCCTGAGATTAGCATTAGAGAGAAGAGCAGAGAAAGGTCACATGGAGGAGAGGAGAAGCAGTCAAGATGGCAGAGTGCTGAAGGAGAAGCCAGTTTGTGCAGAGTTTGTGCAGAGAGAAGGAGATGGGGAACAGATGTGAATAAAGCTAGTGAGGTAGATACCTTTGATTCTAGGAAACTCGGATATGTCGGTGACTCTGCAAGCCCTGAATGGAAAGGGAAGTGTTTTCCCATTGTGTGTATTTCTTGTATGCTGGGTGCAAGCTGGGATTAAAGCGAATGGCCCACCAGTTCTTGGCTCCATTGTTTCATTACCATCTGTCCGAATCAAATGTGAACCTGCATGGGCCAGGCAGCTGTGATGGTGGCCGTGGCTACTGGCTTTACAGAGAGAGAGCAAATATGCATGAGTATCAACATTAAAAACAGTAATAGTCGTAGTATGGTCTAGAATACAAATATCTCCCTAATACTCTTTTCCGCATACTTCTTTGTTTTCAATTTGCCATTTATTTTTGCACTATTGAGGCATCCAGGCAGTAAAGCCGTTGACCACAGACCATGAGTCAGGATAAAGGCAGCAGGTTCCACCAGCCTCCTGCTGAAGAGCCCAGTTCACCTAATTGGCTGCTTCCTGTTCTCCCTTCATCTGAGATGCTTATTTTTTTACAATATTATATGCAACAGCTTTCCAGCACTGCCTTGAACCTATATATTTTGCAGAGCCATCATCAGTAAACCAAGCATGTTGTTGTTCCTCAAGAAGTTAACTCTTGAAATGGCTTTCCCCATTGGACTGGGGAATCCTCCTTCTCCAAAGGAGGTTGTAATGCCTCCATTTCATATATGGGAACATCCTGTATCTTTTCATGTAGTAAAGACACCCTTTTTTTGTCCTGGTTTGACTCAGTCTTGAATATACCATTTCCATTTACTAATATTACTTTCTGAGCATGTCCAATATGATGAGTTTTTGGAGAACTTTGTACCCAAGTCATAATAGGAATTTCGGCTCAGAAACACTTCATGATTAAAGCATAGTTGTTCAGTTTCAAACAGAGCTCAGTAATAAGCCAGTAATTGTTTTTCAAAGGCTGTGTATAACTGTCTGGCCTCTGGCAGCTTTTGGGTCGGGTCCAGAAGCTTAAGGGGACTTTTCCCATCTTGTTTTCCCAGAGACTCCAGTTAGCATGTTGTTCTAAAACAGAGACTTGCAATTATACTGGGCTATCTCTAATGGACCATAAGTCTGGAGCAGTTTGGAAAGCTGGCTTAGCTTCATTAAAGGTAGCTCATTCCCGTTCCCCACAGTTAAAGTCATCCTTCTTGTGGGTGACAACATATAAGGGCTGCAAAATACTACCGAGCTGAGGGATGTGGTATCGCCAAAAACCAAACATGCCAATAATTTTCTGGCCTTCCTTGTTTTCTGGTAGTGGGTTTAACAAATTCTAATATTTTTGCCTTAGCTTTAGGAAAATTATTTCTTTTCCAGAGTTCCACAGTATTCTTAAAAATTTAACAGACTATGCAGGGCCTTATATTTTAGCAGGATTAACTTCCCATCCTTTATTTAGTAAATATTTTTTTATTTAATCTAATCCTTGCAAGACTATGGCCTCAGTATTTTTTAACTAAGACATCATCCATGTAATGACTCACTTGCATCCCTAAGGACTCCATTTCTGACCACACCTCATCTAGGTGTTCAGCTACTTGTCGATGACAGATTGTAGGACTATGTGGATACCCTTAGGGCAGCCAGGTAAAGGTGTATTGTCTCCCATCCCACATAAAGGCAAATTAATCCCATATCATAGGGGAAGAAGGCACTGACCAGGTTAATTACTGCATACCAAGTGCCTGGACCCTCTTAAACCTGTTATATGATAGTTATAACATCAGGGACAGCAGCAATAAGTGGTGTAGTAACTTTATTTAATGCCATGTAATACACCATCATTCACCAACTTCCATCAGATTTTTTGAAAGACCATATTGGATTATTCCATTGAGTAGTGGTGGGGACTAGAACTCCTGATGCTATATAATCCTGATTAGTTTCTGTAATTTCCTTATGCCCTCCAAGGAAGTGATATTGTTTCATCTGTACCACTTGGGTCGTAGCAGGGATTCTACTTCATATTTGAATTTTCCCACTATGACAAGACATACACACTTTAGGGAACAAATCCTAAAGGTGTATTTCCCCTCTGAAAAATAGTATTTCTTTTTAAAATGTCAAAAGCAATAGTATATTCAGATATAGGCACTATCATTACTTTATACTTTTTCTGAAGCTAATTTCCAATTTTTATTTCTATAGTGGTGTAGTAGGCAGGAATTTCTTCGCCCTCAATCCTGAGATGAAATTTAGTAGATTTCCATAAATAAGAGTGACCTCAGTCCCCATGTTAACTAGAGCATTAGCAATCGTTTGTGACCTGTTTTTTCAATAAATTTGTAATTTAACATAAGGACATAGATGAATACGTTTTAATGCAAGAGGGACTTGGCCATTCCGTCATAATCCACCTAGAGAATTGAGCAAGTCAGAGTAAGGCCTCTTTTTCCTATCTATGTGCATTTTGTACTTAGGCTGGGAGTACTGGGAGTATTTCCTGGGCCAAAGCTAGAGGGCTGTCCAGTAGTAACCTGCCTAACTTTCTTTACTTTTTTCTTGATATAATTTCCATACCTCTTTAGTTTCCTTTCCATCAATTTGGTCTCTGGGCAACCCAACTTTTAACAGAGCTGTGAACATCTTTTTATAGCTAATTCGGTTCTGATCTCAGAACTGCTTATTAGTACTTTCTTTTGTCTGCTCCTCTGACTTGGGGGTTCAGCACTCCAAATTCTGTAACTGACCCAAATGTTCTAACACCTCTTGAATAGGAGTGCTCATTAGAGTAAACAGAGGTAAGCACCATTGTGTAAGCTGATGGGGCTGATTTTAAATCTTATTGTGAACCTGAGCAGACAACGTGGTGGCCTACACATTATCTGCAGGTCCTAGGACCACTGCAGTTTTTATGGTCTCTTCTTTGAGGCATGTAGCACATTCTTTTAGGGTGTGCCACAGTTGGCCATCATCTGGCCAGGAACCTTCAGTCAGGTATTTTTGTCTGGCAGTTTTATAGCTAATTGTAATAAGGAGGTGTCATCAACTGGCTGCCCATTCCCAACCTGAGGGTGTGGCCCAGGGGCCTATTGTCGGAATGATAATTGTAGCTCCAGGACGAAAGTGAGAGAGAGAGAGAGAGAGAGAGAGAGAGAGAAATTTTAAAACATCTCTTAAGTCTACTCTAATGCCATCAGTGCCTTGATCATTGAGTCTCACTTGTCAAGTAATCACATGCTCTTCTGCTAGTTGTCCAAAAGTTTGTAAAATTTCTGTAACTTCCAGCGGTGTATAATCCTCAAAGTCATGACACCTGACCATTTCTCTTGTTTGATGTTCAGCTCTGCAGTTCCACAGAGGGCAGACTTCTGCAGGCTCCTGATCTTCCTCAGGGGAATAAGTAGTGCCAATATTATCATACTTCCAAATATCACCATCCCAAGTGTCCTGGTCCCATTCGGGCTAGCCTGCGCCAAAGCTACTTGAACTTTGCCCTTATCTACCTTCCCCTTCCTGGTCTTATTTTTATATTGGGCCACACAGACAGCAGCTTTTTCTACTATGACTTGGTAACTTTGAGCCAAATCAGTCAGTACAGAAGCCTGACATTGTGCCATTGCCAGCCAAGAATTTAAATCGGCAACTTCCTTTTCTAGTTTACACTTTTCTTTTAGCAAATGGTCCTGATCCTGACACACAAGTTTGTATGTAGTAAGTAAACACCATCCCTGGCAGGAGATCTGCTCCACGTCTCCTTTGCCAGCAGGAATGCCCTATAATGCTTTGCTCACAGCCATAGGTTCAAATTGTACTAATTTAGTTTCCCAATTTTCACAGAGATGTGTCCCCTTAGATCATTCAAGGACCAGGAGTGAGAACTGTGGACATTCCCATCCCAGGATATGGAAAGTCCCCAATCTCCCACGGTGTTTGGCATTTTCCACCGAAAAAAGGCATGGTTTCATTTTGGAATCCTGTTCCTAACGCCAATTCTGTGCTGTGCAGGAGGCGCAGTTCAGAGTTGCAATTGTTCATGGATGGATTTTAGGGGAAAATTTATTATGGTTAACAACAATAATAAAAATAACCAAGGCAAAATTTAAAGGGGTTTGAATTTACATAACCTAAAGTAGAATAAAGGAAAAGCTTAGCATAATCAGCACAACAATAAGCTACACACAATATCACCAGATGGAGAAACATCAGCCTGGGCTCTAGAGTAATAGCTACTTAAAGCAATAGACTAAGGGCCCTGGCCGGTTGGCTCAGCGGTAGAGCGTCGGCCTAGCGTGCGGAGGACCCGGGTTCGATTCCCGGCCAGGGCACACAGGAGAAGCGCCCATTTGCTTCTCCACCCCTCCGCCGCACTTTCCTCTCTGTCTCTCTCTTCCCCTCCCGCAGCCAAGGCTCCATTGGAGCAAAGATGGCCCGGGCGCTGGGGATGGCTCTGTGGCCTCTGCCCCAGGCGCTAGAGTGGCTCTGGTCGCAATATGGCGACGCCCAGGATGGGCAGAGCATCGCCCCCTGGTGGGCAGAGCGTCGCCCCATGGTGGGCGTGCCGGGTGGATCCCGGTCGGGCGCATGCGGGAGTCTGTCTGACTGTCTCTCCCCGTTTCCAGCTTCAGAAAAATGAAAAAAAAAAAAAAAAAGCAATAGACTAAGAAAAATTATGAGTATGTACAAATCCTGCCACACCATGTAGGAACACATCACCAGACCTGGAAGCATCAGCCTGGCTCCAAGATTGGCCACCTGCTGTAGGCATCCAGGAGGATGAGATATCTAGGGCTTCAGGGGTGGTCTGGGATCTTACCTTTGTGCCAGTCTTGATGTGGATTTTTCTGTCTTTGTTATAAGTCTTCATCTAGTCTTTAGTTGGTTATTCAGGTTGAGGGTTCTTTATTTTAGTTTTGTCCTGGGAAGAAGTGAGTGTACCTTATTCCTATGTTTCTGCCATCTTGGATCTCCCAAACATAAAAACATCTGCACAGTAGAAAACAATCAACAAATTGAAAAAACAAACTCATGGAAAAGATGAAAATATTTGCAAACCATATATTAGATAAGAGGTTAATATAATATTCAAAAAGTATAAATAAGTCTTATAACTCAATAACAAGTAAAGAAACAAATTTAAAATGGACAGAGAAGTTAAGTACACATTTTTCTAGAGAAGATATCCAAATGGCCAACAGGCACATGAAAATATCAACATCACTAATTATCAGGGAAAGGCACATCAAAACCACAATGAGATGTTACCTCACACAGAAAGAGTATCCTCAAGTACACAAGAGACAAGTCAACACTTATCTGAGTGTGGATAAAGAAAACTCTGTGTACTGTCTGCCACTATAGAAAAAATATTAAAAATAGATCTACCATTTAATCCAGCAATTCCATTTCCGGTAATAGCGAAAGAAATGAAAACTGGATACAAAAGAAATATATGTACTCCCATGTTTATTGCAAAATTGTTCACAATAACAAAGATATGAAAATAACCTAAGTGCCATAGAAGGGAAGAATGGATAAAGAATATGTGAGAATAAAGAATATATATAAATAATGTATCCATGAGAAAGATGGACTTTCTGCTATTTGTTGAACAATAAATGGACCTTGAACATGCGAGACAAAGGCAAATGTATATTACTTATAAAACTAATCTGAAAAAGTCAAACCTATTAAAACATAAGTTAAAATTATGGGTGTTGCGTAACAAGACCAATGTTGTTTAAGGTTACAAACTTTCAGTGAGTAGTAAACAAGCCCAGGATATCTAATTCATAGCACTGTCAATATAAACAATATTGTATGATTCCATTAAACTTGCTACAAGAGTAGACCTTAATTATTCTAACCACTAAAAAGGAATAATAGTTATATATTTGATAGAGGTGTTAATTATTACTACAATAGTAATCATGTTATAATAGATAAATGTATCAAAGTAACATGTTTTCTTTAAATTTAAATAATGTTATTTGTCAAATATATTTTAGTAAAATAGTAACATAATATCCTTAGAAAAATGAGAATATATTATTCCATAATACAGGAATAGACTGTAATGAAAAGAGGGAAAAAAATTTGAGGGGTGTTCTCAAAAGATCAGAATCTTGTTAATATAGAACCAGAACTTTTTAATGACATTAGTCTGTAGAATTGAGTAAAAACTATCACTTTTAGAATGAGTTTATGCTCAATAATATTATAACAATTAAATAATTTATGTTATATCCATTTAATCAGAAAAAAATGATGTAGAAAAAACTGTGTTGGTAATTTAAAAGTAACTTAAAAATAACTTATATTAAATAAAACTATATTATAAAAGAATGTACATATTGTGTATATGTACCTACTTATAAATACATCACATATATGTGAAAAACAAGATATATAAATATATACCTTTGAGTGTTTTTTCCCCTTGAATTTTGAGGAGTTTATTTTAATTTCCATTTCAGGATGATATTTTGTTTTTATATTTATATGCATTTATCATTTAATAGATACTATTGAAGAACTTGAGTACCCATTGTGTGCCAGGAAAAAAGCATTTTTTAAATTTATTTTTTATTCTATTTATTAAGATGACATTGGTTAAAAAATTATATAGGTTTCAAGTGTACAATTCTGCAATGCAACATCTGTATATTGTTGTTTTTTTTAAGTGAGAGGATGGGAGATAGAGAGACAAACTCCTGCATATGCCTATCCAGGATCCACCCAGCAACCCCTGTCTGGGGCTGATGCTCAAATCAACTGAGCTATCCTCAGCACCTGAGGCCAATGCTCAGGACCAACCAAGCCACTGGCCATGAGAGGGAAAGAGAAAAGAAGGGCAAAAGGGAGGTGAAGATAAGCAGATGGTCAATTATCATGTGTGCTCTGAGCTAGCCACTGAGCTAGCTGGCCAGAACATTATCTGTATATTGTATTGTGTGTTTCCCACCTCATATCAAGTCTCCTTCTATCATCATTTTCCTTCTATCTGTTCCATCTCCCCCTTCCCTCCTACAATCACCATACTGTTGTCTGTGTCCATGAGCCTTTCCTTTGTTTTCTTGTGTTTAATCCTTTCACCCTCTGTCTCAGCCCCCCTACCCAATTACATTTGCACAGATAAACAAGCTAAAATATTTATGTTGATATAAAATGAAATAAAGAAACCAGAATAAATAAAAAGTCCAGGGCAGGATTATCTGGGAATTCCTATATAAAAAATAAAACTTGAGGGGAAAAAAATCAAGTATTAACAAATATTATTCAATGAGGCTTCCCGTACAAATCATTAATATTTATTCTTCAATATTTACTTTAATAGCAAAAAAAAGTCTTATTCATTCTATGAGTTTTAGTATTGCACTTTATTTTGAGAAAAAGAAAACAGAACTACTTATTTCTGGGAAACCATATTTCATTTTAATTAAAATGAATATAACCTGTTAAAATGGTTTCTATTTAATGAAAAGTTTTAAAATATGGTTTTCAGGAACTTGAATGACTTTTTTTAATGTGTTCATAAATCTTGACAAGGTAAAGTGGATTAATATAAGCATGTGACAATTGGAGCAAGTTGAGTGAAGATAAATTATACAGAAGCTATGAGAGAAAAGATTTCCTAAGGCTGACTGGAATATACAGACACTAAAGTGAATAGTATATGTTAACTGTTGTTTTCACCAAATCATGAACAACTTTACTGTCAGACATACTTCCAAAAGAAGAGATTTATATTTAAATCTTTTGTTGTGTTTTCATTAAAGATTCTTAAGCTTGAGAATCTATTATAAAATTGAGAATCTCCAATAAAAGTATGGATGATTATAAATGAATATTTTAATATAATAAGCACATATTATTAAATTTGCATATATAAGCTAAAAGGGAGAGAGAAATGTCCATTTGTGGTTCCACTTATTTATGCATTCATTGGTTGGTTCTTATATGTGCGTCGACCTGGGATCAAACCTGCAACCTCAGCACATTGAGACAATGCTCTAACCAACTGAGCTACCCAGCCAAAACTGTACCACAGTTTATGCATTCACCTATTAAAAATCATTTTGGTTCTGTCCAAGTTTGGATAGTTATGAATAAAGCTGCTATATTCTTGTGCAAATTTGTATGTGAACATGTTTTCAACTCCTTTAGATAAATACCAAAGAACACAATTGTTAGAAAATAAGATAAGAGTATGTTTAGCTTTATGAGAAACTGCCAAACTACCTTTTACAGTGACTGTATCATTTTGCATTCCCACCATTAATTAATGGGAGATCCTGTCATTCCACATCCTCACCAATATTTGATTTGATGCTATCAGTGTTTCTGATTTTGACCATTTTAATAAGTGTATGGTAGCAACATCATTATTGTTTTAATTTTCATTTTATTGATGACATGATATGGAACATCTTTTAATATGCTTATTTGATATCGGTATATCTTCTTTAGTGAGGATATCTGTTAGGTTCTTTGGCCAATTTTTAACTGTGTTTCTTCCTTACTTTTGAGTTTTAAGTATTCTTGGTATATTTTGTATAACTGTCTTTTGTCAAATGTGTCTTTTACAAATATTTCCTTCAAGTCTAGGTCTTGTTTTCTAATTTTCTTGGTATATTCTTTTGCAGAACAGAAGTTTTTCATTTCAATGAAGTCCATCTTATAAATTGTTTCTTTTATGGATCACACCGATCGTGCTGTATCAGAAAAGCAATTGCCATACCCAAGATCCTGTAGGGGTTTTGTTTTTTTTTCTTTCTCAGTTATTTTCTAGGAATTTCATAGTTTTGGATTTTACATATAAACTTGGGATTTGTTTGTATGTATATTATATTTATTGGTTACTCAAATTCATTTCAATTTATTGATATGACTGATTTTTTTCTCAATTTTATTTTATTTACATTTTTTTATGCAGATAGAGAACAACACAGTTGGAATCAACCTTTTGGAACAAGAATATCACTTCTAGGTATATGACGAAGACACTCTCACACAAGTGCACAATTATATTTAGTTAAACATTGTTTGAAGTAGGACAAATTGTGCAGATGGTGTTATGTTGAGTTGTACACATGAAATCTGTATGGTTTCTTGAACCAATGTCATCCCAATTGATTAAATAAATAAATAAATAAATGTAACAATGTTAAAAAAAGAAAATGATGAGACTTGATCAGGAGAAAATTAGATCATTTGAATATGATTTTTTAAAATGGAATAATTCACAAAGCAGAAAAATTGAATCAATTCTTTCTAGCTTGATTGATACAAAAATAAATTATGGTATAAAAAGGAGATGAAATAACAATTTTAAAAGTTTTATACAGTTATTTATATAACATTAGTAATCATTTATTAAATACACATTCTTTTAAATGTCTCCTATGTGCCAAACACTATGAGAGAAATCTTTGCATAATTTTTTATGAACTGTTAAATATAACATATAGTCATAGAGTCACAATTTAATTATTTTTTTCTAAAAATTGTATAAGTAACTTTAGTCAACCTAAGTTACACTATAATTAGTATGAATTATTTCATGTTTTCATTTTTGTATTACATGAGAATTCCAGCACTGTTCTCAGTTTTGGGGAACAATTTATATAGGCACATAAAAATTAAATCTGTATACAAGTGTCTTTACATTCAACTTGAAATATTTATGTAAAAAAAACAGATTGAATACTTCTTGCATCCATAGGAAAAATCAATTATATTCTTCTGATGCTGTGAGAGTTATTCAATGAGCCAATGTTCCTTTTTTAACCAAATGAAACCCTTCAAGTTTATTTTTACATGATATGTTGCAAAAACATGGCAAAGTGTGAGGTGTTGATTTGAATTAAAAAAAAACTGACATCTATCTGATATCTGTCATTTATGGTGAGATACATTTCTCTCTCTCTTTTCCTTTCTATTCTTTGTTTCTACCTCAGACACACAGAATTATATTAATAAAAATTCTTAGTTCAATACATATTTTTATCTCTTAATTTTTTAAAATACTTCATTAAGCACCAATCTACCCACCTACCAGCACCAAGGTCAAACATTTAAAAAAACACTCATCTAACTATATGGTCCTTCAGAGCATTTTCCCAGTTATTGTAAGATATTCACAAGTTTAAAATCCATGCTCATCATTTTCTTATTTTTCTTTTTATATGGCTTTATTGCATTTTATGTATGGCCTTCACTTTAAAATTTTTATTTTGTTTGTTAAAGATGTGTATTATATAATCTTTGGAGACTTATTTTTTCACATATTGTTTGAAGGTTTGTTCATATTGTATATACTGTAAAATATAACATTTAAACTTTAAAAAGACATCCAAAGTATTACTATATCAATAAAAGCATATATGAGGCCCTGGCCGGTTGACTCAGTGGTAGAGCGTCGGCCTGGCGTGCAGAAGTCCCGGGTTCGATTCCTGGCCAGGGCACACAGGAGAAGTGCCCATCTGCTTCTCTACCCCTCCCCCTCTCCTTCCTCTCTGTCTCTCTCTTCCCCTCCCGCAGCTGAGACTCCATTGGAGCAAAAGATGGCCCGGGTGCTGGGGATGGCTCCTTGGCCTCTGCCCCAGGCGCTAGAGTGGCTTTGGTTGCAACAGAGCGACACCCCAGAGGGGCAGAGCATCGCCCCCTGGTGGCCATGCCAGGTGGATCCCAGTTGGGCGCATGCGGGAATCTGTCTGACTGTCTCTCCCCGTTTCCAGCTTCAGAAAAATAAAAAAAAAAAAGCATATATGAGTACAGATATATACACATAGTATATATAGGTATGTGAAATATTGTTCATAACTTTTATATACACAGATATTTCTTTCTTTCTAAACTCTCAAAATGTAAATATTAACCACAATAATTTGTAATATTTCTCCAAATTCATTATCTAAATAAAACTAAACACTTTTATATAACCTACATGGGTACAGGTAAATGCAATTAAGTACTGAATGAGTACTGAGGAGAAAGTATAAAGTGTATTACAGTTGTATTGTATCTCTTCTCCAAATAAGATCATGTCTGTGCTCACATTGTTTAAATGTTTTGTGTGTTATCACAATTATAAAAATTAACGCTAGTGTATTATTTTAATATCTCACTGATAATATTTATGTAATTCCTCAGGAAATTTTATTTTTAAATCAGATGACTTGTTTTCTCACAGGAGGAAGGAGGGGAGGGAAGGAAGAAAAGAAAGAGAAAGAAAGAAAGAAAGAAAGAAAGAAAGAAAGAAAGAAAGAAAGAAAGAAAGAAAGAAAGAAAGAAAGAAAGAAAGAAAGGAAAGAAAGAGAAAAAGAGTGGAAAGAAGGAAGGAAGGAAGGAAGGAAGGAAGGAAGGAAGGAAGGAAGGAAGGAAGGAAGGAAGGAAGGAAGGAAGGAAGGAAGGAAGGAAGGAAAAGAAAGAAAAGAAAAGAAAAGAAAAGAAAAGAAAAGAAAAAGAAAAGGAAAAAGAAATCAGATGATATATTTCAGAAGTTTGATGTTAAGCAATAATCTCCTAAATAATATTGGGAGAGCGTGGTTAAAGAGGATTCACATTTAGTGAGCAATTCCAAGTAAGTCCTCGCTAAATGGGTGGACTGTTTAAAATCATTTCATTTTTAAAATAGCTTTATGATGTATTATTCAAAAGTTGTCTGAAGTCCACACTAGTTAAATTTCTTGTCCAGTGCTGCAAAGCTTGATAAAAAGTAGATCTGAATTCAAAATGATTTGTGTTAACTCTCAGCTAGCCTCATTTTTGGGGTATGAGGAAATTATCCTGATGGAACCTGATTCAGCAGGAAGTTAGACAGTATGGTAACGTAAGTCTGTAAGTTTCTAGGTCATTTACTGCTACTGATGATAGCCATAAAATTCCTAAAGAATTAAACAGGGTGAGGCAAACATAATTTTTTCTCTGGTTCAACTTTGTTATAGAAACACACATAAAGGTCAAAATATGCAAGCCTTGTTCTCCCAACTCAGTGACTAGCCATAAACGTATTTTAATATCAAAAATTACTAGAGAGCAATTTTTTTATTAGGTTGGAGAGACTTAAAGTAATAAAGACAATTCTTTGTTTAAAGCTGAGAGAATAAATGTGGTGCAAAGCCTAAAATTAACTCATTCTTGTGTGCTGCCGTAATATCTGGGGTAAATCAGGAGGGCCTTACATGGGGTAATTGCTAGTTCACCTCCCTCATCTGCCCACAGATAATGTTCTCTAGTCAAACCACACTCTTTATCAAAAGGACCAAGGGCCTTTCCTGCTTCTCTCTAAGCAGCACATTCCCGTTGCTTGGCAGTGGGTGGAATTCAACAAGCCAATCACATCTACTGGGAGTCAGGGAGCACCTCATCCCCTTCTATTGGAAAACTTGCCTACCACAAACCCTTTTGATTCCTGATTGCAATCACCAGGCGGAGTGCAAGCATATGTGACAAATAAACTGCTATCAGTTCATTTGTCCAGTGTTGGGAGTCATGTGTCTGATCATCTCCATAACCCTAGAGTAAAAATTCTTTCTTCAGCAACAAGATGAATAGGAGACAATAAAAATGATAACAGTACAGAAGTTTCATTTATACGGTGAAGAAAGAAAAATTTTAAATGATAAGTGTCAAATGAACATATTCATTAATCATATACCCATGTTTTTATTAAAAAAGTGTTTTTGAGTGACTTCTATATTCCAAGCACTGTGCTACTATTAAGGAGATAGCAGGGAAAAGAGTCAAAGTCTTCGAAGTCTACGGAGTTAATAATTGTCAATACCATAAAATTTACTAATTTCTTGTTCTCTAATCATATCACATAATTTAGCTTTTGTACTTCAACTACATTTTATGTTTTATAAAGGCTTCTTTTCATCACTTACTATATCCATCATAGAATCTGCACTCAATATATCTAGTTGATTAATGTGTACTACGTATGCATAAAATACGACCAGTGATCTCATAAAGAAGTATCATGGACTTTACTACCATAAAAACTTAAATTATGATATTGAATTAGATTTTATATTTCTTCACCATTAAAATATGTTCAATTAATTTTAATAATAAATGAGAACAAGAGTTATGGCCTGAATAACAACATATTATTAACATATTTTAGATAAGCTTATTAGAGTGGTAACCCCTTTTCATTCCTGTTCCTCTTTTTTTCAAACCAATTTGTCATAAAGGTGTTTAAATATTTTAAATAATCTAATGCAATAGTAAACATACAAGAATGTAATGAACATTACTACTGTCAGCCTGGCAATAATAATTAATGTTACTGTATGATTATAGATAAATATAAGAAATGAACAGTCCAATCCCTGACACTGAGGACTTTATGGATGATGAAATTATCCGAGGCTCTCTCTTACCAGGCCTTGGAACACTTAGTTTAGCAAAAGCAATGTATAGACTTGAGTACTATCTGTTTACTTAAAATTGGGTCAAATTAACATTTTAACTCAATATATTTCTTTCATCAGTTTCACAGCAATTCAACTGGGACCTTTTGTCTGCCTCTTAGTTCTTCAAAATATCTTTATATGATTTCTGTTAGCTTTTATGTAAATTTTACCAGCTATACATTACTTCCCAAACTATAAACAGGGAAAGTAAAAATATGTATCACTGAAAGAATCATAAAGCATCTGCTTCTCTTAAATGATTTCCCATTTAGCAGCTAATCTAGCTAACCCCTGCCAAATCTCTAAAACACATTCTTCCTGGCCAGATTCCTTGAAATTCAGGATTTAAGGAATTTATCATCTGTCTTTTCTTTATTTAAACCACCTAAAATATAATCTTTTGAAATTAAAGTAGATGATATCCCTTTATTATAGTTGTCAATTATAGTAATTAACCAATTAACTGCAAGGAAAGACTTGCCAGTTTTATCTCATTGTCCTTAATTCAGACTTTAACTTGGATTTGAATGACTATTGGCTTAGAGACACCAAACCACATCCAGACTTATGTTTAATAGAGTTTTCAGAAACTTTAAATATTCTATACCCTCCTTGGCTGAAGGCAATATATCTATCTTAATTGAAAGTGTAATACAAATTCATTTTCAGTATAAAATATATTTTATACATTTAAGTGCCTTTTCCATTAGAGTAGAATTGGTAATGAGGAAGGAAAAAATTACATTTATTTTGCATAAAAATATGTGTGCCTAAGTGTTCAATTACGCACCATTTAATAAAATCAGATGTCATACCTATTTTTATAATTCAAATTGTATACAGAAAATAGTATTGAGTAATCCAAGTATGTCATTCAGTGGCTTATATAAATGCCAATGTAACTACGGGGGTCCTCAGGTTATATCACAGTTCCGTTCCTCCGACAGTGACGTAACCTGAATTTTGGTGTAAGTTGAAACACACCCTAGCCTAAGTCACTTGCCGGTACTAACACAATTGTACAATCATAATCTAGAACATAAGAACACAACTAAGCCACAGAAGAAGGAAAAGGACATAAGTATTTATATTGTACAGTACACTGAACTGTAGTAACAGAAAAAATGCCAAAAAGAAATGTAAAAAAAGTTCCTTACCTTTACCCCCATGGTTGGCTTGCACACAGGAAAGGGCATTGCAAGGTGGGAGAGAGTGACCTATTGGGAGGAGGAAGCTGGAGAGGTGGGAGAACCTGCAGCAGGTGCTGGAGATACTGGGTCAGGTGAATCAGGATTGCCTAAGGAACATGCAGGAGATGCTGGAGATGATCCTATCCGTACTATAGGTGTTTCATCTCGAGAAGCAGCTGATGTAGAGGGTACATGATCTGCTGCAGGCTTCTCTACCTTCTGAAAGAATTGTTCCAGGCTAGACTAGAAGGTTGATTACTTCTTCTTTTTTTTTTTTTTTAATAAATTTTTATTAATGTTAATGGGATGACATTAATAATTCAGGGTACATATATTCAAAAAAAAAAAAACATGTCTAGGTTATCTTGTCATTAAATTATGTTGCATACCCCTCGCCCAGAGTCAGATTGTCCTCCGTCACCCTCTATCTAGGTTTCTCTGTGCCCCTCCCCCTCCCCCTAAATCTCTCCCTCCCTCCCTCCTGCGTCCTCCCTCCCCCCACCCCTGGTAACCACCACACTCTTGTCCATGTCTCTTAGTCTCGTTTTTATGTTCCACCAATGTATGGAATCATGTAGTTCTTGTTTTTTTCTGATTTACTTATTTCACTCCATATAATGTTATCAAGATCCCACCATTTTGCTATAAATGATCTAATGTCATCATTTCTTATGGCTGAGTAGTATTCCATAGTGTATATGTGCCACATCTTCTTTATCCAATCCTCTATTGAAGGGCTTTTTGGTTGTTTCCATGTCCTGGCCACTGTGAACAATGCTGCTATGAACATGGGGCTACATGTGTCTTTACGTATCAATGATTCTGAGGTTTTGGGGTATATACCCAGTAGAGGTATTGCTGGGTCATAAGGTAGTTCTATTTGCAGTTTTTTGAGGAACCACCATACTTTCCTCCATAGTGGTTGTACTACTTTACATTACCACCAACAGTGTATGAGGGTTCCTTTTTCTCCACATCCTCTCCAACATTTGTTATTACCCGACTTGTTGATAATAGCTAATCTAACAGGGGTGAGGTGGTATCTCATTGTAGTTTTGATTTGCATTTCTCTAATAACTAATGAAGCTGAGCATCTTTTCATATATCTGTTGGCCATTTGTATTTCTTCCTGGGAGAAGTGTCTGTTCATGTCCTCTTCCCATTTTTTTATTGGATTGTTTGTTTGTTTGTTGTTGAGTTTTATGAGTTCTTTGTAAATTTTGGATATTAGGCCCTTATCTGAGCTGTCGTTTGAAAATATCAGTTCCCATTTAGTTGGCTGTCTGTTTATTTTGATATCAGTTTCTCTTGCTGAGCAAAAACTTTTAATTCTGATGTAGTCCCATTCATTTATCTTTGCCTTCACTTCTCTTGCCATTGGAGTCAAGTTCATAAAATGTTCTTTAAAACCCAGATCCATGAGTTTGATTACTTCTTCTTTTCTAAAATCTGCCTATAGTATTGCAAGGCATCCATAGCAATTCTGTAGACCTTACTGAATCTGTCATCGCTGTAAGATGCTAATGGCCTAAGCTGAAACACTCACATCTCAATTTTTTTTAAGATTTATGGGAGTGAGTGTTGTAAACTGAAAACATCATATGTCATAACCCAAGTACTCTTGTATCGTAGAAACCTTATCTGCACCGTTCTGGAAATTTAATTTCAAACATTCTCAGTTTTAAGAGTCCTTCTTATATTTTGTATAATAGTCATTCCTTAATCATATGTGTTTTTTGCAAATATTTTATCCCAGTTCATGGTTTGTGTTTTGCAGCGCAGAAGTTTTCAATTTAATGAAGTCCATCATATCAATTATTTCTTTCGTGGAGCATGCCTGTGGTGTTGTATCTTAAAAGTGAGAGAACCTAAGGTCATTTACATTTTCTCCTATGTTATCTTCTAAAAGTTCTATAGTTTGTCTTTTACATGTAATTTGTAAAGAGTATAAGCTCTATTTCTAAGCTCATTATTTTGCATATTGATGTTCCAACACCATTTGTGGAGAAAATGGTATATGCTCTACTGTATTATTTTTGTTCTTTTGTCAAAGATTAGTTGACTACATGTATATGAGTCGATTTGGGGGCTCTTTATTCTGTTGCTTTCATCTACGTGTCTGTGACTCTTTTTCTAATCAGTACTATACTGACTTAAATATTGTTGCTTCATTGTAAGTTTTGAAACTGGGAAACATCATTCTTTTAATGTATTTTTCCTTCAGTGTAATATTGGCTATTCTGGGCATTTTGCTTGTTCAAAACTTTAGAGTGGGGTTTTCAGAATTCTCAAAATAACTTGCTAAGATTTTGACGGAGTTTGTACTGAATTTATAAATCAAGTTAGGGAAAAGAGACATCTTGGCAATATTGAGCATTTTGTTGATTTTTTTTCTTTTGCTTTCCTATTTTAAATTTCATCAAAGAGGGTGAAATGGGAAAGGAAGGAGACTTTGCTTGGGACCTGGGGGGCAGGATGTAGAGAGTAGAGAGTATTACATTGAGTGGAACACATGAAACCATGTCAACACAGTAAGTTAAAAATTAAAATTAAAAAATTTTTCAATGATTTCTTCATTGATTCTTATTATTCCTTTTCTACTGCAAACGATAGATTTAAGTTGATCTTTTTTAGTTTCCTGCTGTCTTTTATATTTACCTATGTACTTCTATTTACCAATGTTCTTTCTTTCTTCAGTGTCCTCTTATTTCACCTTGAAGAAACATTTGTAATATTTCTTGTTGGACAGATATGCTGGTGACAAACTCTCTAAGTTTTGTTTTTTTGTTTGTTTTTTTTTATCTAGGAATACTTTAATTTCTCCTTTATTATTACTGTATGACTTTTCCAGATATAAAATTACTATTGGACAGTTTTTTCTTTTATCGCTTTGAATATTTGTCATCCAACTTCCTTCTGGTTCTTGGTTTGTATGTCTTTTTGTTTGTTTGTTTTCTTTTTTGTATTTTTCTGAAGTTGGAAACGGGTAGGCAGTCAGAAAGACTCCCGCTTGCACCCGACTGGGATCCACCCAGCATGCCCACCAGGGGGCGATGCTCTGCCCATCTGGGGCATTGCTCTGTTGCAACTAGAGCCATTCTAGCGCATGAGGCAGAGGCCATGGAGCCATCCTCAGCACCCAGGCCAACTTTTTGCTCCAATGGAGCCTTGGCTGTGGGACAGGAAGAGAAAGACAGAGAGGAGAGGGGGAGGGGTGGAGAAGCAGATGGGTGCTTCTCCTGTGTGCCCTGGCCGGGAATCGAACTTGGGACTCCTGCATGCCAGGCCGATGCTCTACCACTGAGCCAACTGGCCAGGGCCTTGTTTTGTTTTTAATGAGAATAAACTCTTAGCTTTGTTGAGGATTTCTTTTTTTTTCTTTTTTTAGCGACAGAGACAGAGAGAAACATAGAAAGGGACACACAGGGACAGATAGACAGGAAAGGAGAGAGATGAGAAGCATCAATTCTTCATTGCAGCTCCTTAGTTATTCATTGATTGCTTTCTCTAATGTGCCTTGACCGAGGGGACTCCAGTAGAGCAAGTGACCCCTTGCTCAAGCCAGCAACCTTGGGCTCAAGCCAGCAACCTTTGGGTTCAAGCCAGTGAACATGGGGTCATGTCTATGATCCCACACCAAGCCAGCAACCCTGCACTCAAGCTGGTGAGCCTGCGCTCAAGCCAGTGACCTTGGGATTTCAAACCTGGGTCCTCTGAATCCTGGTCTGATGCTCTATCCACTGTGCCACCACCTGGTCAGGCTGTTGAGGATTTCTTGTATTGATTACTTCTTCTTGCTTTTACTTTTGATATTTCAATTATGATTTGTCTAAGTACTTATTAATGTTATTATACTTGAAGTTTGTTGACTTTCTTGGATATTTAATGTTTTTATTGAATTTTGATACTTTTATCTATTACTTTTCCAAATAATCTTTCTTTTTCTTTTGTCTTTATGGAACTCTTAGTATGCATATAGTATCAGGACACTCAAACTCCCAAACATCTTTAGGGGTCTACTTGTTTTATGCATTCTCTTTTTTTTTTTTTTCTGTTCCTCACAATGGATGATTTCAACATGCCATCTTTGCTCATTAGTTCTTCCTTTTTACTGATAAAATCTGCTCATGAGCTCTGTAATGAAGTTTTCATTTCTGTTTTAGTTCTCTTCAACTCAAGGATTTTTATTTTTTATATAAATTATCTCTCCCTTTGTTAATATAATCTACTAAGTGAGGCATTATTCACATTTTCCTTCCATTTTTAACACATAATTTCTTCTAGCTTTTTGAATATATAAAATGGTTATTTATATTTTATGTATCAAGTTCAACATCTGACTTCCTCAAGGACATATTTTTATTTATTTCTATTTTCTTGTGCATGGCCCATATTTTTTTTGTTTTATGAAATGACTTATAATGTTTGTTGAATACTTGATATATTAAATAACAGATGTGGCAATTCTGGAAATCAGATTCTTCTCCTCCACAACATTTGTTATTATTATACAGTGTGTCCATAAAGTCATGGTGCACTTTTAACTGGTCACAGGAAAGCAACAAAAGATGATAGAAATGTGAAATCTGCACCAAATAAAAGGAAAACTCTCCCAGTTTCATACCTCTTCAGTGCAGTTCGATGTGGGCTCACGCACAGATGTTTTAGGGCTCCTTAGGTAGCTATCCCGGATAGCCCCTACAACTTGTCACTGACTGATGGCCTTCCAGAACGGAGTTTCTCCACCAAACTGCCGGTTTCCTTCAACTGCTTATCCCACCCAGTAATGTTATTCCTATGTGGTGGTGCTTCGTTATAAACGCGCCGATATTCATGTTGCACTTTGGTCACGGATTTGAATTTAGTGAGCCACAGAACACACTGAATTTTCCTCTGTACTGTCCACATCTCGACTGGCATGGCCGTGGGCTGCTCCACTGTATACATAGTGTTACGTCATTATCTGCGCATGCGCACATGCTGCCATATCATCCTACAGAAACTGGGAGGGTTTTCCTTTTATGTCCTGATACTATATTTATTTGGTGCAGATTTCACATTTCTATCATCTTTTGTTGCTTTCCTGTGACTGGTCAAAAGTGCACCATGACTTTACGGACACACTGTATATTGTAGTTGTTTTATGTGTAGTGCCATTTATGAAATAATTTTCAAAATTCAGAGTTCTGTGTCATGTATGGCCACTGAAATCTTTTTTTTTTTTGCTTAGCTTAATGGTTAGCTAATGACTGAGTAGATATTTATTAAATATTTGGAGCCAGTAAACATTTTACTTAAAGGTTGGGCTTTCAATACTCAGCTAGGTAGTATACAACTTTGTTTTTGCTTTTACTTCATAGATGAACAGAGCATCAAGTTTATTCAGTATTTAGATCTTAGGCTTTCTCAGGTCTTTCCTGAGTATGCATAGAACACTATATGTGTACATGGCATTCTAGATTTCTAAGAATGTATTTCCAAAGCTGTTATAAACATTTTATTTGCTTTTTTCTGTTAAGCATTTTATTGTCTATTTTTTTTTTTTTGTCAAAACTTATCCATGTTTCACTCACCCACAATGTGAAAACACTTCTGTGCATTTATTTTCTACAAATTCTTCCTTAGGAGAGGATTTCAACTCTGCTGAGCTCAAAGTCAAGTTATATAAGCCTTTTGAGTGAGGTTTTTAATAGGACCACCTGACAGGTCAAATAATAACAATTTTTAGTTATGAGGTCATGAAAAAACTCCAGCTTTATTCTGCTTCTTCTAGTACCAGGAATGTGGGCTATTATTTATTAAGGTTAACTCTGGGCTAGAGAACATAGAATGTAAGTATAACAAGGTAAAATAGCAAAAAAGTCACTGTTCTTACCAAGGTTAAGTCATTTTTTAAAACAAAACCTCTTTTCTGCAAGTTTCTGCTCAATGTTCAGAGTTCTGAATAATTTGGTTTAATTTTTTTTGCTAGTTTTTATTGTTTCAATGTAAATTTTCAAAGATTCTTACTCCACAACAATTTTTGCTAACATTATTTAATGAATATTTATTTAGCTAATAAGCAAGTCAAGTAACAGCTTAAAGAAAAGATTCTTCTAGCTTTAATGGGCTCAGTAGCAATTTAGTTAATAATGGAAGACTCGAGCCTGACCAGGCAGTGGCGCAGTGGATAGAGCATTGGACTGGGATGCAGAGGACGCAGGTTCGAGACTCCAAGGTCACCAGCTTGAGCGTGGGCTCATCTGGTTTGAGCAAAGTTCACCAGCTTGAGCCCAAGGTCACCGGCTTGAGCAAGGGGTCACTGGGTCTGCTGTAGCCCCTCGGTCAGGGCACATATAAGAAGTCAATAGATGAACAACTAAGGAGCCGCAGTGAAGAATTGATGTTTCTCATCTCTCTCTCCCTTCCTGTCTGTCTGTCCTTATCTGTCCCTTTCTCTGACTCTCTGTCTCTGCCACAATAAGTAAATAAAAAAAATAAATAATAGAAGACTTGAGAAATAAAAAGGGAGATTTAGTGCAAATAATGTTGACATTACAAAAGTGAGATAATTTTTTTCTTTTAAGAAAAGTGTCTGGCCTTGCTCAGGTTGCTCAATGGATAGAGCATTGTTTTATTGAGAGTAGAGGAGATAAGGCAATTTAAGGTTTTAAGGAAAGTAGACAAGAAATAATAAAGCATATTTACTGTATCTTTAAAAGGACCAAGAAACAATTTTGTGTTGTAGTGGACTACAGGACAAGTAACAAGAGGATGTGTCATGTAGATTCGCATGGATTGTTGAAAGTGTTTTAGATTTATTTTATCTATAATGGAAAGCTAATGAAAGATTATTAAATGATTGAAAAAATTAAGTTTTTATTAAGATCACTCTGATTATTGTGAATAAACTATGTGAGGTAATGTTCAGTCTGAAACCTCGTTAGGAGATCATAATTTAAAGATATAACCAAGAAGTTTTGCTGTTAGATTCAATGTGAATAGTAAGAAACAGAGAATTAAAGATTTACTCTGTAACTTTCAAATGAATTACTGAAATAACAATGATACTATCCTTAGAGAAAGAACAGGTTCAAGGTAAACAGAAAGAAAGAGTTTGCTTTTAGGTATGTCATTTGAACATGTTTGATAGCTATTCAAATAATCATTTATATATGAATTCTCAGTTTAGTTTCAAAGTCCATGTCTAGAAACATAAATTTGAGAAATATAAGTACATTTAAAACCACTTTTTGGATATGATCGCCTAAGAAAAAATAGATAAGGCAGAGAAATATTCCAATAACTGAACCATCAACCTTGTAACTTTTAGTAGTCACAAAGTCAAGATGAAACCAACAAAGAATGCTAAAATAGAGTTATCAAATAAAATACTAATGAAACCATATATGACTAACCCACAACCAACATTATACTCAATGGTCAAAAAGCAAAATGTTTCTCCTAAGTTCCTGAAAAGACAGGGATGTCTACTTTCATCACTTTTATTCAACATAGTACTAGAAGTCTTAGCTAGAGTAACTAGGCAGAAAAAAAGGAAAAGAAAAGAAATAAAAGACATCCAAATCAAAAGGAAGAAATAAAATTGTCATTATTTGCCAATGATGTGATATCACATATAGAATACCTTAAAGACTCAATAAGCTTCTGAAAGAATTTGGTAATGTTGCAGGATATAAAATAAACATACAGAAATCAGTTGCATTTCTATACATTTAACAGCAACACATGTGAAAAGAAACAAAGAAAATTATTATATTGGCAGTAGCATCAAGAACAATAGAATATTTAGTATTAATTTACCCAAGAAAGTCAAAGGTCTATAAAATGAAAATTACAAGACTTTGATGAAAAAATGTGAAGAAGACAAAACAAATGAAAAGATATTCCCTGTTCATTGATCTGAAGAATGAATATTGTTAAAATGTCCACGGTACCTAAAGTCATATATATATGCTGTGCAATCTCTGTCAAATTCCAATGACATTTTGTTTCATAAATAGAAAAAACAATCTTAAAATTTGTACAGTGTCATATGGGTATTAGATTTATTGGAGTTATTACTTACTAAGTTTTGTAATGTCTAATCACTGGTTTGTATACCTGAATCAAATATAAATTTGTAAGTCAACTGTAACTGAAAAATAAGAAATTATCTAAAAGTAAAAGAAATGTATGGAACAACAAAAGTTTCCAAATAACCAAGACAATCATGAAAGAAACAACAAAGCTGGGGGCATTAAACTACCTATTTTCAATCTACATTGCAAGGCTTTAGTAATTAAAACAGTATTCATGCTACTGCTACTGGCATAAAAGTAGACACACCGATCAATAAAACAAAACATAGAGTCCAGAAATAAACCTCCACTTTTATAGTTAATGACTATTTGGCAATGGAGCCAGGAACACTAAGTGGGAATAAGGTAGTCCTTTCAATAAATGATGCTGGGAAAACTGCATAACCAGATGCAGAAAACAAATTGGAGCCCTATTTTACACATCTCACAAAAATTAACTTGAAATTTATTGAATCTTTAAAGATAAGGCCTGACATTATAAAATTGTTAGGAGAAAATGTATTTTATAAGCTCCTTGACATTGGTCTTGACAATGACTTTTTTAAGATATGACACAGAAAGTACAATCAACAAAAGCAAAATCAACATATGAAACTACCTCCTGCAATAAATAAACAAACAAACTTTTGCACAGTGAAAGAAATAATAAAAAAAATATAAAGGCAACTTACAGAACAGGAAGGAATGTTTGCAAACCAAATATCACATAAAGAAGTAATAGCAATAATATATAAAGAATTCATACAACTCAATGACAACAGCAACAAACATCCAATGTAAAATGGGCAGAGAAACTTAGACAGATTTTCCATTTAAGAAATTCAAATAGCCTATAAGGACATGAAAGCACGCCTAATCAATAGGAAAATGAAAATCAAAACCACAATGCAATATCATCTCACACCTGTTAGCTTTGTTAGCATCATGAAAACAAACAATAAGAGGTATCAGTAAGGATGTGAAGAAAAAGGAAACTCTTATATACTGTTGGTGGCAATGCAAATTTGTTCAATCATTGTAGAAACATTATAAAATTCCCTCAAATAATTAAAAATTGAACTACCACATGACCAAAAAATTCCATCTCTGACTATATATTCAAAACAAATTAAGTAGAATTTCAAAAAGATATATATTCCTTATTCTTACTGCAAGATTATTCACAATAGACAAGATATAGAAACAACCTAAGTGTCCATCAATGGATGAATGGATAAAGAAAATGTAGTATTTATATATATTAAGTGAAACTCCATTCAACCATGAGAAAATGGAGCATTTTGTCATTTTCATTAATCTGGTTGGACCTTGGAGACATTATGTTAAGTGAAATGTTATGTTAAATAATAATAAAAAAAGACAAATACTGCATGCTATTACTTATATGTGGAGTTAAAAAGTGGTAGAGAGCCTGACCTGTAGTGGCTCAGCAGAGAGAGCCTGACCTGTGGTGGCACAGTGGATAAAGCATCGACTTGGAACACTGAGGTCATCAGTTGAAAACCCTGTACTTGCCCCGTCAAGGCACATATGGGAGTTGATGCTTCTTGCTCCTCCCCCCTTCTCTCTCTCTCTCCTCCCTCTATAAAATGAATAAATACAGTCTGAAAAAAAAAAGTAGTAGAGAAATTGGGGAGATGTTTAAGGGTAGATAAATAAGTTCTGGCAATCTAATGCACAGCATAGTGATTATAGACAATACCATATTTCCTCATGAATAAGATGCTCCCATGTATAAGATGCACCTTAATTTTGGCACCGAAATTTGAAAAAGAAAAATATTACATAAATGCATTGAACTCAAGTTTTATTCATCATAAATTTTTTTTTCTTTTTCTGAAGTTGGAAACGGGGAGGCAGTCAGACAGACTCCCGCATGCTCCCGACTGGGATCCACCAGGCATGCCTACCAGGGGGTGATGCTCTGCCCACTTGGGGCATTGCTCTGTTGCAACCAGAGCCATTCTAGTGCCTGAGGTAGAGACCATAGAGCCATCCTCAGCGCCCGGGCCAACTTTGCTCCAATGGAGCCTTGTCTGTGGGATAGGAAGAGAGAGACAGAGAGGAAGGAGAGGGGGAGGGGTGGAGAAGCAGATGGGCACTTCTCCTGTGTGCCCTAGCCGGAAATCAAACCCGGGACTTCTGCACGCCAAGCCGATGCTCTACCACTGAGCCAACTGGCCAGGGCCTTATTTATCATAAAATTTATACAACTCCTAATTTCTGTCAAAACTCTCATCCATTAGCTTGGCCTCATCTGTGTCTGATGACAAATCACTGTCTTCATATATTGTCTTCTGTTCAGTTCCATCCATGACATTTGCAATGCCACAACCACTGTTTAAGAAACATCTAATTTTTAGACCCCATGCTTTTCGAAAAAAGGCATGTCTTATACCTGAGGAAATACTCTATTATAAATTTAATGTTGCTAGAAGACTAGATCTTAGTTGTTTTCACCACAGAAAAATGAATGGTGATTATCTGATGTGTTAGAAGTGTTAGTTAACAGTACAATGGTAATAGTATATACAATTATATCAAATTATATCTAATCGACACACTGTATCCCTAAAACTTACATAGAGTTATATTTAAATTATATCTTAATAAAAATAATTTTAAAGGTTCTGAAAGTCTGAAGTTATATAAAACTATAAGAAGTCATTATTTTAATACCAAAACTACTATGACAGTTCAATTTGTTGACTTAAAAGACATTCCATGCACTAGAACATCTTCTATTAGAGGTAACATATGAATGAATAGCAATGATAACCTTCTATTAGAGGTAACATATGAATCTCATAACAATGATAGAATAGCTAATAGGGGTTGAGGTCTTCTTATCTCATTTACAACTTTGAGGTTAATTTGATCAACACCTATTAATCTAACTTGACTAGTACTATGTAAGACTTGGGAAATTCTGTTGTGCTTAAAAGGTGATTGGCCAGTTTTGTTATACAAAAGCATGCAGCGTACCATGAGACTTAGGAAACTAATTTTTTAGCTACCTGTTCAAGACTTCAGTGTAAGATTCAGAATTCACCTCATCCCACCAACATATCAAATCTACGCTCACAGTCAGAGCAATTCCCCTGAAGAAGAATTAAGGACTTCTGCACAGCAAATGAGAGAGTGATAACAAAGGAACAGGTTGCACAGATGAAGACCTGGTATAGTGGGACTCTCACCTCCAACAGATCAGCCTATAGTAAGGAGGGATCACTGACTGAAGGGCCTGAACACAGATGACCCACCAGAGAGCACAGCATATAAGTAAGTAAGTAAGTAAGTAAACAAATAAATAAATTGTGGTTTAAAGGGTGTGCAGATTATATGGGAAAGAAATGTATGTATTAAGCTTCAAGCATCTGCCAGACATGGGAACTATGGGAACTCTGCAGATTTAGAGGCATCAGAGAGTACCATTTGTTTTCCTTTCTCTCCACCTTAATTGCACGGTGTACTAGCTAGCAAATAAAGACTGAAACAGTGTGTTCCAAGCTCCAGACCCACATGCCAGCTTCATGATTTTCCTCCAACTCCCCTTGAGGCCCATGTCCTCTCCAGCTGCAGCTCTGGGTTCTGGCACCATTTGTCCCTAGGACTTCCTGCAGCCAGTGTCTGCTCCAATAACAGCTCAAGTTCCCAGATGTTGTCCTTACCAATTTTTTTAGATATGTGTTCTCAAACAAATAAAACAAAAGCAAAAATAAACAAATGGCATTACATCAAATCTAAAAGCTTTTGCACCATGAAGGAAGCAATCAACATGATTAAAAGATAACTTACTAAATGGAAGAAGAAATTTGGAAATGACATATCTGATAAAGGGCTATAATATCCAAAATACATGAAAGAAAAAATCATACAATTCAAAATCAAAAAAAAAAAAAAAAGAATCTAATTAAGAAATGGTTAGAGCCTGACCAGGCGGTTGCGCAGTGGATAGAGCATCGGACTGGGATGCGGAAGACTCAGGTTCGAGACCCCGAGGTCGCAAGCTTGAGTGGGGGCTCATCTGGTTTGAGCAAAGCTCACCAGCTTGGACCCAAGGTTGCTGGCTTGAACAAGGGGTTACTCGATCTGCTGGAGCCCCACGGTCAAGGCACATATGAGAAAGCAATCAGTGAATAACTAAAGTGCCACAACAAAAAACTGATGATCGATGCTTCTCATCTCTCTCTGTTCCTGTCTGTCTGTCCCTATCTATCCCTCTCTTTGTCTCTGTAAAAAAAAATGCAAAGAAGACATATAAATGGCCAATAGACACAAAAAAGATGCTCAACCTCATTAATCATCAGGTAAAGGCAAATTTAAACTACAATGAGGTATCATCTCACACCTGCCAGAATGGCTACCATGAAAAAGACAATAAATAACAAGTATTGACAAGAATGTGGAGAAAAAGGAATCCTTGTACACTGTTGGTGAGATTGTAAACTTATGTAGCCTATATGGAAAACACTATGAAGTTTCCATTAAAAATAAAAATAGAAATATCATTCAATCCATCAATTTAACTTTGACTATTTATTCCTTAGAAAACAAAAATAGTAATTGTAAAAGTTAGATTCACTTCTCTGTCTCATTGTAGCATTATTTACATTAGCCAAGTTATGGAAACAATCTAGGTGTGTCCATCAATAGATGAATGAGATTAAAGATGCGGTATGTATGTACACAATGGAATATTACACAGCCATTTAAAAAGTGAAATCTTGTCATCTGCAATAACATGAATTGACCTAGAAGGTACTAGTTAAGTGAAGCAAGTCAGATAGAGAAAGAGAAATACCATATGATTTCACTTATATGTGGAATTAAAAAAAAAATGAATGAAACGAAGTAGAAACAAACTCATAGATAGAGAAAACAAACTGATTTTTGCCAGAGAAGATAGGGTTAGGAAGGCGATGGATAAGGAGAATGAAATTAAGATGTACAAACTTCCAGTTAAAATATTAGTCACAGGGATGTAACGTACAACACAGGCAATACAGTCAATAATATTATAATAAATATGTATGATTGACAGAAAGTTACTAAACTCATTGTGGTGATTGCTTTGTACTACTGTATATAAATATTGAATCAGCATGCTGTACACCTGAACCTAATATAATATTGTATGTAAGCCATAATTTAAAATAAATTTTATTTTTATTTTTTTTAATTTTTTTATTATTATTTTTTAAATTTTATTTATTCATTTTCAGAGAGGAGAGAGAGAGGGAGAGAGAGGAACAGAGAGAGAGAAGGGGGGAGGAGCTGGAAGCATCAACTCCCATATGTGCCTTGACCAGGCAAGCCCAGGGTTTCGAACCGGTGACCTCAACATTTCCAGGTCGACGCTTTATCCACTGCACCACCACAGGTCAGGCCTATTTTTTTTTTACAGGGACAGAGAGAGAGAGTCAGAGAGAGGGATAGATAGGGACAGAAAGACAGGAACAGAGAGAGATGAGAAGCATCAATCATTAGTTTTTCGTTGCGACACCTTAGTTGTTCATTGATTGCTTTCTTATATGTGCCTTGACCTCGGGTCTTCAGCAGACCGAGTAACCCCTTGCTTGAGCCAGTGACTTTGGGTCCAAGCTGGTGAGCTTTTTGCTCAAGCCAGCTGAGCCCGAGCTCAAACTGGCAACCTCAGGGTGTCGAACCTGGATCCTCCGCATCCCAGTCCGACGCTCTATCCACTGCGCCACCGCCTGGTCAGGCTAAAATAAATTTTAAAAAGAAACTAATATCTGAATTAATCCTTTATCTTTTTAATGTTATGCAATCCCTTAATATAAGGGATATTTATTTGTAATAAGAGTTGCAAAGTGGTCCTGGCCAGTTTGCTCAGCCATACAGCATCAGCCCAGCACATGGAAGTCCCAGGTTGGATTTTCTGTCAGGGCACACAGGAGAAGCAATCATCTGCTTCTCCACCCCTCTCCTTTCTCTCTCTTTCTCACTTTCTCTTTTCCCTTCATGCAGCCATGGCTTGAATGGTTCAAGCAAGTTGGCCCACCAGGCTATAAGGATGGCTCCATGCCCTGCCTCAGATGCTAAAATAGCTCAGTTGCCAAGCAACGGAGCAGCTGCTCGAGATGGACAGTGCATCACCCCCTAGTGGCCTTTGCCATGTTGATCCCAATCAGGGTGTATGTGGGAGTCTGTCTCTCTGCCTCCCTGCCTCTCACTTAATAGGAAAAAATAAGAGTTGCAAAGTAAATATTCATGTAGGATAAATGTGTTTTTAAAATGTTTTTATAATACTGTGAGAAAAATGCATAACTTTATTCACATTTTTAATAAAAATGTATATAAAGTAATCATGCCATTGATATTATTTTTATTTTTTATACTCCTTTCTATTCATCCATATTAATTTCATGAGATGTGAGTTATCTTTGTCAAAGCAGAACAAATATATGCATGTATGTGTAGGACCTGTCAGAATGAGACAGTAAGAACAACTCTAGTCCATTTGAAGCTGATGTGACCTTTAAAAGTAAAGCAGTGCTTCTAATTAACAATGAATTGTCATATAGAAAGCAAAACCTTGATTGAAGATTTACATAATTTGAAACCAACCATATCTGGAGAATGCATGTTGAAAGCAAATATATTGCAGCGAACATAGGTGATTTTCTCAATATTGTTAAATAAATTTTCTGAAAGTAACTTCCATTCAATCATGTTTATCAGAATGATTATTATAATTTAAAAATAAATGCAAGGGTTGAAAACATTCAAAATAGATAAGATCTCAGAGTAACTCTGAGTTGCTATATTTTGGGGAAACAGTTGAAAAGATGAAAAAAAAAGATGAATCAGTTATTTTAGATAATAAAAGATTTTAAACCTGTTGTGAGGACCTTTTAATGACTTTTAAGAAGATGACACATCTCTTAATTTCCCTTATTATTTTTACCCTTGAGATGAGAAATGCTTTTACACACTTGTGTTCTCTGAATGCAGAGCCTTATGAAAGGTGTGAATTTCCCATTTCAAGCTGTGAAACTTACACAAGAGAGAATTCAGCGCCAGAGGCTTTAATTGGCCTCACAATTATGGCAGAGCTCTCAGAACAGAATAAGAGTGCACCAGAGAAGAAAAATACCAAAGTAAAACCCTGTTCAATGTGACATAGGTAACTAAACATGAACTTCTTTCAGAATAACAAATGTGTAGTTTTATTATTTGAATTCTAACACAATATATAAAGACAATTTTAATTTGGTTTCATAAAAGTGGATAGACATTCCTTGATTCTAGCTGCAGGGTTCACAAACCAGTGCCTTAAGCCAAATCCAGTCTATTACCTTAAAAAAGAAAATGTAGTTGGCCCAGCGTATGGAAGTCCTGGGTTTGATTCCTGGCCAGGGCACACAGGAGAAGCACCCATCTGCTTCCCCACCATCCCCCTCTCCTTTCTCTCTATCTCTCTCTTGCCTTCCCTCAGTCAAGGCTCCATTGGAGCAAAGTTCACTCGGGAATTGAGGATGGCTCTATGGCCTCCACCTCAGGCGTTGGAATGGCCCCAGTTACAACAGAGCAATGCCTCAGGTGGGCCGAGCATCACACCATAGTGGGCTTGCCGGGTGGATCCCAGTCGGGCACATGTGGAAGTCTGTCTCTCTGCCTCTCTGCTTCTCACTTCAGAAAAATAGAAAAATACAGAAAAATAATAAAGAAAAAGAAAATAAAAAAGAAGAAGAAGAAAAAAAGAAAACAGCCAGGATTATCTGTTTATGTATTGTCTATGGCTGTTTTCAGGCTACACCAACACAACTGAGTAGTTGCAACAGAAAATGTATAGCCTGAAAAACCCAAATTATTTACTGACTGACCTTTTACAGGGAAATTTGTCAATGCCTGCAAGACTTGTTAATGTTTCCACACAACCTACAAGGCAATTGGAATGAATCTCTAAAGGACCAAAACAGGGAGAGGAACACTTCACAAAAAATTTTCATTCTCAAGTATTCAACTTTTTTAAAATTTTTGCCTTTTGAATGTCAGCTAAAAAATTAATAATACCTATCCTTTAAAATTATTATGTATATTTTATCTTTCAGTATTATTCAGACTATTAACTAATATAGAAAAAGTGTTATAGAAGAGGAAAAATTAAGATAAGTACTTATAAATATAAACTATTATGATTTATTTCTTGTAGCAATTTTTTATAAACTTGAAAAATCAAGTTTACATTTGATCAAACATTTGCATTTGATGCAGTAATTTTCTCCACTTTTAATGTGCAATTTTTGAAAATGTTCAATTTTATTTTTGTACCTAACGTGGAGCAGAGTCAAGAATTTGTATGTTCATACCTAGTATTAAGCAATTTATTGTTGTTGGGGGGTTTTTCTTCCTAATTTTATTCTTTATGATATCTTCATATTTATGTAAAACTGAAAGCGTGCTAAGGAATCACAAATGCTTCTGCATTTATCCTAGTTACATGAGTTGGGGTCCTGCTTTCATGAAACCCAGGAAAAAAAATACTTATAGAAAAAAAGAGAAACAAAAGCAGCTAATTTTCACTGGTAAAGGGCTATTTGCTTAAAATATATGTGTTTTTGTTTGTTTTTTACAAGACTCCTTGTTTACAAATAACACCACTTTTGAAGGAAAGTGGGAATTGGGTTAAGATTGAGGAAAATTATACTTATAATTACCATTAAAAACCAGTTATTAATTTGCAGAGGAAGCCAAAGAGCCAAATGGAACATGAACATGCCACACCCACCCACAAAATGAAAGGGAAAAAAGAAAGTATTTTTTTTAATAAATTTTTATTTTAATGGGGTGACATCAATAAATCAGGGTACATACATTCAAAGAAAACATTTCCAGGTTATCTTGTCATTTAGTTCTGTTGCATACCCATCACCCGAAGAGAGATCATCCTCCGCCACCCTCCAACCAGTTCTCTCTGTACCCCTCCCCCTCCCCCTCCCCCTCTCCCTCCTTCCCTCCCCCCACCCCCCCATAGCCACCACACTCCTGTCTATGCCTCTTAGTCTCGCTTTTTTGTCCCACCAATGTATGGAATCCTACAGTTCCTGTTTTTTTCTGATTCGCTTATTTCACCCCGCACAATGCTACCAAGACTCCACCATTCCTCTATAAGTGATCCAATGTCACCATTTCTCCTAGCTGAATAATATACCATGGTGTATATGTGCCCCATCTTCTTCATCCAGTCCTCTATTTTTTTTACAGTGATTAAAAGCCTTTAAGCAAACTCTTGGCCAATACAGCAAGAATCCCTAAAAGAGTAGTGTCCTTAACATGTTCCCCAAGTCCAAGTTGGCCCCATCACCATGCCAAATCCCTGAAAAATGCAACCCAACCACAGTTCAGTCTGTTAGGAGCTGCCACAGGGAGCAGGAGTCCAGGAAAGTTCCCCACAGGAAAAGTCCACATGGCACTGGAATTGTTGTCACCATTCTATACTTTGCAGCTCATGTCCAAGTCCCAGTGACCACTGCTTCTAGCTGGTAATGATTCAGGTAGACTGGAAAAAGCCATTTGCAGCATGCGTGGATATGAAGCTTCTGTTCTCCTCTGCCTGGAGAGTTGAGACCAGGTGGCTTTTTCCTGGAGCTCTGTGACTGTGGCCTGGTAAAGAGAACCTTGGGATACACTAAGCTGGGTGGCAAAGGTAAATTCATAATACAAGTTGGCAAAAGGAGGAAAGAGAGCTCTAAATTAGGAGTAGGTCCCAGCCTGAAATATGAGTGGGGCATTGAGGTAGGAGGGATAGAGGAAACACTATATATTAAGCAAAGCAGAAGAAAATAGGACTATCAACACCCACAACAGAGATCTTTGAGGGAAGAATTAAAAACCTGACTATTCAGGCAAAACATAGTTAAGTGGCCCTTGTGTGAATGAGATCAGTTTACCTGCTTCTTGGAAGAAATACCCTAGGCTCGTCCACAGTGTCGTAGATGGGGCCGACGGCCCTGGGCACCTTCAGCCTTCAGTGGCAAACCCCAGCTTTCTGGGCAAGGTTAGGTCATAGGTGGCTGGAGCAGGACTGGAAGAGACTGAACCCTCCCTTAGAGGAGCGAGGGGGAAGCCCACCTTCCAGTGTCCCTGTTTCCTTGCAGCAGAGGCGTGTAAGCCTGGCAGGCTTTAGCTCAATGACCTTCCTTTCCACTACTGAAGCAGGACCCAGATGGCATCCTATGAGACCCCTTTGGGGTGTTGGAGCCTTTAAGGGTGTATCCTAAAAGCTGGTAGTTCCCCTGATCTCTATTGGGCTTTTTCTGCCTCTAGGTATCTTAAAAGCCATTCTCAAAAGATCTCGCTGAGGGGTTTGAGGATCCCCATCCGCCTATATAAATCTTTTCCATATATCTGGAGCTGTTTGGAAAAAAGACAGAACAGTGTTATTAGCTAGATCTAATAAAGAAGGTAGTAGTTTGCAGGCGAAAAAGATTTGGTGTCTCCTGTTCATCAGCATTCAAAATAAATGTAATTTTTTTTTTTTTAAGTAAAAAGCATGATATGGTAGACCCGTCGGAGTCATTGGCCTGGTGTGCAGGATTCCCGGGTTCGATTCCTGGCTAGAGCACACAGGAGAAGTGCCCATCTACCTCTCCACTCCTCCCTCTCTCCTTCCTCTTCGTTTCTCTCCTCCTGCCCGCAGCCAAGGCTCCACCGGAGCAAATCCACCGTGGGCACTAAGGATGGCCCCACGGCCTCTGCCCCAGTTGCTAGAATGGCTCGGGTTGTAACAGAGCAACATCCCAGATGGGCAGAGCATTCCCCCCGGTAGGCATGCCAGGTGGATCCCAGTCAGGCGCATGCAGGAGTCTGTTCGACTGCCTCCCCATCCCCATCCTCAGAAATATACAAAAAATAAAGAAATATACAAAAAATAAATAAATAAAAGAAAAAATACTTAAAAAAAAAAAAAAAAAAAAAAAGGGAGGGGGCATTCCCTTGTGCTAAAGCTCCAGGGAGCATGGAATGAGCTTGAGTATGTCCTACGAAACATGGAGCTCTATGTTTACATATAAGTCTTTGAAGAGGGAGGAACTGCTGAAGTAGTTTATCAGCATTTGTCCCTAAGACAGCAATCTTTGTAGTGGGAACACCATACGTAAATATTTGCTGTCTGTCTATAGATTAAGGGGGGAATATGGCAAATGCTGAAAAGTCATGATCTTTGTGACCCTCCCCTCCCCCAACCCCCTCCCTCTCCTCCCCCCACCCTGTAACCCCAACTCTGTTGTTCATGTCTCTGAGTCTCATCTTTATGTCCCACCTATGTATGAAAACATATAGTTCTTAGTTTTTTCTGATTTACTTCTTTCACTCAGTATAATGTTATCAAGGCCCATCCATGTTGTTGTAAAAGATCCTATGTCATCATTTCTTATGGCTGAGTAGTATTCCATAGTATATATATACCAAAGCTTTTTAATCCACTCGTCCTCTGATGGACACTTGGGCTGTTTCCAAATCTTTGCTATTGTGAACAATGCTGCCATAAACATGGGGGTGCATTTCTTCTTTTCAAACAGTGCTATGGTGTTCTTGGGGTATATTCCTAAGAGTGGTATAGCTGGGTCAAGAGGCAGTTCGATTTTTAATTTCTTGAGGAATCTCCATACTGTTTTCCATAGTGGCTGCACCAGTCTGCATTCCCACCAGCAGTGCAGGAGGGTTCCCTTTTCTCCACATCCTCGCCAGCACTTATTCTGTGTTGTTTTATTGATGAGCGCCATTCTGACTGGTGTGAGGTGATATCTCATTGTGGTTTTAATTTGCATTTCTCTAATCATTAGTGATGTTGAACATTTTTTCATATGCCTATTGGCCATCTGTGTGTCCTCTTTGGAGAAGTGTCTATTCATTTATTTTGCCCATTTTTGGATTGGATTTTTTATCTTCCTGGTATTGAGTTTTACAAGTTCTTTATAAATTTTGGTAATTAACCCCTTGTCAGACGCTATGTCAAATATATTCTCCCATTGTGTAGTTTGTCTTTTTATTCTGTTCTTATTGTCTTTAGATGTGCAGAAGCTTTTTAGTTTGATAAAGTCCCATTTGTTTATCCTGTCTTTTATTTCACTTGCCTGTGGAGACAAATCAGCAAATATATTGCTGCGAGAGATGTCAGAGAGCTTACTGCCTATGTTTTCTTCTAAGATGCTTATGGTTTCACGGCTTACATTCAAGTCTTTTATCCATTTTGAGTTTATTTTTGTGAGTGGTGTAAGTTGGTGGTCTAGTTTCATTTTTTTGCAGGTAGCTGTCCAGTTTTCCCAACACCATTTGTTGAAGAGGCTGTCTTTACTCCATTGTATTGTCTTACCTCCTTTGTCAAATATCAGTTGTCCATAGAGCTGTGGGTTTATTTCTGAGTTCTCTGTTCTGTTCCATTGATCTATGTGCCTGTTCTTATGCCAGTACCATGCTGTTTGGAATACAATGGCCTTATAATATAACTTGATATCTGGAAGTGTGATACCTCCTGCTTTTTTCTTCCTTTTCAGGATTGCTGAGGCTATTCGTGTTCTTTTTTGGTTCCATATAAATTTTTGGAATATGTGTTCTATGTCTTTGAAGTAAGTCATTGGTATTTTCATTGGTATTGCATTGAATTTATAAATTGCTTTGGGTAATATAGACATTTTAATGATGTTTATTCTTCCTAACCATGAGCACGGTATATGCCTCCACTTATTCGTATCTTCCCTGATTTCTTTTATCAATGTTTTATAATTTTCCGAGTACAAGTCTTTAATCTCCTTAGTTAGATTTATTCCTAGGTACTTTATTTTTTTGGTTGCAATGGTAAAGGGGATTGACTCCCTGATTTCTCTTTCTGACAGTTCATTATTAGTGTATAAAAATGCCTCTGATTTCTGAGTGTTGATTTTATATCCTGCCACCTTGCCAAATTCTTTGATCAGGTCTAGTAGTTTTTTGACTGAGACTTTAGGGTTTTCTATATACAATATCATGTCATCTGCAAATAATGATAGTTTTACTTCTTCTTTTCCAATTTGGATGCCTTTTATTTCTTTTTCTTGTCTGATTGCTGTGGCGAGGACTTCCAGAACTATGTTGAATAAGAGTGGTGAAAGGGGGCACCCCTGCCTTGTTCCTGATCTTAAGGGGATTGCTTTTAATTTTTGCCCATTGAGTATGATGTTGGCTGTGGGTTTGTCATAGATGGCCTTTATCATGTTGAGGTATGTTCCCTGTATTCCCACTTTGCTGAGAGTTTTGATCATGAATGGGTGCTGGACTTTATCAAATGCCTTTTCTGCATCTATTGAAATTATCATGTGGTTTTTCTCCTTTCTTTTGTTTATGTGATGAATCACATTGATTGATTTGCGAATATTGTACCAGCCTTGCCTCCCAAGAATAAATCCCACTTGATCATTGTGTATGATTTTTTCCATATATTGCTGGATCCGGTTTGCTAATATTTTGTTGAGGATTTTTGCATCTAAGTTCATCAGGGATATTGGCCTATAATTTTCTTTCTTTGTGTTGTCTTTGCCTGGTTTTGGAATCAGAATTATGCTCGCCTCATAAAAGGAGTTTGGGAGTCTTTCTTCCTCTTGAATTTTTTGAAATAGCTTGAGAAGGATAGGAGTTAGTTCTTTTTTGAATATTTGGTAGAATTCACTTGTGAAGCCATCAGGCCCAGGACTTTTCTTTTTTGGGAGTTTTTTGATAGCTGTTTCAATCTCATTTGTTGTAATTGGTCTGTTTAGGTTTTCTGATTCTTCCAGATTGATTTTTGGAAGATTATATAATTCAAGGAATTTGTCCATTTCATCTAGGTTGTCTAGTTTTTTGGCGTACAGTTCTTCATAGTATTTTCTTACAATATTTTGTATTTCTGTTGTGTCAGTTGTTATTTCTCCACTCTCATTTCTAATTTTATTTATTTGAGTCCTCTCTCTTTTTTTCTTGGTGAGTCTTGTTAAAGGTTCATCGATCTTGTTTACCTTTTCAAAGAACCAGCTCCTGGTTTCATTGATCCTCTGTATTGTTTCTTTAGCCTCTATGTCATTTATTTCTGCTCTGATCTTTATTATTTCCTTCCTTCTACTAGCTCTGGGCTTTACTTGCTGTTCTTTTTCTAGTTCTTTTAGATGCAGGGTTAAGTTGTTTATTTGAGCTTTTTCTAGCTTCTTGAGGTATGCCTGTAATGCTATAAACTTCCCTCTCAGGACTGCTTTTGCTGTGTCCCATAAATTTTGAGTTGATGTATGCTCATTATCGTTTGTTTCTAGGAAGTTTTTAATTTCTTCTTTGATCTCAGTGTTAATCCATTCATTGTTTAATAATGTGCTATTTAGTTTCCAAGTGTTTGAATGTTTTTCAATTTTTCTATTGTGGTTGATTTCTAGTTTAATGCCATTGTGATCAGAGAAAGTGCTTGATATGATTTCAATCTTCTTAAATTTGTTGAGCCCACTTTTGTGGCCTAACATGTGGTCTATTCTAGAGAATGTACCATGAGCGCTTGAAAAGAATGTATATTCTGCTGCTTTAGGATGAAAGGTTCTGAAGATATCTATTAAATCGAGTTGATCTAATATGTCCTTTAAGTCTGCTGTTTCTTTGTTAATTTTCTTTCTTGAGGATCTATCTAATGATGTTAATGGGGTATTGAAATCTCCTACTATTATAGTATTGCTGTTGATCTCGCCCTTTAAGTCTATCAAAGTCTGCTTTATATATTTAGGTGCTCATATATTAGGTGCGTAGATATTTATAATGGTTATATCTTCCTTTTGGATTGCTCCTTTTATCATTATGTAGTGACCTTCTTTATCTCTAACTATGGTCTTTGTTCTAAAGTCCATTTTGTCTGATATAAGTATTGCTACCCCAGCTTCTTTTTCATTTCCATTTGCGTGAAATATTTTTTTCCATCCTTTTAACTTCAGTCTGTGTGCATCTTTTGATTTAAGGTGTGTCTCTTGTAGACAGCATATGTATGGGTCCTGTTTTTTTATCCACGCAGCTACCCTATGTCTCTTGATCGGATCGTTTAATCCATTAACATTTAAGGTTATTACTGATATGTAATTGTTTATTGCCATTTTTTTTCTTTAAAACTGTTTTTCTCTTTTGCTATATTCTTTTTTTCCTTTGACCTGTTTACAACAGGTCCCTTAGCATTTCTTGCAGCCTTGGTTTGGTTGCAGTGAAATCCTTGAGTTTTTTTTTGTCTGTAAAGCTTTTTATTTATCCTTCAATTTTAAATGATAGCCTTGCTGGATAAAGTAGTCTTGGTTGTAGGTTCTTGTTCTGCATTACTTTGAATATTTCTTGCCATTCCCTTCTGGCCTCAAGTGTTTCTGTTGAGAAGTCAGAAGTCATCCTTATGGGGGCTCCTTTGTAGGTGATAGTCTTTTTTTCTCTCGCAGCTTTTAATATTTTCTCTTTATCATTTAGCTTTGGTAATTTAATTATGATGTGTCTTGGTGTTGGTTTCTTTGGGTTTCTCCTTAATGGAGTTCTCTGTGCTTCCTGAACATGTAAGACATTTTCCTGCCTTAATTGGGGGAAGTTTTCCGCTATAATATGTTTGAACAAAGTCTCTATCCCTTGTTCTTTCTCTTCTTATTCAGGAACCCCTAAGATGCGGATGTTATTTCTCTTCATGTTGTCACAGAGCTCTCTTAGAGTTTCCTCAGACTTTTTGAGTCTCTTTTCTTTTTTCTGCTCCGCTTCCGTGCCTTTATTTATTGTGTCCTCTAACTCACTGATTTGATTCTCTGCTTCATCCATCCTGCTTTTAATTCCTTCCATTGTATTCTTTAGTTCAGATATTGTATTTGTCATTTCTGTCTGATTCTTTTTTATTATTTCAATGTCCTTTTTTATATTTGTTATCTCTTTATTTAGGTTTTCGTAATGGCCATCTATGGTGGTTCTAATATCTTTGAGCATCCTAACAATCGTTATTTTAAACTCTGCATCAGGTAATTTGGCTATATCTGATTCACTTAGGTCCTTTTCTGGGGATTTCTCTTGGTTTATTTGTGTTGTATTTCTCTGCCTCCGCATTTTCTCTTCCCAGGAGTGGCTGTGATCACGTGCTCAGGTGCACAAGGGTTGGTGGCCTTGGCCTTTGCCCCGCCCCCGTGTGTGACGTTATGCTCGGTCCTGAGGGCACTGGCGAGCACCTTTGCTCAGCTGCGGGTCTCCGCCTGTTTCCGAGCTTTTGCCCTGCCTTTGCAGGAAAAAAAGAAAGTATTGAAAGTCTTCCTGGCCCTGGTGGGTTGGCTCAATTGGTAGAGCCTATGCCAGTATGTAGATGTCCTGGATTCTATTCCTGGTCAGGGCACAGAAGAAGTGACCATCTGCTTCTCCCTCCCTTCTCTCTCTCTCTCTCTCTCTCTCTCTCTCTCTCTCTTTCTCTCTCTCTCTCTCCATCCTTCAGCCATAGTTCCATTGGTTCCAGGAAATTGGCTCCAGGTGCTTAGAATGGCTAGGTGACTTACACCTCAGGTGCTAAAAATAGCTTGGTTGCTAAGCAAGGAAGCAAGGGCCCCAGATGAATAAAGCATCCCCCTTAGGGGGCTTACCCAGTGATTCCCAGTTGGGGTGCATGTGGGAGTCTGTCTTTCTGCCTCCCCACCTCTCACTTAAAAAAAAAAGTCTTTCTGATGTGTACACATAAACCCTTTATGAAAAGTTTATGTCCCATTTTATCCATATTATTAGACAAAATGTAAAACTGACGTTCATAATTTATTTTGCTTTAAACAGTCATTTTTAAATGGATTGAGTCACTGATCCCTTTTAGAATATTATGAAACAAGTAAATAACTTCCCCAATTATATAAAAGCCTATCTGGGACCCCAATTTAGGTATTCCTGCTCTAGTACAGTTTTTAACAAGAAGTTTCATAATATCATTTTTTATATCTCCATGACTTACTTATTTTATAACTGGAAGTCTGTATCTCCTGACCATCTTCACCCATTTTACCCACCCCACATTTCCTGCCTCTGACAACTGCCAATCCCTTCTCTCTATCTATGAGCTTGTTTTTGTATTTAAATTAAACATATAAGTAAAATAGTACAATATTTGCCTTTCCTTTCCTGATTCATTTCACTTAATGTAATGCCCTTAAGGTCCATCCAAGTTGTTGCAAATGGCAAGATTTCATTCTCTTTATAGCTGAATATTATTTTTTTGTGTATGCATATAACACATTTTTATCCATTTATCCATTAAGAGACAAATTGTTTCTATATCTTGGCTACTGTAAATAATGCTGCAGTGAACATAGGGGTGCAGACATTTTTCCAAATTAGCACTTTTGTTTTATTTAAATAAATACTCAAATGTAGAATTACTAAATCACATGATAGTTCTATTTTTAATTTTTTGAAGAACCTTCATACGGTTGTCCACAGTGTCTGTACCAATTTACATTCTTACCAACAGTGCACAAATGTTTCCTTTTCTACACATTTTTGCTAACATGAGAGATAGATTTAATGGCAGGCATACTGGGCTCATGCCCTGGGCCCTGACTGCTAAAGGGCCCCCCAAAACCTCAACTTGACACTTTTTCCTAATGACACCAAGTTTGGTGTCATATGTGCAATTTTAATATTAATAGTACATAATATTTTTTATTTATTTAAAAATATGGTTAACATGTATTTTTATTTTCCCTGTCTCTCTTTTTTTTAAGGGGCCCAATATTTTCTTCTGCGCCCGGGGCCTCAACCAACCTTAATCTGCCTCTGGCTGACACCCATTTCTTGTCTTTTTTTTTTTTTAAGATTTTATTTATTGAATTTTTTTAGAAAAAAGAGGAAGAAGAAGGAGAAAGAGAGAGAGAGAGAAAGGCGGGAAACATCAGAAACATCAACACATAGCTGCTTCTTTTATGTGCCTTGACCCAGCAAACATGGGATTTAAACCAGTTACCTCAGCATTCCAGGTCTATTTCTATCCACTGTGCCACCACAGGTCAGTATCTTGTCTTTTTTATAATAATCACTCTAACAGGTGTGAGGTCATACCTCATTGTAGTTTTAATTTGCATTTACCTGTTTATTGATGTTGAACATCTTTTCATGCGTCTCTAGGCCATCTGTATGCCTTCTTTGGAGAAAAGTTTATTTAGTTCCTCTGCCCATTTTTCAGATTTTTTTTTGATGGTTAGTTATATGGATTCTTTATATATTTTGGATATTAACCCTTTGTCAAATATATGGTTTGTAGATATTTTTGCCTATTCAGTAAGTTGCCTTTCATTTTGCTGATGGTCTTATTTGTTTTTCAGAAACTTTTTTAGTTTCATGTAGTTTCATGCTTTATTCTTACTCTTATTGCATTTGTTTTGGGTGTCAAATCCAAAAAGTCATCACCGAAACTGATGTTAAAAAACTCACCACCTATGTTTTCTTCTAGTGGATTTTAGATTTTAACTCTTACTTTCAATTTTTGGATGCATTTGTAAGATAGTTGTCCAATGTTATCTTTTTGTGTGCAGCTGGCTCATTTTCCCAACAGTATTTATTGAAAAGACTGTTCTTTCTTTATTGTAGATTCTTGACACAATTGCCATTAATCAATTGAACACATATGCATTCATTTATTTCTGGGCTCTCCATTCAATTTTATTGATCTATGGTTCTGTATTATGCCAAAACATTGTTTTAATTACTATAGCTTTGTGATATAGTTTTAAATCAGGAAGCATGATACCTCCAGCTTTTTTCTTCCTTAACAAGATTGCTTTGTCTATTCATAGTTGATTATAGTTCTGTATAAATTGTATGATTGCTTATTTTATTTTTGTTAGCATGCCATTGAAATTTTGATAGATTTCTTTTAAACTGTTAGGTACTGTGGACATTTCAACAATATTAATTCCTTGAATCCATTTCGGCATTAAAGTTCCAAGCAACTTTGGGAATAACTTGAACCATCTAAAACTTTCAAAATTCAGTGTACAATTTACATGTTTGAATTGTGTATGTTCTTACCATAGGTATATCAATGTGTGGTGCATGTGTGCACATGATTCTTGATATAAACATGTTGGCTAAACAAGGATCAAAGGCAGAGACGATAAACCTAATGTCTTTTTTTTGGCACTAAAATCTTGGCCAGCCATTTACATAAAATGATGATGTAAAAATTCATTATTAAAATAATGCTACAATATGTCTTTGTCAAACTGAAGTGGTAGTTTGTACATGTGTGTATACATGTGTATAATATATATTAAATAAATCTATATATTAAATATATCTATACCTGTATGTATATCTATTTCTATATCTCTCCAGACTAGAAAAACATAAAATAAATGTTGATTTAGGACTGCTTTGTCTAGCAATCTTTTTCCTCAGTGTTTTAATATTTGTTCTCATATGTGTGTGTTACATATATTATATATATCAAATATACATATATCCATCTATATGCCTGCAACAATAGAAAAATATGAAATAAAAGCTTATTTTTTTTCTTTTAATGAGAGGGAGAGAGGAGGACAGGGACAGACAGACAGGAAGGGAGAGCTGAGAAGCATCAACTTGTTGTTGTGGCACTTTAGTTGTTCATTGACTGCTTTCTCGTAAGTGCCTTGACTGGGGGGCTCCAACTAAGCTAGTGACCCCTTGCTCAAGCTAATGTGACCTTGGCCTCAAACCAGTGACCTTCGGCTCAAGCCAGGGACCATAGGGTCATGTGTATGATCACACGCTTAAGCCGGCAACCCTTTGCTCAAGCTGGTGAGCCCTCATTCAAGATGGATGAGCCTACGCTCAAGCCTGCAACTTTGGGATTTTGAACCTTGCTCCTCAGTGTTCCAGGCTAATGCTCTAGCTAATGCGTTACCACCTGGTCAGGCAAAAGCTGAATTTGAATGGCCTTGCTTACCAATCTTTCTTAATGTTTATGCTCAGAAAGGTTGCAGCAAAACTCCCTTCACCCTCTAATGTAATATGTACATTGTACACAATAAATCTGTCCATGTTCATGCATTTGTGGAGCAACTACAGTGTATCTTCTATTTCTTGAATGCAGGAGGACTAGCATGTCTTATATGATCTGTTTTCTCTCATGCTTATCTTCAGCCTGCTCATCCTTATATTAATTTCTAACCCTTCCCCTACTCTGCTTTATATAGAAAGGGGTCTGACCACTATAGACTGTGTTACCCAGGCTCGTCTGCTAGTTCACTTCAGCCTAAGGAAAGTAAACATTAAAGACCGGAGGTTAGGATAAACACCTGTTTATCCTCCATGGGTCCTGCCACTGCCAGATGGGTCTACCATAGCTTATTTTCACACAGTGAAAGTATCACATCTGTAGCCTAAGATTGGTAGGGGTTTCTTGTTATTGCTAATATATTGGTTGCCTCACTGTTCCCTGTTTGGCTTTCCAGTTCTTTCCATCATCTGTAAGGAAAAATTCACATGCAATAAAGTTCATCTACTTTAAATTCTCATGGTTCTCTTTCCTGATTTCATCTTGATTGATTTGATCAAACCAGAGCTGACATACAAGAGCTGAGGCATTCTAGTGAGATGGTCAGAGAACAAAGGAAGCTCGCAAAGCAAACCACGTATTTCAGAGTTTTTATTTTCTTTTGAATAAAAAGAGGCTCCTCTTATGATAAGATTGGATTTAAGAAAATATTTAAAAGCATAGACTTCTTGTATATTTTAATAATGGTAATTATTAATATTTTTTTTAATTTTCATTCTTTATTTAGTCTTGTAGCTTTATTTCTTTAAATGAGAGCAACTGTTGACCAGGTGGTGGCGCAGTGGATAGAGTGTCGGACTGCGATGCGGTGGACCCAGGTTCGAAACCCTGAGGTTGCCAGCTTGAGCGCAGGCTCATCTGGTTTGAGCAAAAGTTCACCAGCTTGGACCCAAGGTCACTGGCTTGAGCAAGGGGTTACTCGGTCTGCTGTAGCCCCCCAGTCAAGGCACATATGAGAAAGCAATCAATGAACAACTAAGGTGTCGCAACGAAAAACTAACAATTGATGCTTCTCATCTCTCTCCGTTCCTGTCTGTCTGTCCCTATCTATCCCTCTCTCTGACTCTGTCTCTGTAAAAAAAAAAAAAAAAAAAAAAAAAGAAAGAAATGAGAGCAACTGTTTATGGCATTCATTGAGTGAGATTTTACTGATGATTGTCACAATAGTGAATCAACCAGTCACCACCTACTAGTTGAATTTCTGCTGTGTGCAAAGCATGGTTGTTTGATAAAGAGACAAAGACATACAAATGCATGTATAAGGAAGAGTTTGGAGGTGAATAAATAAAATGTATTCATCACCTTTGCTCTAAAACATTTACTAATTTTTAAAGAAAAGTACTGGGATTTAAATTGAGAAACTTCGGCATGAAAAATTTAATTCTCACAGCTTAATAAAACTGAATTGACTTATTTTTACAAGCAGAGAAAACCCATTGCTTACATTCTTAGTTACAGCTCCTAAACCATTCATCTTCTTCAAGATAGGTCTTTATAAGTCACCAACAGTTGGCTTTGAGTGACTTTAATTCTAGTGACTTTATTTTGCCTGTGAAAAAACTGAAGCCAAAGAATAAATTTGAAGAGAACTGTACATATCATGTACATATCATGATAAAAAAGTACCGTAGTTTCCTTGATCACAGTATGCTTTTTAAATTCAACATGTGTTTTAAAACTGTCTTAGCCAATTCCTTAGTACAGATTATGTGTAATTACAACTTCTAGATTATAGTTCATATTTCATAAAAAGAACCACTCTGTCCACAGAGATGCAAGACTATTGTCTGATATAAAACTACATTATCTCATTGAACATAAAGTTAATAAATGCTAATTTTCTAATCTGAGAGTGTTTAAAAAGTCTTGTAATATAACATGAACTGAAGAAAGATGATTTAATGGAGTTTAATGTTTAAGATTTTTATAGCTTCTCATTTTTATTTCTAAGAAAACAAGCTTACAAAGTGATATATATAATTATAATCATATATGCTAAAGAAAAAAAATTATAATTCACCATACTTTGAAATTATTTTTCTTTTCATGCACAAAATTTACATTTATAAACTTGAATAAATTTGTACTCAAATTACCATCATTTGAAAATTTAATAATTTTTAGATAAAATTAATCACTTGTATATGTATTTTAATAAAACTTACCTGTCATTTTAAAAATAAAAATAGATAAAATTAGGTTAAATCGTAGAAAACCAAATGAAAAAGCAGATGGTTTCTAGACAAAAGAATAAGAGTTTTACTTTATCCAATGATAAAATTAGAAATGAAAATTAATTTAGTGAATTAAAACACAGAAAATTTGACAAAAGCTATTGTAATAAAGCACTCGGATCATTTATAAACAAAAAGTTATTTTTTTTTTATAAATTTTTATTAATGTTAATGGGATGACATTAATAATTCAGGGTACATATATTCAAAGAAAAACATGTCTAGGTTATCTTGTCATTAAATTATGTTGCATACCCCTCGCCCAGAGTCAGATTGTCCTCCGTCACCCTCTATCTAGTTTTCTCTGTGCCCCTCCCCCTCCCCCTAAATCTCTCCCTCCCTCCCTCCTGCGTCCTCCCTCCCCCAATCCCTCTACTGGGTATATACCCCAAAACCTCAGAATCATTGATACGTAAAGACACATGTAGCCCCATGTTCATAGCAGCATTGTTCACAGTGGCCAAGACATGGAAACAACCAAAAAGCCCTTCAACAAAAAGTTATTTTTATAGATTTTTTTCCAAGTTAATCTAATAAAATGAGATGGTCTTTCAAAATGTGATTTTTATTTTACCAATCACTTCCAAAGCTTTGATATTAGAAAATGCAAAATATTACTTTAAACATTAATATAGATTAAAGTGGATTTTTGTTACAACATTTCAGTTCAACTTATTTTTACTTCTTTGCTGTTTGTAAGTAATACAGGGTTTTGGATTTTTTTATTTAAAATATGGGGTATAATCATAACCAACAGTGAAAAGAAAATTATAATATCAAAATGATAATTATCAAGACTGGGGTAAGTTTCAGTTTGTACTAGAAATTTTTGTATAAATTTCTAACATTAATTTAATTTTTTCTTTTTTTGTTCTCTCCAATGTCTGAAATATTTCTTTTTTCTTTCTTTTTTTTATAGTAGACATGGTTCAAGTGTCTCATTTAAAATAGCACCCTCTACACACTGCATTGTGTCCCATGTACCCACGCAAGGACTCTTTCCACCCCCATTTCTAATGTTTTAATGGAACATTAATAGTGTTCTCTGTTGGAAATCATGTATCAGTTTAATGAACACGTGCAAGGAAGGATAACCATAGGGGAGAAGGACGGAAGATCTGATTCTTTTGTTGCACACACATAGTATAACGACCTATCTCTCAGTATATCTGACAGACTCTAAACATTAAGTTAACTGACATAAAAACCTCATTCTGAACTGTAATTTCCCGTATATACCAAGCAGCCTGTGAAATGCTTTAGATTTTATGTCCAAACCCATTAAGCTCAGTGCAGAAAAAAAAAAACGTATAGCAAGTGCATGGTTGAATATATGCTCATGGAAAGCTTCTATACTTTGTTAACTTTGTAGCTGAATTGATCCTCAGGGTGCAAAGCAAGATCCTGAGTATACTAAATGGCCTGGAAGAGTTGGGAATGGAATTGCACTCTGAATGAAATGGGAACACTGGGAAAAAACTCAAAATCAGAATCACTTCCTATTTTGTGATCTTTCTATGTTCATGTAAATTTAAGTATGCAGAAATATAGATTGTAAGTTATCACTACTCAAAGGCAATGTCAGTTGTCAGAGCAATGGGGGGTTTGATGGAAACATTCTCAATAATCTTTCCTTGGATTGTTTGAATATTTCTTATGGAGCTTTAAGAGTTGTACTAGGTCACTGACAGAAATAATTAATATTTTCTATTTTTTATTTTTTTCATATTTCAACATGTTTTATTGGCATACAGAAGGGTTTTCTTTTTTCTTTCTTGATTAAGGGTCATGTACAACTATCTAAAAGTCAGCAGCAGGAGGTTAATAGCAATGAACTAGAATGAAACTAAATGTCACCTCATTTTACTTTCCTCTAAAACCTTCTAAGTAGATAAGACATGTTCAGAAAGCTGTAAAATGTGCCCTTTGCATACAAGAAAAAGGTCACTTCTGCGCTAACAAACTGTAATACGTTATTCATAAAGGATCACATCAGTGACTGAAATATCCTGTCGTGCATATTTTAAATATTGGTACAATTACCTTGGCCCTAACTAATGATTCTCTTTTTTTTTGCCTAATAGGAAGTATCTTAGAGTTTTTGAAACATGACAACAGTTCATCTGGCATAGACCAAATGAAATATCTTAAAGTCAATATAATCATATTTGTTTTGTCACCCACACAGCTTAGCTTTCAAATCTATATTCTTACTTCTGCATGACCATAGACCTACCAACTATTATACTGAGGAAATGTAACTTTTTGGACTACAACAGACATGATGTTGAAAAGCATAGTGGACAGATTACAAGGGCATGCTTTATTGTAATAGTTTGATTTGAATAAAACATTGCAAAGCAGCTATTGCAAAGGGAAGCTGAAACCATATGTGCTTTCTCAACTAATGTAAAAAAAATTTAAGGATTTTACTTATTCATTTTAGAGAGGGGACGGAGGGGGAGAAAGAGAGAGAGAGAGAGAAGAGGAGGAAAGAGCAGGAAGCATCAACTCTCATATGTGCCTTGATCAGGCAAGCCTGGGGTTTCGAACTGGCGACCTCAGTGTTCCAGGTTGATGCTTTATCCACTGCGCCACCACAGGTCAAGCAACTAATGTAGAATTTTTATCCTCAATGTTTTACAGCTACAATGATAACAGTGGAAGCAGAAACATCACTGCACTATTCTCACATTCTTTATTTCTAATTTAGTTTATTTTTGTTGTTGTTTTTACATCATCTATTGATTGTTCGAAAACTTTCAGAAACCATTTGTTCGAGAAAATTCTTATGCTCATGGAAAATATCTAAATTGCTACTATTAAAATGTCTCAAGATCCTACAAATGAGAAAAGACAACTTATAATGTCATATATAAGCCACTAGATATGCAGCAAAAATAATAAACATCAGATAATGGATACTGGATGATTTTTTTAAACAGTAAGCCAGCCCTGGCCGGTTGGCTCAGCGGTAGAGCGTCGGCCTAGTGTGCGGAGGACCCGGGTTCGATTCCCGGCCAGGGCACACAGGAGAAGCGCCCATTTGCTTCTCCACCCCTCCGCCACGCTTTCCTCTCTGTCTCTCTCTTCCCCTCCCACAGCCAAGGCTCCATTGGAGCAAAGATGGCCCGGGCACTGGGGATGGCTCCTCGGCCTCTGCCCCAGGCGCTAGAGTGGCTCTGGTCGCAATATGGCGACGCCCAGGATGGGCAGAGCATCGCCCCCTGGTGGGCAGAGCGCCGCCCCATGGTGGGCGTGCCGGGTGGATCCCGGTCGGGCGCATGCGGGAGTCTGTCTGACTGTCTCTCCCTGTTTCCAGCTTCAGAAAAATGAAAAAAAATAAAAATAAAAAAAAATTAAAAAAAAATAAACAGTAAGCCAAAGACAAATGTTCTTAGCCAGATGTCCTCATATGCTTATAAAGGAGTAGTATTTAAACCCAGAGCATTAGTGAAAGAGAAGTTCTAATTCTACTAAGCTAATAATAGCTAACTTGTACTGCAGTTGTTAAAATGCAATGCCTGTTCACATGCCCCAAATCTATAAAAAAAAAAATCTGGTGGAGAATAGACACATGACAAAATTTCATGGGGGGAAAAAAACACAGCAACATGTTAATAGGTGGCATTTAGTTAATAGGTGGCTTGTCTAAAATGCCAATTTTATAAAAAATTCACCTGTGTAAAAAAAAACAACCCAGGTCTCTAAAGAAATTTTAGTTACAATGTGTGAAGATAGTTTTTTAATCTTTTATATTCCTTTAAAAATACTTAAGAAATTTTCAGTCAGACTCTTAATCTTTTTTTCTGTTATTACAAATAACTTAGACAGCATCTCAATCTGAAGCTTGGAAATTGTCAGTGATTTCTGATTACCTATAGAATAATTTCATTCATTGTCATTCATAATCTGAACCTAAGGAACCTTTCCAGAATTAAGGCTAAATGTTTCTGATGTTATTTTCTTACAATTGACTGATTGTAACTCCTCATACAAACCATTACATTTGTCTCTGTAATTTTACTCATGTTTTTATTTCTTCCTGGAATGTTTTTTTTCATCCCCTTTCTCCTGGAAATATTTTTCTATATCTTGACTTACCCAAATATCACTATTTCTTGAAAATTTCTTTGAAAATTCCTCTAATTTTATTTATTTATTTACTCAACATATATTTATTGAATGCTTTCCATATGGCAGGCACTTGTTCACTGGGGATACCCACTGAAGAAAATGACAGGGAGTAGAAAAGGTGAAATTAATCATTTTTCCCTAGCCCATATGTTTTTTTTTTTCATTTTAATAATAGTATCATAATTGGTGTTTGTTTCTGTCTCCTCCATTAGTATGTGTGCTCCCAAGCCAAGTCAGGAAAAATACATTATTTTTCTTGGAATTCCTACCATATTGTCTATTAAAGTCTTAACATAATGACTTTTTCATAAGGAACTATTAAGCTAAATGAATTAATGGTTATATGTAATATGCACCTGAAACATATTACCTTACTGTCTCTTGAGTTCAGTTAATCTGATATATTTTATAAAATCATATTCTTCATATCGGGTTAAAAAATTAAAGTAAATATCAACAAGAGTATATGTTCCTTGAATAATAACTATTCTATATCTAATTTTCTATTCCATAAAAAGTATCTAGAATGATTCTCAGTATATTTTAAATGTTCAATAAGTATGTGACTTATTGATAAGAAAATTGCTACATTCTTAGGAAAGAGATTTATTATCATTGAAAGCAAACTTTTAAGCCAAAGTAAGAAACTTTCTTTTTTTTTCTTTTTTTCAGAGAGAGAGACAGTTAGGGACAGACAGACAGGAAGAGAGAGAGATGAAAAGCACCAATTTTCGTTGCGGCACCTTAGTTGTTCATTGATTGCTTTTTCATATGTGCCTTGATGGGGGCGGGATCGGCTACAGCAGTTCGAGTGACCCCATGCTCAAGCCAGCGACCTGAGGCTCAAGCTGGTGAGCCTTGCTCACACCAGATGAGACCATGCTCAAGCTGGTGACCTCAGGGTCTCGAACCTGGGTCCTCCATGTCCCAGTCTGATATCCTATCCACTGCACCACCACCTGGTCAGGCCCAAAGTAAGAAACTTTCTGCAGACACTTCTCTTTCTAAGATTCATGTCCTATGATCCTTTTTCTCTTACAATGTTAGAATAGATTTATCTCAATTTGAATTGAAGAAACAAATGCATGACTGGATTCAGAAAGTGTGAAAATAGCTTAGAATCTTGTGGCACATTTCAAATAAATAAAAACATTAAGATTTCCACTGAGCCTGACCAGGCCGTGGCACAGTGGAGATAGAGCATCAGACTGGGATGCGGAGGACCCAGGTTCAAGACCCCAAGGTCGCCAGCTTGAGCACAGGCTCATCAGGTTTGAGCAAGGCTCACCAGCTTGAGCCCAAGGTCGCTGGCTCGAGCAAGGGGTCACTCAGTCTGCTATAGCCCCCTGGTCAAGGCACATGTGAGAAATCAATCAATGAACAACTAAGGAACCACAATGAAGAATTGATGTTTCTCATCTCTCTCCCTTCCTGTCTGTTCCTCTCTCTGACTCTCTCTCTGTCTCTGCCACACACACACAGAAAAAAGATTTCCACTGAAACTTCTACTAAAGTTTTGTTTGTTTGCTTGTTTGTTTTTTATCTCTATGACTGTCATAAAAAAGAAGGGAATATAAAGAAAATACAATATTTTACCATAATCTAATCAGAATTTTCTGGGGTTTTGATAGTAGTTTCTTGTAAGCCCTTTGTCAACTTCTTTATAATATTAATGAAGACACAAAAATAGATTAAAAAATAAATTACCCTCTCCCCCCAGATAAGGCTAATATAATACCTATTGGTAGAATTGGAAAGAAATGTAGACTCCTAACAAGAAAAACAGAGCTAAAATAAGTTCTACAGTAAGCAAAATATAGAACAAGCCTACCAGCCAGATAGACGGTAAGGGTTTTAGTATCCAAAAAATCGGAACAGCCAACTCTCTTTAGCATGGGCAATATTTTTGTGAAAGTGCCAGAGTATTACTTGCCTTCAGACTTTATATTTCATTTTTAATTAAAGAATACAACCATCCTTCCTTTACTTCCAGAAAGGATTTGAAGCTAGGTAGATAATAGGAGAATACTTCATACCAGTAGTGGGATTCAGCTGGTTCGTATCGGTTCAGCAGAACTGATACCTAATTTTTTAAAATTTTATTTATTTATTCATTTTAGAGAGGAGAGGGAGAGACAGAGAGAGAGAGAGAGAGAGAGAGAGAGAGAGGAGAGACAGAGAGATAGAAGGGGGAGGAGCTTGAAGCATCAACTCCCATATGTGCCTTGACCAGGCAAGCCCAGGGTTTCGAATCGGCGACCTCAGCATTTCCAGGTCGACATTTTATCCACTGCATCAGCACAGGTCAGGCCGATACCTAATTTTTTGTTGAGTTCCACAACCCGATTGTTCACATGGCACTTGTCATCAGGGTTCTCTCTAAGGTGGGATGCCTGGGCAGCCGCGCAATGCGCAAATAATGCACTGACATCCCTTACTCTTTTTTAACATTCATCTGTGCAACAGTGTATTCTGAGCACCTGTAGTCATGTTCATTCAGTCCATGGGTGGAAAGAATTGCAACTGAGGACGCCAATCAAGAAGCAATATGGAAATACCTTAAATAATAGTTTTATTGTTTTTTGTCAGATATTATTTACTATTTTTTCTTCAATACTTTATAACCCTTTCTTATAACATAATCTAGTTTTGTATACTTTCTTTATTGTTCTTATTTAAGTATTAAATGCATGAAATAATAAACTACCTCTTGATATATCATTTTTTATACTTAAAAAGGTCATTAGGGCAGAGAGCTGGTTGTTAAGTTGTTTGAATCTTACCACTGTTTCATACCAGAAAATGTAGTCAATTAAATAAAATAAAAAAGTTGTGGGTTGGTCTGGAGAAACTATTCAATGCAACAAGTGTAGGGCATACTGGTAATTTAGTTTTTCCAAGTGCTTGACCAGTGGTGGTGCAATGGATAAAGTGACTACCTTGACTCCTGAGGTCGCTAGTTTGAAACCTGGGCTTTCTGCTCCTCCCTATCCCCCTTTCTCTCTCTTCGCTCTCTCACCAGAAAAAGTTTTTTAGGTAGTCAATTGGTTTAGAATACTGTAGAATGTTTAAATCAGGGGTCCCCAAACTTTTTACACAGGGGGCCAGTTCACTGTCCTTCAGACCGTTGGAGGGCCGGACTATTAAAAAAACAACTATGAACAAATCCCTATGCACACTGCACATATCTTATTTTAAAGTAAAAAAACAAAACGGGAACAAATACAATATTTAAGATAAAGAACAAGTAAATTTAAATCAACAAACTGACCAGTATTTCGATGGGAACTATGCTCCTCTCACTGACCACCAATGAAAGAGGTGCCCCTTCCGGAAGTGCAGCGGGGGCCGGATAAATGGCCTCAGGGGGCCGCATGTGGCCCGCGGTAGTTTGGAGACCCCTGGTTTAAATACTTGTAGTGAATAAAAAATGTAGACATAGTGAAATTTGTAATATGATCTAGGTACTTCAACCTTCTCCATATAAAGATGATGCAGTCAATATTATGCAAAATGATGCAGTCAATATTAAAGAATTGTCTGTCCATATTTTTAACAGAATTAGTCAAGTGTTAAGCATTACATTCTGGGAAGGGTGGGGGGTGGAGAAGGATGTCTCATGAAAACACATAAATGAATGCTCCTTCTCTTTTTTTTTTTAATGCTCCTTCTCAATGAAGAGGCTAATAGTATGTAAAAATAATGATTTTCCATTTCTGTTGAAATTGTAAGACATTCCTGGGGTTGATCCAAATCACATTTTCTGTCATATGGCAAATATTGTGCTTACATCTCTCTTTCCCTTCAGGATGTTTTAATATAAATAAAAAAAGTCTTACAAGGAGTATTTGAAATTTATTGTAATTTTAGGAAAATAAGATCTAGTCCTGAAGGCTCAGAAACATAACCTCCAGAGATTAGTTTGCACAAGAGGGAAAGCAAATAAAAATAAATCTGATTGGCATTATCAATGATATGCTAAAAAACACGTTCTCCATGAAACAAGAACAATACACAATAAAGGTAAGATTAAAGTCCTTAAGCTGTAAAGAAATGAAAAAAAATGAGCAATTCATACTAATATCAGAAAATGGATATTCAGTTTAAGAATTATGACTATTACTGAACAAGGAATCAAAACAATTGAAAATAATCAACTTAAATGAAAGATTTCTCTCTCTTTTTTTGACAGAGATAGAGAGAGAGTTAGAGAGAGGGATAGAAAGGAACAGACAGGAAGGGAGAGAGATGAGAAGCATCAATTTTTCATTGCAGCTTTTTAGTTGTTCATTGATTGCTTTCTTTTTTTTTTAATTTTTTTATTCATTTTTAGAGAGGAGAGAAAGAGAGACAGAGAGAGGAGAGAGAGACAGAAAGAGAGAGAAGAGGGGAGGAGCTGGAAGCATCAACTCCCATATGTGCCTTGACCAGGCAAGCCCAGAATTTCGAACCGGCGACCTCAGCATTTCCAGGTCGACGCTTTATCCACTGCGCCACCACAGGTCAGGCCATTGATTGATTTCTCATATGTGCCTTGACTGGGGGGCTACAGCAGACCGAGTGACCCCTTGCTCAAACCAGCGACTTTGTGCTCAAGCTGGGAACCTCGGGTTTTAGAACCTGGGTCCTCCGCATCCCAGTCTAACGCTCTATCCACTGCTCTACTGCTTGATCAGGCAAAGATTTTTTTCTCTTAACTTGAAAACAATCATGTGCATGCAGATTTACAGTATGTATTCACATTAAATATATTGATATCTACATTTAGATACACACTAAAAATATTTTTAGATTACATATTAAAATTTTAGGTTTTTTAAAAATATAGCAATAGAACAATATATAAGCTAAGGACATGAAATAAAATTGAGCTGACACAATAGTTTTGTACAACATCAAAAACTACGATGCTAAAGAGAAATAGGCATATGTTTTCCTATTGTTTTAAGTCATCTTTTCTTTCTCATAGAGAAAAGAGTAACAAATATTGGAAAAGTGAAAAGTAGAATACATTTTTTTATCCTGTAATACCAGATCGGTATTAGACATGTCAGTATAAATTCTCTACTGAAGAGAACTAGAATCAATGACTTTCCTGTAGGAATGAGTAAATCGAACCATCAGAGTCTCATTTATGATAGCATTCTTCACTACAAAACTCAAGAGATACTTGGAGAAATAGCCAATTCCAAGTCTGCAGCAAGGAGAATACAAGATGATCATGGAACAGCTTTTGGTGACAAAAGATAGAAAATATTCAACAAATGATGAAGACGTGTTGAAAAGACACAGGACATAACTTGAATGAATTTCCACTGGCCAAAACTGAGACAACATAACATCAAGTTGAATTATTATAATAATGTATTATAATTATTTGAATATTATAGTATCTATAAGCTCATACTCATATAAATGAATATATATATGGAGAAAAGAAAGCTTTTTCTTTCATTTGAGTGCCAAGTAATAATTGTAGAGAAAATGCAGTTAAGAATTTATAATTAAATGATAGAAATAGTGGGTTCAGATATTCATGCAGCAAAGATATTTATATATTCTCTATATATCCACCAAATATTACTAATAACTTATAAAGAAAAATACAGCCTGACCAGGCGATAGCATAGTGGATAGAGCATTGAACTGGGATGCGGAGGACTCAAGTTCAAAATGTTGAGGTCGCAGGCTTGAGCACGGACTCACTAGCTTGTGTGTGGGATTGTTGGCTTGAGCATGGCATCATAGACATGTCCCCATGATCACTGGCTTGAGCCCAAAGGTCACTGGCTTGAAGCCCAAGGTTGCTGGCATGAGCCCAAGGTCACTGGTTTGAGCAAGGGATCACTCAGTCTGCTGTAACCCCCATCCCCATCAAGGCACATATGAGAAAGCAGCCAGTGAACAACTAAGGAGCTGCAAAGAAGAACTGATGTTTCTTATCTCTCTGCTTTTCTGTCTGTCTGTCCCTATCTGTGCCTCTCTCTGTCACAAAGAAAATAAAGAAAGAAAGAAAGAAAGAAAGAAAGAAAGAAAGAAAGAAAGAAAGAAAGAAAGAAAGAGAGAGAGAGAAAGAGAGAAGGAAAGGAGAAAGAAAGAAAGAAAGAAAGAAAGAAAGAAAGAAAGAAAGAAAGAAAGAAAGAAAGAAAGAAAGAAAAAGAAAAGAAGAGAAAAATAACATCTTCTTATAGAATATGTCAGCTAAATGGTCAAAGTTCAGCTAAGTGGTCAAAGTTAACATCACAAACATCTTTGTGCATCTTGATAAAACACAATGAAAAGAATACATTATATCTGGATAATCTTAACCTAAAATAAATTATCTGAGTCCTATAATGAAAAGCATCATACAACCTCAAATTTATGAATATTCTACCAAAATAACTAGTTTACTTATTTATTTATTTATTTATTTATTTATTTATTTATTTATTTATATTTTTCTGAAGCTGGAAATGGGGAGGCAGTCAGACAGACTCCTGCAAGCACCCGACCGGGATCTACCCGGCATGCCCACCAGGTGGCGATGCTCTGCCCATCTGGGGCGTTGCTCTGTTGCAACCAGGGCCATTCTAGCACCTGTGGCAGAGGCCACAGAGCCATCCTCAGCACCCGGGCCAACTTTGCTCCAATGGAGCCTTGGCTGCAGGAGGGGAAGAGAGAGACAGAGAGGAAGGAGAGGGGGAGGGGTGGAGAAGCAGATGGGCGCTTCTCCTGTGTGCCCTGGCCGGGAATCAAACCCAGGACTCCTGCATGCCAGGCCGATGCTCTACCACTGAGACAACTGGCCAGGGCTTAGTTTACGTATTTAATTTTGTGGTCAAGAAACACTAAGAAAGGCTGAGAAATTATTTCAGGTTATAGAATATGAGGCAGACATCTCATAAATATGATGTGGGATTTTGGATTGGATATTGGATAATATATATAAAGAACATTATTGCAAAAATTGATGACATTTCAATATCAGTTATGATTGCATAATAGTATTATATTAAAAATAAATTATCTGAATTTTATCATTTTACTGTTATTATCTATATTCTTTTTCTTCAGACATACACACTGATTTACTTAGGGATAAGGAAGCATGGTGATTATAACTTACACTCAAATAATTCTGGGAGAAAGAAATGAGAGGAATGATAACAATAAAGCAAATAAGACAAAATAGTTTTTTTGGGTTTTTTTTGTATTTTTCTGAAGCTGGAAACGGAGAGAGACAGTCAGACAGACTCCTGCATGCACTCAACCGGGGTCCACCCGGCACACCCACCAGGGGCAACGCTCTGCCCACCAGGGGGCGATGCTCTGCCCCTCCGGGGCATCTCTCTGCCACGACCAGAGCCACTCTAGCTCCTGGGGCAGAGGCCAAGGAGCCATCCCCAGCGCCCGGGCCATCTTTGCTCCAATGGAGCCTTGGCTGCGGGAGGGGAAGAGAGAGACAGAGAGGAAGGAGGGGGGGTGGAGAAGCAAATGGGCGCTTCTCCTATATGCCCTGGCCGGGAATCAAGCCTGGGTCCCCCGCATGCCAGGCCGACGCTCTACTGCTGAGCCAACCGGCCAGGGCTAAGACAAAATAGTTTTCTAAATAACAAATCTTGATAAAGAACTTATGACAATTATATGTACTACTCTTATAACTTTTTGAAAAGTTAAAAATTTTATTAAAATGGTTTAAAAATAGGAAAAGGTGAACTTGTGTGTTATAATTTGGGAAAGACTAACTTTATCTAAGAATACGTACATAAAACAAGAGAGAGAATGTAACAACAGCATTAGGAGCTAAGACATTGACCAATGACAACATAATGAGGGGCGAGGCAGTGCCCTTAGACGTGGAGATGTCAAGGCAGCATCAGCCAGGGAGTAACCATGACAAAGGCGAGAGCGGCCAGGCTGTTTGGGGTTTGAACTCTCCAGGGGTGGCTGTGGGGTGGGTAGCTGTGGTCTCGGTCTCGGCGGCTATGGTGGCTGCAACAGCAGCCCAGAGTATACCGTTGGCTTCTGCACCAGGAAGAGGTGGTGGCCCTTCCTGAGGTGGACGGGGTTGGTAGGGGATGGGGTGGAATATCTGTGAGGAGGGGACAGCTGGAGGCTTGCTCTCCACCCAGGGACATGACCCACCAGACTGACAGTTTCCTACAAGGACCTCTAAGGGCACACAGTCCCACAGGACACCTGCCCTGACCGGCACAGTCGCATTCAACAATGACTTAGCTAGTCTTCTTGGGTGTCCCGTCTGCTTTAATCATGTGTCACCACCCATTCTTCAGTATCAGAGTGGTCATCTTGCCTGTAGCCTTTTCACCCAAAGCTACAGTGCTGTCCAACCTGCCAGGCCCATTGGGATCCATTCGCAACTTGGCGTTCACAGGATGTCCTGTGAACATACTTCTTCTGACTGTCAGATAACTCTGCCACACATGGAAAAGGCAAACCACCAACAGCTTTGTGACTTTTAGCCTTGCCCCTGCCCGTGCCCCGGTGATTCCTGTAAGTGGCAAGGGTCTTTGAATGATGTCATCCCTCACCTGAACGGTCAGCACAAGTCCATCGGAACCCTGCAGGGAGAGAAAGTAGTCTTTCTTGCTATAGGCATCACTTGTCCTGGTGTTGTGGACTGGGTCATGATGCAGTCCTGTTATGGCTTTCATTTAACCATAGTCTTGAAGAAACAAGAAAATTATTATGGGTACCAGCAGTTCTTTGCAGTTGTGCAGCTGATAGGAACACGCAAGCAAGCTGAAAACTTTGCTTATGAACTTGAGCTAAAGGTTATGGACAGGGATTGACTTGGGAAGCCACTCCTTGATCAATGAGGGAACTGCACCAGCTAGTATTATGAAAAGTGACTGTCTAGTCTTTGACACCAATATCGCACAGCTTATTGCAGAAAATGGCAATTTAGACATCAATGTATTTATTTCCATGTGTTGAAATATTTTCTGGCCAGTGTGTAAAAACGTATTCAATTTCAAAGGATAGAAACCCCTGTGCCTGCCAACCTGAAACTTTTGGTAGGCAGAACCTAGTAACATGAAGATAAATAAAATAAAAAGCTGTTAAATAGAAACAGCTGCATATAGTAACATTAATGTACTTTAAAATAAGTCAACAGTAAACCAATGAAAAAATATATGTATACACATGCAAGGTGGACATCTGCTATATTTAAAAAGGAAGCATCATAAATAATTCTGAATTTGTGCTTGTTGTAGATTGAGTGTGCTGTTGCATGCATTTGTGTATGCAGGCATACGTGTCCCCCTTTACGGGACAATCCATAGTTAAGTGGTCTTGGATGACTGCTTTTCCTCTTTTTTAAAATTGAATTTGTTGGAGTGACACTGGTTGTTGAGATTGTATGGGTGTGGGGTGTACAGTTATACATTGTCTGTATATTGCATTGTGTGCCCGCCACCCAGAGTTAGTTTTTCTTTTGTAACCATATATTTTACCCCCCTTGCCTTTTACTACACACTCACACCCACTTAACTCTGGTAACCACCAAGCTGTTATCTGTGTCTAAGAGTTTTTGTTTGTTTTCCTTGTTTGTTCATTTGTTGTTTTCAGTTTTATATCTTACATATGAGTGAAATTATATGGTTCTTGACTTTTTATGCCTGACTTATTCTGCTTAGCATGATATTCTCAGGATCTAACCATGTTGTTGCAAGTGGCAGTATTTCAACTTTTCTTATGGCTGTGTAATATTGCTTTATATATATGTAACACATCTTCCTTTTTATTTTTATTTTTTGCGGTGAAATGTCATTTTATTAATTGATTGATTTTTTTTTACAAAAATACATATTTTAATAAACAAGATGTACAAAAGTTTCTGGATATATAAACTCCAAGAGGAAGAAGGGGCAGGTTTTGGATATTTTCGGTCTTTCACTGAAAGCAAATGAGGCAGAAGGGCCCTGGTTCCACCCTCACTCCAGGACCTGGCTCAAACTGAAAACTGCTCCTCCACCCCATGCCGTGGTTCATACTATGCATTTTTTGTTTTGTTTTATTTTGCTTCTGACAGACAGAGAGAGAGAAACAGAAGTAGGGACAGAGACAGACAGAAAGGGAGAGAGATGAAGAGCATCAATTCCTCCTTGTGGTACCTTAGTAGTTCAATGATTGCTTTCTCGTATGTGCCTTGAGGGGGTGCTACAGCAGACCAAGTGACCCCCTTGCTCAAGCCAGCAACCTTGGGCTCAAGCTGGTGAGCCTTGCTCAATCCAGATGAGCACACAATTAAACCGGCGACTTCGGGCCTGACCTGAGGTGGCGCAGTGGATAAAGCGTTGACCTGGAAATGCTGAGATTGCCGGTTCGAAGCCCTGGGCTTGCCTGGTCAAGGCACATATGGGAGTTGATGCTTCCAGCTCCTCCCCTCTTCTTTCTCTGTCTCTCCTCTCTCTCTCTCTCTCTCTCTCTCTCTCTCTCTCTTTCTCTCTCTCTGTCTCTCTCTCTCCTCTCTAAATGAATAAAAAAAAAAATTTAAAAGCCGGCGACTTCGGGATTTTAAACCTGGGTCCTCTGCATCCCAGTCTGATGCTCTATCCACTGCACCACCATCTGATCAGGCTGTTTTGTCTTTTTTTCAATTACAAATATTGATAGACTTACAACCTATGCAACTTACGACTATTCGACTTTATGACCACAATCGCTAGCCATGACTGCTCCACGTCTGGCAGCACAAGCATTGCCCAGCTGGGCATATGACAGTGCAACCAGCTTCTGGCAGCACTACCATCTCTGCGTGCAGCATTTCAACTGTTATCCCAGACTCGGTACAGCAATTTGTGTTTTGTGTCTTGGATATTTTTCATCAAACCCCTCCCAAGATGTCTACCAAGAAGAAATTGTCTTTGCAAATATTAAACCAGTTTACTGGTAATGCAGTGTTTTACTTAAACCTGATGAATATAAAAATAAGAAACAAAATGGTGTAGAGATGATACAAATGGCATAAAATGAACAAGGAAAACTATGATATATAACAATAATGAAAGAAAATTATGATAAAATATGACTTAAAGATTTTTATAACATCATTTCACAATACTGTACATATAGCCTACTCAACTTACAACCAAATCATGTTGGAACCAATCATGGCCATAAGTCGAGCACTAGCTGCAATAAATTTAATAAAATTGCAGGGTACAAAATCAACAAAAAAATTACTTGCATTTTTACACTAATGACAAAACATCTAAGAAATAAAGAAAACCGTACCATTTACAATAGTTACAAAAACAATAAATATTTAGAAATACATTTAAGCAAAGAGGTGAAAGAGCTATACAGTGAAAAATGTAAGACACAGGTTTAAAAAAAAATTTAACGATACAAACAAATAGAAAGATATCCATGTTCTTGAACTGAGAGTGTTAATGTGGTTTAAATGCCCATACTACCCAAAGCAGTCCATGAATTTAATGTAATCACTATCAAAATTACAATGACATTTTTTACAGAAATAGAAAAACAATCACAAAATTCATATAAAACCACAAAGTCCTGAATACTCCAAGTAATACTGAGAAAGAAGAACAAAGCTGGAGGCATCACACTTCTTGATTTTATACTATATTATAAACAAAACATATTTATATAGTATATAGTTATCCAAACAGTATGATGCTGGCATAAAAGCAGACATATAGATCAATGGAAGGAATAAGAAGCCCAGAAATAGACCCATGCTTAAATATGCTCCACAGTGGTATGGATGGTGAAGATGGAATCGTTGGGCTCAGCTACAGGTATGAAAACCTGGTGCTTGGGGATGGGGGGACTAGGGAAACAGAGAACCCTAGCCTGAACATCTTGCCATCATCAATAGATAGATGTTCCATCAGCCAAGAGGTGAACCAAGAGGCAGTTCCCCCACTAAAGCTGTGGAAGACCAAGAAGCCCTGAAGACCTGTACACTGGTTAGCTAACTTACCAATGTGGTATAAGATAAGGTCAGTGATGTTCTTGCCAATGGTGTAGTGCCCATAGGAATATTTGACGTAGCATTTTCCTTGCCTGTGATGAGCTGCTCCAGGTTGAAGAGCTGCCAGTAGGTGCCAGGGCAAACTTCGTTGGTTCCAGGTTTACAAACACTGCCCAGGTCTCATGCTCTACAGCACTAGCATCACTGAAGAAGGTGTTGAAAGAGTAACTTCCCAATGGTTTTGTCACTTATCATCTAGCCATAAGGCTAGATACTATTCTCCAGGCAATAGAACGAACAGCAGGCATTGCCAATGTGAGCACCAGCCCAGTCAGTATGGATGGAGATGCATTCATGCATGACTGGGACTTGTAGGACTCTACAGAGCTGGAGGAAGTGAGGGGATGACAGGAATTTCCCACTGACTGACTCCTAAGGAGTCTAAGGGAGAAGTCAATGGCTCGTGGGTTATGCAAAATATACCAAAAAATATGTTTATTTTGAGTTATGTTTAAAACAATTAAGTGGTAAAAATTTGAGTGGTTGATGGCAGGTATTTAAGCTACTTGATGTCAGTGTGCTGTGAAGGAAAAACTGGGGACCAAATGCACAGAGGTCGTCTTTGTCTCACTTATATAAATTTCTGTTTAAGTATAGCTATCAGTAGCTATTTTTAATAGCATAGCAAAATATTTGACATATACTAACAATTTTTATGCATAAATAAAAATGCCTGCCAGGCCCTGGCCGGTTGGCTCAGTGGTAGAGTGTCGGCCTGCGTGCGGGAGTCCCGGGTTTGACTCCCAGCCAGGGCACACAGGAGAGGTGCCCATCTGCTTCTCCACCCCTCCCCCTCTCCTTCCTCTCTGTCTCTCTCTTCCCCTCCCACAGCCAAGGCTCCATTGGAGCAAAGTTGGCCCGGGTGCTGAGGATGGCTCTATGGCCTCTGCCTCAGGCACTAGAATGGCTCTGGTTGCAACAGAGCAGAGCCCCAGATGGGCGGAACATCGTCCCCTGGTGGACATGCCGGGTGAATCCCGGTTGGGTGCTTGCGGGAGTCTGTCTGCCTCCCCGTTTCCAACTTCAGAAAAATAAAAATAAAAATAAATGCCTGCCTCTTTAAGCAATGTTTAACACATAGGAAAGACTGCATGACATAATGGTAACTAAACAAATCAAAATATAAACAGTTTACATAAGTTTTTTACTATTTTACAAATATACCTATAACTACTCCCATATAAAAAGTGGGAATTAAATCAACTCGAATTATAATATTTAGTAATAACTATATTCTCCTTAGATTAATGTGTAATTTGCAATTTTCTAAAAATTAAAAATTCTTGCATGTTTAACAAACAAAATTAATTTTCTTTTGACATAGGATTTATGAGGTCTCAAACTTCAGTGAAGGGTGATATCAGTGTAAATAGTTAAATAAAGACTAATGAAATGCATAAGTAAAGACCAATGGAATGCACTACTGCATAAAAGCAACTAAAACCCTGGGGGTAAAAAGGAACTTAAAATTATTTTTTCATGACTCTGGAAATTACCTAAAGGCTTATAACAATCCAAGGGGCTTTTATTCAAGAAAAGTGGCTGAATCTCAGAACATCAAGCTCTGTGTTATTTCAACCTGCCTTACTGCTATTCCTCTTTTGCCACCTCCGTAGTACCCTTGAAAATTAGCAGGTCCACAATCATAGTGAATATAATCAGCTATTACAAGTAGCAGAACAGATTTGGAGCTCTTCAAAAATAACATTCTTAGGAAGTATTTTCATTATTTGACCTGTCTGTCTATTCCCTGGACTAGACATTATTTGACCTGACTGAGACCCCATTCTCTGAAAGCAATATTTCTTGGAGGAGTTCACTGAAAACAGAAGATACTTGTAGAATGTCAGAGCTTCCTGAGGTGGTGATAACACTTAGGGAAAATAACAAGTTGTCCAAAGACATGAAAGGAAAACGTAGTAAATTAAATGTTTACATGGAACTTTGAAAAGATCTAACACATTCTTAGGAATCTAGAGATAGTGCATATGCATAGTGCTAGTGCATAGGAAGGTCAGGTTACCGGATAAAGAAAGATCTGACAAGGTCCTAAGCACTCATGTCTATATATAACCTTAAGATGTTGTTTTTAGAACAAGAAGAACACAAAGGCAGAGATGTAAACTATCTGCTTGATCACTGAAGGTATGTCCCAACATACAGGCAGAACTTATCATATAGAAATGCAAAGGATTATACATAGACTGAAATTAAAAGAATGGGGGGACAAACATGTCCTGTAAACAATAAGCAAATGAGGTTTTTGACCCTGGTTGGTTGGCTCAACAGTAGAGTACAAAACCCACCCATGTGGAAGTCCCTGGTTCGATTCCCGATCAGAACACTCAGGAGAGGCAACCATCTTTCCCCCTTCCCATTTTTCTCTCTCTCTCTTCCCCTCCCACATCCATGGTTCAATTGGTTCAAGCACATTTGCCCAGAGGGCTGAGGATGGTTCCTTGAAGCCTCCACCTCAGGTGTTAAAAATAACTTGGTTGCAAACATGGATCCAGATGGGCAGAGCATTGGCCCCAGACATGGGTTGGTGGATATTTGTTGGGGGTGCATGCAGGAGTCTATCTCTGTATCTCCCTTATTCTCACTTAAAAAAATAATGATGATAATAATAATATTTTTTTGCATTATAATTATACATTTAAATATACACATTACCCAGAATTTGTTATCTCATTGGAGTTTCTACAAAAAAAATCATTTTATTATTTTTCCCAATTTTATGGATGAGACAACTAAGAATTAGAGAGATTAAATCACTCAGCTCAGTTCACACAGTTAGTGAGTGGTAGAGCTGAGTTGTCTGATATGTTTTCTGATATGCAATCAAGGACTTCATATTACCCCCTAATGTCTTCCCCTTTGATTTTGATGTACAAAATAAGTGGTAAAACTGCCATTTTTTCAAAGCATTTTCTCTCTACTGAGATTCTGCTTCCCAGGAACTATTGTCAGTTTGGCTCAAATGAGCTCACAAAAAATTTATCTTAAAAAAACTTCTGAATGAATCGATGACCTAAATTACTAAATGTCTATAGATGTTTTCATCTTAGCCTGACAAGTGTGTTATGTGCATGTAAGTATGAGTCTATGCACATTTCTATGTATCCATCAATTAATCAGATCTAGTAGACTCAAAAGTTTAAAATAAATCAACACATAAAAAAATAAAAAAGAGTACCTCAGCCCTCAATTTTTTTTTAACCTTCCTCTTATATATTTAGAACTCAGTTTCAAAATGTTAATTGTGGCTATGATGAAAAGAAATCAAGTCTGACTGTAAGAATTAGATTCCATCCTCCAAATCTATGCAAACAAATAGCATGGAAAGAAATAAAGAAAACACACTTTGGAGAATGTTTGTTTTGAATTGAGCTAAATTTATAATCACTTTTGTTATTGTTTTGATTGGATTAAACTGTGCCCAGCACTGTCCTTGCTATTGCAGCCACAGAGACCATAATCAAACTACAGCTGTGTGCATTTCTAAAGACAAATCAAACATCAACAGCAGGTGATATGCACCTGGCTTGAGGTAGAATCAAAGCAAGTCTGGCACAGTTTTCTGATTCTTTCTAACAAACAAGAACAAGGTTCTTAGAACTTCTTTCTGTATTACATAATTAAGCAAAGTAGAGAAAATTTACAATAATTTTGGCTCTGACAAATCCAATAAATCATCACATGAATCTAAAAAACAGCTGGTATCAAATATTCACTTTAATCAACTTAATTGATTTTAACTTCAAATCACAGGTGTAAATTCAGAAAGGTAAATATATAACTGAATTACTATGTAGGTTGGAGAAAAATATTTTTGTATACATATGTGAATCAGAATAAGAAGTAGTATGCTGCACTTCTAATTCCCACAGTTGTCCTGCCTACCACTTTAATGATTCATTCTACTGAAAACTTCCATAACACTTCAATATTTGTCAGATTATGCTAATATAATGACCATTCTTCCTATTGATTTAGGATTTCTTGGCATGGAAATATTTAACAGCACATTTAATTATAGTAGAAATGTAATAGTTTTAGATAAAATTTTAGCATTGTTATTAACACGATCAAGGACTTCACCTTCAGAATTAGTGTAATGATACTTTTATGTAAATCACTACTTACTGATTCTCAAAAATGTTAGAATAAGAATAAGTTCTGATAATACAATATCCTCCTCCTGCTATCAATCACAAGATTGGTAGTGGCCCTGACCTTCTACTATATTCTGATACATCTAAATATTTACATCCAGCAATGCATATATCCTAGGAAGTAAAACAGGATTGCCTGTTCTTCTAAATTAGAATTCAGTAGAGTTTTTCTGTAAAAGCTCATATAGTAAATATTTTGTTTTCCAGACTGTGAAGTCTCTATCACAACCACTTAACTCTAGCATTACAGCAGAAAAGCAACCAAAGGCAATAAGCAATTGTTCCCATTAAACTTTTTTAAAAATATTTTTTATTGATTGATTTTCTATAGAGAGAGGAGAGAGAGAAGGGGGTGGGGAGGAGCTGGAAGCAACAACTTATAGTAGTTGCTTCTTGAAGGTGCCTTGACAGGGCAAGCCTGACATTTTGAGCCAGTGACCTTAGTGTTCCAGGCTGACACTTTATCCACTATGCTACCACAGGTCAGGCCCAATTGAACTTTTTTTTTTTTAAACAGTCAATGGATTGTATTTGGCCCTCAAGCTACAGTTTACTGACTCTTGTTCTATCCCATTTTGGTTGTTCTTTTACCTCTTATAATTAATAACTCATGAATTTATCTAAATGTACCAACTCTTGTAACAGAGTTGATATTTTCTATACACTCAAACCAGTTCTATAGTTAACTTGTATATATGTGTATACATTTAACTATTTCAGCAGAAGTAGCAATATCTAAATATTGATTTTGAGACTGAAGTGTTGGAGCTCTAACTTTTTTATTAGCCAATGGATATCATGTATTTATAAGAAGTTATAACAATTAATCAATGTAAAATATAATGGTAAAATATTTAGCAAATTATTGTAGACTGCTGAGATCTTATTACAAATGACAATGTCATTGAGTGGTATTATAGTTCTAAAAATGGCCATTTTATGTATGACAATAAATTTAAAAAAAGTTGTTTGATCTATGTTTATGGTACCTACTGACACACTTGTGCTGTGGTCAATATTATAAGATTCATACAGGGTTAGGGAGTATTTCAAATATCACATCTTATGCACCAAGGAATTCTATACTATGGAGTGCTCTGGCAAAGATAGCTTCATAGAACACACAAAAAGACCCCAAGGAAAAGAGAGTGCACATTTGGGTACATAATACTCTAAAAGGCACTTGAAAGGCAAGAGAAAACTACAAATAGTACCAGCTGAATTAAAAAAGGTATTTGTTCTTTTACCACTGTGAACCCTGAGAAAGAAGACACTTACTAAAAATTACAGAGCCTAGCAACCATTTCTGCACAGGGACCTCTCATATAAAAGAGATTACAAGGAGAAACCTGCACTGAACTGTCTGCCTACACTGTGTTCCTGCCATTTGAGCCAACCCTTATGAAGGAGGTCCTCAAATCCTACTTCAACCAATAGGACTGAGACTTTCCCCATCCAATTAGAGCTGTGCAACTACAACCAGAGAGGCTCTATTCTGACCAATCAAGACAGTGCTTTTAAAACTAATCAAAGTGCAATGATTTGGCATCCACATTCATGACAACATACCAATGAGGGATCAGGGGCGGAGACTTCTTTCCATATAAGCCAGGTCCCATCTGTCTCAGACAATACAATTTACTTATTCAATGAAGGTCAAAGAGTTCATTTCCCTGGCTGAGCTGAAACACCAAAGATGTCTGCTGGAGCAGAGCAGAGCTGTTTAGCAGGAGAGGCTCCTGGCCCCAGAGCCAACTGGCCCTAAGGCTGACTCACAGCAGTACTGTTTTCACAGACATTCAGTATCACAGTTGAGCTATTTTTTACTTAATAAAGTTTCCTATTCTATTATACCCCAAGCTTAGTATTTTTGTTTGCATTGAATTGGCACTAATAACTATCAGTTGACACCACTGACCCTTCTCAGTGGCAAAGCAAAAGAGGTAGTGACAAAGAAAGGAAATTGAAATGAAGAATGAACAGAAGTGTTCTTTCATAGTACATGCTAGACACTGAGCATCAAGTAAGAGCAGTGGTGGGATTCAGACAGTCAGCACTGGGCAGAACTGGTTGCTAAAATGGCACTTGTCAACAGGGTTCTTTCTATGGGAGTCAGCTGGGCAGCCACTCACTGTGGAAATCACAAGTTGACATTCCTTACTCTTTTTTAATGTTCCTCTGTGCAACAGCACATTCTAATAGCCCATAGTCATGTTCATTACATCCATAGGTGAAAAAACTTTAATAGAACTATGCTTGTAATAGTTATTTATTCATTTCATAAAACTCATTATACCTTTGATAAAATACAACATTTTAATCCCCTCCCATTTTTTACTTCAGTAAACAAATATATAATGTAAAGAGAAAAAGTGTCAAACAACCAGGAGGTGACAAGCTATCTTTAGAAATATCTTAAATAACAGTTTCATTGGTTTTTGGTCAGGTACTATTTAATATTTTTATTACTATTTTAAAACTCTTATACTCTAGTTTTGTATACCTCTCTTATCATTCTTACTGAAGTATTAAATGTATGAAATAATAAGCTACCTTTTGGTATATTGTCTTTTTTTTTTTTTTTTTGTATTTTTCTGAAGTTGGAAACGGGGAGGCAGTCAGACAGACTCCTGCATGCGCCCGACCAGGATCCACCTGGCACGCCCACCAGGGGGTGATGCTCTGCCCATCTGGGCATTGCTCTGTTGAAACCAGAGCCATTCTAGCACCTGAGGCAGAGGCCAGCGCCCTGGCCAACTTTGCTCCAATGGAGCCTTGGCTGCGGGAGGGGAAGAGAGAGACAGAGAGAAAGGAGAGGGAGAGGGGTGGAGAAGCAAATGGGCACTTCTCCTGTGTGCCCTGGCTGGGAATCGAACCTGGGACTTCTGCACGCCAGGACGATGCTCTACCACTGAGCCAACTGGCCAGGGCCGTTATATCGTCTTTTCATACTTCACACAGTCATTAGGGCAGAGAACTGGTTGTTAAATGATTTGAATCCCACCATTGAGTGAGAGGGATTTAAAGTGAGTAAAGTATGGCTTATATAAAAAACAGAAGATTTGATCTTATATTGTACTACATTTTCTTTAAAAGTCAAAATTTAGACAATTATCTGAAAGTAACCTAAAAAACTGTGACTGTTAAGCCTAATCTGGAGAGACCCGAAACATTGAAGACATGAACAAAGTCCATCGATTACACATCAAAGCTTTATTGTCTAGTTTGGCCAAGCATTGGCAACTCTGACAGAGGTCTGAGGGAGAGCACCCGCTGGCCCTTTGTTCTACTTAGTTTTTATAGTTTTGTAAGTGGGAAGTACAGAAGCAAAAATTGTAATTAGGAGCCCCTTACCACTATTGGTTATAGTCATATGTACTTTAATATGATAGGACCACGTTCAATTTGCAAGCCATACATTATTTTGGAGAAAACAAAATTTACAAGTCAACAAATGGTAGAAAGATGTCTCATTGCATATTAAAAAGCATTCCTATATTATCCAGTGTTTATCTGCTATCTCTCTGTCCAGAGTCACACGTGTTAACCACATGCATTTACATAGGAGAGGTAGTTTCTGTGGGGACAAATGCCTGCAAGTGGTTCATTGCTATAAGAAAAGGTTTAGCCTGACCTGTGGTGGCGCAGTGGATAAAGCGTCGACCTGGAAATGCTGAGGTTGCCAGTTCGAAACCCTGGGCTTGCCTGGTCAAGGCACATATGGGAGTTGATGCTTCTAGCTCCTCCCCCTGTCTCTCTCTCCTCTCTCTCTCTCCCTCTCTCTCTCCTTTCTAAAATGAATAAATAAAAATTAAAATTAAAAAAAAAGAAAAGGTTTATTTTGGCTTTTCTCTCCCTGTACCTGGCTAGCCATTCACCCCTTTCCCCACAGGGTTGGTGGAATGTCTGGGAATCCATGTTTTCCTCCCCTTTGCATTTACAATACAATGCCAAGGGTCATCCTGGTCATGCCAATCACACAGTATAGAGATTATTTCTCACAATTTCTCTGCACACCTTACCCCAAATTAATAAAATGTTCTTCAAGCCTCCCAAAATATTAATATTAATTATGTAGCTTTTGGTACTTTACAACACCTGCAGGTGAGGTGGCGCGGTGGCTCCTCAGTGACTTTCTCAATTTGTCATCAACAAGCAAAGGAGAGAGATTGGACTGAGTGTATTTAAAAGCACTGGTGCAAGAGAGATGAGTGTTTTTCATAATTTTACTCCATGAAGATTAATCTGTTTAGTAAAGTAGTTTAAAATACATATTCCCTTTTCCAACACTTCAACTCTTGAATATATTTCTTCTAAGTTCTCTTCACTACTGCTCCATAGCTTAGATATAGCATTGCAAAACTTCAGAGGGAGGAGAGAGAAAGAAAGAGAGGGAGAGACAGAAATTCACCTCCAAATGAACTTATTTTTTTTTCTTTCCATAAGCAACATTGGATGTTAGAAGGAAGTGGAGAAAGTTTTTCAAAAATCCATGGAAAATATTTTATTTTATAACATTACACTCAAAGTGTCCATTTGAAGAATAGAAAAAAGCCATGTCAAAACTCAGAGCAGTTAAATTGCACAAACTTTTTCTTACTTGCCATTTTTTTTACTTTTATAAAACTTTTCATGGTATGAACATGGAAACTAAGAATCTCCTAAGATTTTTAAATAAGTAAATTGCAATTTCACAGTATGCTCATTTTGAAGTATTTATAATTAATGGGAAGCTTAACACAATAATATCCCAGATAAGAAAGAGTGCGTGAATTCTGCAGGAAGTCAGCAATGAAAATGCTAAACCTGAACAATTGGTTACTGGCCATTTCCTTATGTATTTCAAGTAAAAGATGGAGAATACAATTGCAAACAAAAATGAATATAAAATTTATCTTCTCCAAATACAGCTCTAGTTTATATAGGTCTTGAGGTTTACCCATGACATCAACAAAAATTAATGCAGTCAGGGTATTAGTCCTCTCCTGCACTGTCAAAAAAAAAAATAGCATATATGATTTTAATTGGAAAAAGTAAATGGTAATTTGCATGCAAAAAGAAAACTAGGCTCACATTGTACTATTTACATTTGTTCTACTCACCGGTGAAATTTTAAATGTTTCTTTTCATTAGATAATTATAAATAAAACATTTTTAAAGAATGCACTTTAAGGCATCCATACTGTGGAGAGGTAACTTTGAATTTAGAAGTGCTCTCTAGAGCAAAACTAACCTAACTTTGCATGGGCCAACTAGCTTATCACTTAGATCAAATAAATAAATAAATAGATCTTTAATAGTAACCATAGCTCCATTATAGTTTATCATAGCAAAAATAGCTTCTCCTGTAGGTAATCTTTGCTCATTATACTGTATCAGAACTGAATCAGTTATAATTCTATAACCACAAGAAAAGTCTAGAATTTCATTAACATTGACTTTGAATAGAAGATTTATTATGTTAATAGGTGTTATTCTACCTGAACTATGACGTCATTTTGGATCAAGCATAAATCTCTCCTCAGGAAAACTTCCCATATTATGCTTTCCAAAATCAAACTTGCCAACAGTGACCAAAATTCACAAAAGAACAATAATTTCTCTAATCATCCAATGGGCTCCTAAATTCCTTACCAGGAGATCTAAAATTATCAAGAAGGCTAGAGCCATCCTTTGAAGTTTCCCTGAGGTTTTCCTCTTAGAGCCACCCAAAGTCTTCATCAAAAGGGCATTAAAGGCCCTGGCTGGTTGGCTCAGAGGTAGAGAATCGGCCCAGCGTGTGGAAGTCCTGGGTTTGATTCTGGCCAGGGCACACAGGAGAGGCACCCATCTGCTTCTCCACCCCTCCCCCACTCCTTTCCCTCTATCTCTCTCTTCCCCTCCCACAGCCAAGGCTCCAGTAGAGCAAAGTTGGCTCAGGCATTGAGGATGGCTCCATGGCCTCTGCCTCAGGTGCTAGAATGGCTCAGGTGGCAATGGAGCAATGCCCCAGATGGCCAGAGTATCGCCCTGTAGTGGGCTTCCAGGTAAATCCTAGTAGGGCACATGTGGGAGTCTGTCTCTCTGACTCCCTGCTTCTCACTTCAGAAAAATATTTAAAAAAGGGGGGTCCATTTAAAATCTTTGTACTGGAGGTGTTAAGTCTTCATCTGGGAGGTTCCTGAAATCCTTATAGGATGGGTACCAGACCTCTTGCTCTAGGGCTGCCTGAAATACTCTTGGGGTGGCTGCTTAAAGTTGTCCTCAGGAGGAGACCTGAAATCCCAGGAAGAGACCTGAAATCCCCCACTGGAGAATGACTGAAATCCTCTTCTGAGAGCCATCTGAAATCCTGCTGTTTTTCATAGACAAATATTATCTAGGTGCCTATTTATAGCTCTGGCCCTCTGTGCTGGGGAGCTGGGCTTGGGGTTTGTGCCCCACAGTATCCGGAAGAATACCCTCACAGCTGAGATATCACTCAGAAACCTCAGCCACAGCTCCTGGGAGCTGGGTCAGCACTTTTTGCATCTCCTCCCTTCCTACTAGAATTGACGTTGATTTTTCTGTTAATCCTTTCTTATAAGACTCCTCATTTCATTTTGAATTGGTTATTCAGGATTCTTGTTCTTAAATTTAGTTGTAACTCCAATTTGGTCATGGAAGAAGGTGAGTGCAACATCCTCCTACTCTGCCTTAATCTTACATCCCCCCAAATTATTTTCAGTTAGTCCCTTAAATATGACCTAGTGAATGTATAAACTGAGGAAAAATAGAGCTACAGTACATTGGTTGGACTAATATCCTTATTCAGTCTTACTTGGTTTCATGAAAATAACTAAGAATAAGCATTTGGGTGGTAGTCTTGTTGAAGTAATATAATGTTATAGTAATTAAATATATAGAAATATAAAAAATATGGAAGATATATAAAAATAATTAAGATATAAAATTAAGGAAATTAAATAAAGTTATGCCATCTGGATAGGAATTAATATAGTGTGTGCAGATGTAATAAACAGACTGACTTTCTAGCAGGGCCCACTAAGTGTGTGTGTTTGAAGTTATACATAGATAAGAAGTGGCTTGATGTCATAACTCTGTAATGTGATAAACAGACTGACTTTGGAGCAGGACCTAGTTAGTATGTATGTGAAATGATACATAGATAAGAAGTAGCTTGATGTCATAACTTTGTAAGTTAACATAAACAAGAAGCTTCCCTAGGAATATCTTAAAAAGTGGTTTGATGTAACATTTTAGTAGATTAACATAAAAGGAGTTTCCTTGGAGGAATTCCCAAAAAGGTGGTTTGAGATGATAATCTTGTAGATTGACACCTGTTAGAAGGCATTGGCCAGAAAAGTTACCAAAGCTGGGGGGCCCCCTGTGAGGTAGTCGCCCAGACTCCAACGTGACCATGTACTGACTCCATGCTACTCTTAGCTCTGACCAAAGACAGCCAAGAGGAGCACACCGACGGATCCCCTTAAGCTGTATCCAGGCACGCTAAATGGATTTGTGAGTAAAAATTGCCTCTGTGATTCTTGCAACTAACTTTGTGTGTCGGTCTCATGCTTTTCCTCAGGTGGCAGTTAGTGTCAACACTGATTAGTAGCATCCTCATAGCCACCTCAAGAGTAGTCTCAAAGAGGCTGCCAGCCCTGCTGATAAGCAGGAGTGTCAAATCAGGGATGGGGAAAGTCAAATCAAGGACACCTGATCGACGTAGAGTTTGGGCTCTACTGGGACAAGTCTATAAAAATAAATTTTAAAAGAACTTTGTAGAATATGTTACATTTACATTTGTGTGATTTTACAGAAGAAAACCATTTTGATTTGCAAGGTCAGAACATAAAGTAATTGTCAGAGCAGCAATTGGAGTGATTAATAAAAATGTTTTTTTTCTAAATTTGTTTATATTTTAATGTTTTAAAATATATACCATCATAGCTCAGGCTAGATAGCTCGGATGGTTAGAATACTGTCCAGAAGCACCAGAGGTCACCAGTTAGATCCTTGGTCAAGGCACATTTATGAACACCTCGATGTTCCTGTCTCTCTCTCTCTCTTCCTCTCTCACTAAAATCAATAAAATAAACATTTTTTTAAAAACACAGACCATTATATTTAGAAGCTGAAAAAGTGTTATTTAGATCACTCTTCTACAGATATTTACAAAAATTAACAGTAACACAGAAGAACACTTTTTTAAATTTAGCAGTTCCTATCAACATTTCTAAAGTATTACTTTAATAGATTCCATTTACCGTGTTTTTTGCTCCATAAGATACACTTTTTCTCCAAAAAAGTGGAGGGGAAAATGCCCGTTCATCTTATGGAGTGAAAAATAAAGTATTTTATTAAATATTTTAACGCACCATTTGGTTCAGAATATTTTTTTTTCTTATTTTCCTCCTTAAAATCTTAGATGTGTCTTATGGTCAGGTGCATCTTATGGAGCAAAAAATACAGTAGTTGGTAATAAATACAAATATATATATTAAATATTGTGGCATAATTTTAGAGCAATGATTTTCAAATAAAAAGTTATAAAAATATTCTCTATAAGATTAATTTAGGGGTCATGACCAGAGAGGGTTTTTTAAAATAAAATTGAATAAAATAGAATACAATAAAAATATTACAATTCACTTGCAAGTTTCATAAACTTTTACTCCAGTTAGATAGATAAAGAAACAAACACATTAAGTATTTGGTGTTTCACAGTCCATACTCTATTCCTTGCTGTGGGTTCTGGTCAAGATAGTTGAAATCTACTTTTTTCAAAGACAGTAAAACTTTACATATTATAGAAGATCTGGGTTTCTCTCTGTGTTTGTGTGTATGTGTGTGTGTGTGTATGTGTGTGTATAAACAAATATATACCTATTATTTTATAGTAGTATTGTATCTATATATCTTTGGTTCTAAAAAATGTTTCATAAAAGATGCAAATAAGAAAATCATTTCTAATATATATAAAAATCTATAATTTTATTCTAGAGATTTACATTTAATATTTATTTTTAAACACACAGCAGATGCCTTACTGCCGGTTGCTCAGTGTCTGCTAGTGCTCCATGTGGTGATTATTATAGTACACACTATGCAACCAGTCAGCTGGAGAACACTGGCAAAGAAATGGGTACTTCATGAATAAACATTTGCTTAAAGATCTTATTATGTGTGACCACTTTTTACAGCCACTATATTTAGTTTTTTCTTGTAAATTGAACAAAACCAATGTGAAAAGTGCAAGATCATTTGTGTTTATAGATGCTAAAATTTATGTAGCTATGGCACATATTTGTATGATGGTGTTATCAGAATATCCTAAGATGGGAATAATATTACATTCCACTTAGTTTTGTAGTTATCATTTTTTCTAGGTCAAATCTTCAGGCTACTAATGCAGATAATTAAAAAGTAAACAAGTAAATGAAAATAAAGAAGTCACTGGTAAAGCTCTGACTGTCTTAAAATACTTCTACTCTTGAACAAGTTTCTGAAGGTTAAATTTTATTGGCGAGAAAACTGCTTTGTATTATATTGATTTTGAGTGACTTTCAACAAGGTGACACCTACAGATGCTTGCAGGAAGGAGAAAGTACAATTTAGGATTGCACACGAGATAAGTACATTTATATTCATGAACAAATTTATTTTTTTTCTTTACATAATGATGAGAATTTTGAATATCTTTTCAAAAATGAACTAGCATTATAGGCATGAGAAAATACTACTAAAAATGGCTTTTAATTTGTTTCAATCTAGTTTCTCAAAGTAATTTCTAAAGATCTTGAATTTCAGCATTTACTAGTGATTGTTTTTTCTTTTTTTGTTAAATTTATTGGGGTGACATTGGTTAATAAAATTATATAGTTTTCAGATGTTTTCCTTTAACTTGGTATTACATTCCTGATCTTTTGCTTTTTCATCTTTTTATTTTATTTCAATTGTGGAGGATGTATTATCATTTTAGTACATTTTTCCCTCATGTACTCAAATTGTCTCTTTCTATACTCCAGTAATAATAAGTATAGATTTTCTAAGACTATTTCATATCTAATTATTTTAACTGATGGATTAGAAGCTAAAAAGAAAGTAAAGAAAAACATTTTTTAAATAAAGCATTGCTAACAAAAAGAATGAAATACCTAGAAATAAAACAAAGCATTTAAAAGACCTATACACTTAAAAATATAAAGATTACTAAAAGAGATTGAAGAAGAAACAAAGAAATTGAAAGATATTCCATGTTCATGTTTTGAAAGAATAACACAATTAAAATGACCCTACCACCCAAAGCAATATACAGATTTATTGGCATTTGTTATATCTAGAAAACAAAAAGGTGTAAAAATCAGTAATATTTTGAACACAGTCATAAGAATAATAATTATCTTCAGCTGAATCAGTCTAATATAATCAGTTTTTGTGTATCCTGATTATTTGCCATTATTTTCATGAATCTAGTTATTCCTTACATTTCTATAAATCTACATCTAGTTCAGAGCTATGGCCCGTATAAAGTCAGTAGCCACAGCCACCATGACAGCAGCCTGGCCCATGCAGGTTCACATTTGATTCAGACAAATGGTAATGAAATAACGGAGCCAAGAACTGGTGGGCTATTCCTTTAATCCTAGCTTGCACCTGGCAGGCAAGAAATACACACAGTGGGAAAATACTTCCCTTTCCATTCAGGACTCCGAAAGCCACTGACTTATCTGAGTTTCCTAGAATCAAAGGTTTCTACCTCACCAACCTTATTCACCTCTGTTCCCCATCTCCTTCTCTCTGCACAAACAATGCACTAACTGGCTTCTCCTTCAGCACTCCACCATCTTGGCTGCCTCTCCTCTTCTCCACGTGGCCTTTCTCTGCTCTCCTCCAGCATGGGCCCCTCTGCTCCATTTTATAGTATAGAAATCAAAACCTTTAAGTCAATATACAAACAAAGAAGTCTCTGATACAGAGTCACTTATCTGAGGCATAATGGGATTCCTCAAGAGAGTGGGAAAGACTTAGTCCTAAAACTTAACACTCAGACCTGACCAGGTGTTGGTGCAGTGGATAGAGCGTTGGTCTGGGATGCGGAGGACCCAGGTTCAAGACCCCGAGGTAGCCAGCTTGAGCGCAGGCTCATCTGGTTTGAGCAAAAGCTTACCAGCTGGAACCCAAGGTCACTGGCTTGAGCAAGGGGTTACTCGGTCTGCTGAAGGCCTGCAGTCAAGGCACATATGAGAAAGCAATCAATGAACAACTGAGGTGCCACAACAAAAAAAACTAATGATTGATGCTTCTCATCTCTCTCTGTTCCTGTCTGTCTGTCCCTATCTATCCCTCTCTCTGACTCTCTCTCTGTCTCTGTAAAAAATAAAAAACAACTTAACACTCAAGCTATAACAACCCTGACTGCTTACAGCCTGTCCCCCACACCCAGTGTGAACTACAGTTTGTCCGTAAAGTCATGGTGCACTTTTGACCGGTAATAGGAAAGCAATAAAAGACAATAGAAACGTGAAATCTGCACCAAATAAAAGAAAAGCTCTCCCAATTTTATAACTCTTCAGTGCAGTTCGATGTGGGCTCGTGCACAGATTTTTTAGGGCTCCTTAGGTAGCTATCCCGTATAGCCTCTACAGACTCGTCACTGATTGATGGCCTACCAGAACGAGGTTTCTCCACCAAACTGTCGATTTCCTTCAACTGTTTATCCCACCGAATAATGTTATTCCTATGTGGTGGCGCTTTGTTATAAATGAGCCGATATGATATTCACATTGCACTTTGGTCATGGATTCGAATTTAGCAAGCCACAGAGCACACTGAACTTTCCTCTGTACTGTCCACATCTCAACTGGCATGGCCATGGGCTGCTCCGTTGTATACACGATGTTACGTCGTCATCTGCACATGCGCACATGCTGCCACATCATCCTACAGAAACTGGGAGGGTTTTCCTTTTATTTGGTGATTTCACATTTCTATTGTCTTTTGTTGCTTTCCTGTGACCGGTCAAAAGTGCACCATGACTTTACAGACACACTGTAATAAGCAAGCAAACATATACATCATATTTGCAAACTTATTTGACCACAGCCTTTTTAGAAATCTGTAATTTAGAGTTCTTTTTATGAATCTTTCTAAAGAGGTAACATATATGCAAATGCATCAAAATAAAACAAGACCCTATAAATGAGAATCTTAAAATAGTATAGTTTTGAAAGGCAGAAACCACCAACCAAACTGAAAATATGAGGCTAGTGTGCTCCAAAAGGAAAATTTATTTTAAAAGCACCTGGGTTCAGGCAGGTGGAGACCAGCAAAGGATGTCAGCCCAGAGGAATGGATAGGACAAGGTTTATATGGATTAGTTAAAAGGCCTTGAGCAAAGGTAGCTGACATTGCTGCATCTGACTCAACCATCCCTTAACAGCTTCCAGCTATAAGGGAGGTCTGAGCTAGATTATTGAGTAAACAAGTCCTCCTTTCTCCTTCAGGCCTGCATTGTTCTTAAGATGGTGGCTGAGTAAACATTTTATCTATCAGGTTATATATCTGCAATTGAAAAAGAACTTTGCTCTTCTGTAAGATATAACATTTTAAGATAACAATTAAAATGACAAATAAAAGTATATCAGAACTTTGCACAGTCTTGAAGTAAATTTAACACTTGTCTAAAAAATCAATATTTCAGTATTTCATGTTATTTCAAAGTATTTAGATATTCAATAACTTTTATCAAAAATCAAAGAAACAGTGGATGAGGGTTCCTTTTTCTCCACCTCTCCAACATTTGCTATTACCTGTCTTGTTAATAATAGCTAATCTAACAGGTGTGAGGTGGAATCTCATTGCAGTTTTGATTTGCATTTCTCTAATAACTAAAGAAGATGAGCATCTTTTCATATATCTGTTGGCCATTTGTATTTCTTCCTGGGAGAGACATTGATAAGAGTGTGGTGGTTACGGGGGGAGGGGGGGAGAGGGAGAGGGAAGGGGGGAGGGGGGAGGGGGAGGGGCACTGTTGGGCAGATAAAATGTATTATGCTCACTTTGTTAAAGATAACACGAGGCCTGACCTGTGGTGGCGCAGTGGATAAAGCGTCGACCTGGAAATGCTGAGGTTGCCGGTTCAAAACCCTGGACTTACCTGTTCAAGGCACATATGGGAGTTGATGCTTCCAGCCACCCCCTTCTCTCTCTCTGTCTCTCCCTATCCTCTCTAAAATGAATAAATAAAAATTAAAAAAAATTAAAAAAAAAAAAAAAAAAAAAAGATAACACGAAGCCTTCGCCCAGGTGATATTAATGTGTGTTGGGGTGGGCTAAAGGCAGGCGGAATCCTTGTAGCCTGGGGCTTGGTTTTGGGATTAAGCCTTTCCTACCCTTTTTGATGTGGGGTGGTGCAATCCAATCATGCCTCAGAAGGTGACTTTGGGTTGGAGACTTCCCTACTTTGTATATTGGATTAAAGGTTGTGAAGCTACACTATAAAATGGGGGCAAAACGGGACTTGGCTCTTGGTTCCTGAGGTTAGCATGAGAGAGCAGAGAGAATAGAGCCAGCAGCGGGAGGAGGCCACGTGGAGAAGGCCAGGAAAAGCAGCCAAGATGGCGGAGTGCTGAGTGAGATGCCAGTTTGTACAGAGTTTGTATCTGGGATAAGGAAGGAGATGGGGAACTGAGGGAAATAAGGCTGGTGAGCTAGAAACCTTTGATTCTAGGAAACTCGGATAAATCAGTAGCTTTGTGAGCACTGAATGTGACTGGGTTTTGGAGCCCAGTGTAAAGCCAGAAGCCACAGCCAGGGCCACCATCACAGCAACCGCCCGGCAGGTTCGCATTGGATTTGAACAGTCGGTAAAGAAACCATGGAGCCAAAAACTGGTGGGCCATAGCCTTTAATCCTACCTTGCACCCGGCGGGCAAGTAAAAATACACACTGGGCTCCAAAACCCAGTCACACTCAGTGCTCACAAAGCCACTGACTTATCCGAGTTTCCTAGAATCAAAGGTTTCTAGCTCACCAACCTTATTCTCCTAAGTTCCCCATCTCCTTCCTTATCCCAGATACAAACTCTACACAGACTGGCATCTCACTCAGTACTCCGCCATCTTGGCTGCTTCTCCTGGCCTCCTCCACGTGGCCTCCTTCTGCTCTCCTCTGCTCTCTCTTGCTAATCTCAGGAACCAAGCGGCAAGTTCCCGTTCTACCCCTATTTTATAGTGTAGCTTCACAACCTTTAATCCAATATACAAAATAGGGTAGTCTCTAATACAAAGTCACTTCTCTGAGGCATGATTGGATTGTACCGCCCTACAGCAAAAAGGGTGGGAAAGGCTTAATCCCAAAACCAAGCCCCAGGTTACAACGATCTCCAACACACATTAATATCACCTGGGTGATGGCCTCTTTAACAAAGTGAGCATAATACATTTTATCTGCCCAACACCCAGTGTGTATTTTTACTTGCCCGCCGGGTGCAAGCAGGATTAAAGACTATGGCCCACCAGTTTTTGGCTCCATGGTTTCTTTACCAACTGTCCGAATCCAATGCGAACCTGCACTGGCCGGGTGGTTGCTCTGATGCTGGCCCTGACCCTGCCTCCTGGCTTTACAGGCACAAAGAGAACTAGATAGAAGGTGACAGGACAATCTGACTTTGGGTGATGGGTATGCAACATAATTGAACGACAAGATAAACTGGACATGTTATTGTAAAGCCAGAAGCCAGGGCCAGGGCCAGCATCACAGCAGCCCGGCCCATGCAGATTCGCATTGGATTCAGACAGTCGGTAAAGAAACAACGGAGCCACAAACTGGTGGGCCATCGTCTTTAATCCTAGCTTGCACCCGGCGGGCAAGTAAAAACATACACTGGGCTCCAAAAGCCACTCACATTCAGTGCTCACAAAGCCACTGACTTATCCGAGTTTCCTAGAATCAAAGGTTTCTAGCTCACCAGCCTTATTCTCCTCAGTTCCCCATCTCCTTCCTTATCCCAGATACAAACTCTACACAAACTGGCATCTCACTCAGCACTCCGCCATCTTGGCTACTTCTCCTGGCCTACTCCATGTGGCCTCCTTCTGCTCTCTGCTCTGCTCTCTCCTCTGAAGATAATCTCAGGAACCAAGAGCGCAAGCTCCCGCTCCGTCCCCATTTTATAATGTAGAAATCCAAACCCTTAATCTAATATACAAAATAGGGAAGTTTCTAATACAAAGTCACTTCTCTGGGGCATGATTGGATTGTACCACCCCACATCAAAAAGGATAGGAAAGGCTTAATCCCAAAACCAAGCCCCAGGCTACAAGGATTCTGCCTGTCTTTAGCCCACCCCAACACACATTAATATCACCTGGGCGACGGCCTCCTCATGTTATCTTTAACAAAGTGAGCATAATACATTTTATCTGCCCAACAGTTATCTTTGAATATATGTATCCTGATTTACTGATGTCACCACATTAAAAATAAATAAATAAAAAATTAAAAAAAATCAAAGAAACATCTAAAATGAGTGTAAAGCCAGTGGCCAGGGCCACTATCACAGCCGCCCAGCCCATGCAGGTTCGCACTGGATTCAGACAGTCGGTAAAGAAACAACGGAGCCAAAAGCTGATGGGCCATAGTCTTTAATCCTAGCTTGCACTCGGCAGGCAAGCAAAAAACACACACTGGGCTCCAAAACCCACTCACATTCAGTGCTCACAAAGCTACTGACTTATCTGATTTCCCAGAATCAAAGGTTTCTAGCTCACCAGACTTATTCACCTCTGTTCCCCATCTCCTTCCTTCTCCAGCGTCAAACTGCACAAACTGGCCTCTCACTCAATACTCCACCATCTTCGCTGCTTCTCCTGGCCATATGGCCTCTTTCTGCTCTCCAGGAAGGGGTGTTTTTAGAGAGAAATTTGGAGGCCAACCGGGGAAGTGGAGGGAGAAACTCCTTACCTCCTGATCCAGCAGGGGTTCAGGACAGGGACAGATCACTGGCCAATCGACCTATGATTGCATGTCCAAACAGAATCAGGGAGTAAGCCCAGGATAAGGTGCCACTGCCCATTGCTTCCCTGGTTGTAAGTTTGGACGGCAAATTGGTATCATCCAGGCAGTTAGTACCCTGTCCTGGGTTTCGGCACCAAATGTTGGAATCCATGGGAGTCCAAAAAGACAGAGTAACAGGCCTTTATTAAAAGGAAGAAAGGAACCCTGCCAGGCACTTCTATGGGGAGAAGAGCACCAGTTACAGACTATGGGCAATTTTTATAATGTTTTGGAGAGCCTGACGGGGTACTGAGTCAAAAGTTCTGGTATGTTCCCTTTTACAGTTTTACAATTTCAGCTTTCTGGAATTCTTCTGCCTCAGGGGCAATTGTCCAGTAAGTAAGGGTGAGGTCAGGCAGCCAGGTGGAACAACAAAAGGGCAGCTGGAATTTCATATATGTATCAATATATACCCAGGAAAAAAACACTTCAAATGTGGTTGAAGAGAATTGTCAGTCCTTTGCCAACATTTGAGTGGCAACCCAAATGTTGAGCTATTAAAAATTACTGTCTTTGTTTTGCAAACTTACATCTTTACAGGGCCAGAGTGTGGCTCCAGAACATTAGACTCACCAAATCCTTTTACCTTCTCAAAACCTCTCCTAAAGAGACTTATAGATACTGGCTTTAGGAAACAAAAATCCATCTAGGAGGAGCTTGTTTTTTCTTTCTTTGAAATGCAAATGCATAGTCTTGTTCAAGAAATCTTATATGGGCCATCTTTTAAAATGCAAATATCTGTGAGGCAAACCTTTTCAAAATGGTTGAAAAAACTTAGCCATATCTGAGTAAATCAATTTAACTCATTGTTGGGCAGATAAAATGTATTATGCTCACTTTGTTAAAGATGACGCTGCCCATGAGGAGGCCCTCGCCCAGGTGATATTAATGTGTGTTGGGGTGGGCTAAAGGCAGGCAGAATCCTTGTAGCCTGGGGCTTTGTTTTGGGATTAAGCCTTTCCTACCCTTCTTGATGTGGGGTGGTACAATCCAATCATGCCTCAGAGAAGTGACTTTGTATTAGAGACTTCCCTATTTTGTATATTGGATTAAGGGTTTGGATTTCTACACTATAAAATGGGGACAGAATGGGAACTTGGGCTCTTGGTTCCTGAGATTATCGTTAGAGGAGAGAGCAGAGCAGAAGGAGGCCACGTGGAGGAGGCCAGGAGAAGCAGACAAGATGGCGGAGTGCTGAGTGAGATGCCACTTTGTGTAGAGTTTGTATCTGGGATAAGGAAGGAGATGGGGAACTGAGGAGAATAAGGCTGGTGAGCTAGAAATCTTTGATTCTAGGAAACTCGGATAAGTCAGTGGCTTTGTGAGCACTGAATGTGAGTGGGTTTTGGAGCCCAGTGTGTGTTTTTACTTGCCTGCCAGGTGCAAACTAGGATTAAAGACGATGGCCCACCAGTTTTTGGCTCCATTGTTTCTTTACCAACTGTCCGAATCCAATGCGAACCTGCATGAGCCAGGTGGCTGCTGTGATAGTGGCCGTGGCTCCTGGCTTTACATCTGCCTTTACTCCTTTATGGACTTCTAGGCATGCCTAGCCAGGCCCCTCTCCTATGTTCTGGGATCTCAGCCTTGGGGTGACTGACGACCTCTTGTCTGAGACTCTCTTTCTACGGAGATTTTCTCCTCTTGAAACTGTGACTAAAGGCGGGGATTCCCCTTCTCTCACCAGTCTCTTCTACTGTGGGCTCCTCCCAGTCCAAACCGTCCAGCCAGACTCCCCGTGGAACATGGGCTCCTCCCAATCTCAGGCTTCAAAGACTACTCCTCTACTCCTTCCGGACTCACTCCACTCTCTGAAGTTCACAGTTTGGGAGGTTTCTACTCTGAGCGGCCTGCTTCTACGGACTTCCTCAAAAGTCTACGCACTGCTGGGCAGATAAAATATATTATGCTCACTTTGTTAAAGATGGCGCTGCCCACATGGAAGTTGCTACCCAGGTGATATTAATGTGTGTTGGGGGCAGGTTGTGGGCAGGCAGGATCCTTGTAGCCTGGGGCTTGGTTTAAGGACGAAGCCTTTCCCACCCTTTTTGATGTGGGGTGGTTCAATCTCATCATGCCCCAGATAAGTGACCTTGTATGATATTAGACACTTCCTTATTTTGTAAATTGAATTAAAGGTTTTGATTTCTACACTATAAAATGGGGGCAGAACGGGAGCTTGCTCTCTTGGTTCCTGAGATTATCATAAGAGGAGAGAGCAGAGAGGAGAGCAGAGAAAGGCCACGTGGAGGAGGCCAGGAGAAGCAGCCAAGATGGTGGAGTGTTGAGTGAGAAGCCAGTTTGTGTAGAGTTTGTGCAGGGAGAAGGAAGGAGATGGGGAACAGAGGTGAATAAGTCTGGTGAGCTAGAAACCTTTGATTCTAGGAAACTCGGATAAGTCAGTAGCTTTGTGAGCACTGAATGTGAGTGGGTTTTGGAGCCCAGTGTGTGTTTTTACTTGCCTGCCGGGTGCAAGCTAGGATTAAAGATGATGGCCTACCAGTTTTTGGCTCCGTTGTTTCTTTACCGACTGTCCAAATCCAATGCAAACCTGCATGGGCTGGGCGGCTGTGATAGTGGCCCTGGCTACTGGCTTTACAGGTGCCTAGCCAGGTTGCTTTCTACTACTATTACAATATCCTAAGAGATCTTGACAATTTCTGCTACCAGATGGAGAGGGCATCAGAAATTCCTTACGTGAAGGCTTTATTCTCCCTTCTCTCCTGTCCTTAATTTTTGTGCCACTTGTTCTACACACAAGCCATATTTGGCCAAAGAAACCTCACCTAAAGCCTCCGCTCCTTATCTTTCCTTCTCCGTGGACTCCCAATTCTCTCCCCCTCCTGCCTGAACCCCCGGGCACACCTCTCTCTCAGGACCCCTCTCTGGTCCCCTCACTTCGCAAAATCCTGTTTCCCATTCACTTGCAAATACCACACTCTCTTTTTCCTCCCCTGCTGGCCAGGGGCACCTTCCTTCTCCACTGTATTCTTAAACCTCTCCTCCCTTATTACAGATGGGCGATTCTGTCTCTTTTTTTTCTTTGACCCATTGCCCCACTCCACCGTCTTTGGCTGGGTTTTTTTTTCTTCTTCAACCCATCCTTCCCCCTCCTCAGAGACTGACTGTGCCTTTCACTACCCTTGTCCTCTCCCCTCTCCTCAGAGCTCTAAATCCTTTTACTCCTCTTACCATGTGGCACCACCAACAGCACTTTAATCTCCTCCTCCTCCTCCTACAGATTCTGACCCTCCTTTCCATCCTGCTGTTCACACTGTCCATCCATCTGCTTCCTCTCTTCCTCTCCTCTATGCTGACAACTCTCTGCCATCTTGAAAAGTTTAAAAAGCAGAGTTGCCTATTAAGCTATGTGAGTAAGTAATTTGTTTTGTCTCTTTGTTTGTCAGAAAATATCTTTAGTATAATTTTAATTGAAACAAGTAAAGTGAGCTCATTTAAATTTCTTAATTCATAATATTTATGTGTAATTGTGTCTGTTTCTAAGGCTTTAAACCAATAATTACCCACCTCTTAAACCAGGCTTACTCATCCCCATAGATTCTCCCTACAATATCCCCATTCTTCCTGTTCAAAAACCTTCAAGGGCTTATCGCCTCATACAATCATTACACCTAATCAATGAGGTGGTAATTCCCCTACATCCAGTAGTCCCTAATCTCTATTGGTTACTGTCACACATTCCCTCAAACACCACTCACTTCAAGGTCCTATACCTCAAGAATGCCTTCTTGGCCCTAGCCGGTTGGCTCAGCAGTAGAGCGTCGGCCTGGTATGCAGGGGACCCAGGTTCGATTCCCAGCCAGGGCACATAGGAGAAGTGCCTATTTGCTTCTCCACCCACCCCCCTCCTTCCTCTCTGTCTCTCTCTTCCCCTCCTGCAGCCGAGGCTCCACTGGAGCAAAGATGGCCCGGGCGCTGGGGATGGCTCCTTGGCCTCTGCCCCATGCGCTAGAGTGGCTCTGGTCACGGCAGAGCGACGCCCCGGAGGGGCAGGGCATTGCCCCCTGGTGGGCAAAGCGTCACCCCTGGTGGGCGTGCCGGGTGGATCCCGGTCGGGCACATGCGGGAGTCTGTCTGACTGTCTCTCCCCGTTTCCAGCTTTAGAATTTAGGAAAAAAAAAAAAGAATGCTTTCTTTACCATTCCTCTACACCCTGACACTTACTTTCTGTTTGCCTTTACCCAGACACTAATGCAGCCTAGCAATTTGTGTGGACTGTCTTACCCCAAGGGTTCAGAAACAGCCCACACCTGTTTGGGCAGGTACTAGCTCAGAATTTAGCAGCATGCAATCTCAAAACTAGTACTCTCTTACAATATGTAAATAATCTACTCTTCTGCAGCCCCTCCCTGCCTGCCTCAAGGACACAAAACCACCTTTCTTAACTTCCTCACCATGAAGGGATATCATGTTTTCTCTGCTAAGGCTCAACTTCATTCTCAGTCCCTAGTCTATCTAGGCATCGTCTTAACCCCCACCACCTGAGGTCTCACCCTTGATTGAACTCAAACCCTCCGCGGTCTCCAACCACATAACACTGCATATCAAATCTTTTCTCTCCTCAGTATAATAGGATTCCTTAAATACTGGATTGCCTAATTTGCTCCTTTAGTCAAGCCCTTCAGTAAGATCTTCTGAGCATGGCTTTTAAGGTCTATAATGGCCAAGGGAGTAACAGAAAAGGCAAATAAGGCCCAAAAGAAGTCAGGAAATACCAGCATTTGGCACATACTTTTAAAGGCTCCAGCACCCTAAAGGGCTTCATAGAATTCTATCAGGCCCCTGACTAAAGAGTGGAAAGAATGGTCATTGAACTGAAGCCTGCCAGGCTTCCTGGCCCCACCAGTTTACACATTTTTGCTGTGGAAAGAGGGACACGAGAAGGTAAGCTGCCCCCTTGCTCCATGGAGGGAGGGTTCAGTCTCTTCTAGCCCTGCTCCAGCTACCTGGGAATTGCCACTGAAGGTCCAAGGACATTGTTCATGAGCCTAAGGTATTTCTTCCAAGTAGCACATAAGCTGATCTCATTTTTTGGAAACACAAGGGCCATCTACTATGCCTTGCCTGAATATTTGAGTTTTATTTATCCCTCAAAGATCTCTACTGTGGGTATTGACAGTCTGATTTTGTTGATTTATTTAATGTATAGTATCTCATTTGTTCCTCTTGTCTCAATGCCCCATGCCTATTATAGGCTGGGACCTGCTGCTAATTCCAGCTAGAAGCAGTGGTCACTAGGACTTAAACTCTAACTGCAAAGTGTAGAAATGTAACCACCCTTTCCCTAAGTACTTACAGGATTTACAGGTAACTCAGCAAACTGTTCAAAGACTGTCCAAGAATCAAGCTAATTTCACCCCATGAACCTCTTCCAGTTTCTAGTACACTACCCATCAATCTAAGGACCAAACGAGCTTTACAGGTAATCCCTCTTCTTGTTGCTTTAAGAATTCCTATAAGCATAGTTCTAGGGGCAGGGAGACTGGCCACTGCCTAGTCTTATTCTCTCTCTCTCTCTCTCTCTCTCTCTCTCTCTCAAGCCCAGCAAATTAGTATACGTGGAATCAGTGGTTTTGCACAAACTGGGTGTCTTGACTATTGCCTTTAACTGATCCACTCACTCTCCTATTTATTTGTCTAACTTTTGGACCCTTCCTCTTATGTTTGTTCACTAGTGTCTTACAGAAGTGCATGCAGACCTTCGCCAGTCAGAAAATTGAAAAACACTACCTAACCCTACACACCAACCCTGAAACCTGCCCTCGTGAAACAAAAAATCTGGAACCCTATAAAAACACCCCTACTTCGAATAATGGTGGAAAAACTCCTTGTTCTCAATGCTAGCACCAATTATAGGACCAATCCTAATTTTGTGCCTAATATTAATGCTTGCCCCTTTCTTTATAAAGTTCTTGAAGGCTCGAATGAAAGAAATCTCCAGGATTACCTACAATCAAATGCTTTTACAACCTCTACTCCAACTGCCCCAGGGAGGGGTTCACAAAGGAGGCCCCAATAGGGATTACAGCAAGAAGTAGCTCCAGAAGATGGCTGGTCTGAGAAAAACCTCCTTCCTGAACCCCATACCCTTTCCTTCCCCCCACCTCTTTTCTTTTTTATCATACCACAGAGTTGAGAAATGATAGATATATGAAATTCCAGCTGCCCTTTTGTTGTTCCACCTGGCTGCCTGACCTCACCCTTACTTACTGGACAATCGCCCCTGAGGCAGAAGAATTCCAGAAAGCTGAAATTGTAAAACCGTAAAAGGAAACATACCAGAACATTTGACTCAGTAACCCCTCAAGCTCTCCAAAACACTATAAAATTTGCCCCTAATCTGTAACCAGTGCCCTTCTCCCTGGAGAAGTGCCCGGCAGGGTTACTTTCTTCCTTTCAATAAAGCCTGTTACTCTGGTCTTTTCAGACTCCCATGGATTCCAATATATATATATATAAATACATTTCACCCTTCTTGAAAGAAGAATATGTGAGCATCACTGATTTCAATAATATCTTGCCCTATCTGGTGAAACTAGGCAGATTTTATTAGCAAAAATATACCGTATTTCCCATATATAAGTGTATGGCCAGGAGCCGCCATTGTGGCCATTCACATGCAGGTTTCCATTGGATTCAGGCAGATGGTAGAGAAATGGCGGAGTTGGAGGATGGTAAGCCATTCTGTTTATTGGTGTTTCACCAAGACAGGCAAGCCACAAGAGAAGAACCTGAAAAAGCAGAAAACCTGCTCTCCCCATGAAGGGCAAGGGATCAGGAAGTTCCCTGCAATGATGCTAGCAGGGACCAAGAGTGCAAGTTCCCTCTCTGCCCCACTTTAGAGTAGAGGAAAAGCCCATAGTGGCAAGGCAAGGAAGTCACATGGAAGAGGCAGCCAAAATGGAAGAATGAGGAAGGAGAAGTCAATTTTTAGAGGAGAAGGAGATGGGGAACAGAGGTGAATAAGACTGGTGAGGTGGAAGTCTTTGATTCTAGGAAAACTCAGGAGAGTGTATGGCCGGTAGCCTTGGCCACCATCAGAACCACCTGGTCCATGCAGGTTTTCATTTGATTTGCACAGACGGTAATGAAACAATTGAGCCAAGAACTGGTGGGCCATTACCTTTAATATTACATTGCACCCAGTGGGAAAGAAATACTCACAGTGGGAAAACACTTCCTTTTCCATTCAGGGCTCCCAAAGCCACTGACTTATACGAGTTTTCTAGAATCAAAGGTTTCTACCTCATCAGACATATTCACCTCTGTTCCCCATCTCCTTCTCTCTACACAAACTCTGCACAAATTGGCTTTTCCTTCAGCACTTTGCCATCTTGGCTGCTTCTCCTGGACTCATACTCATGGCCTCTCTCTGCTCTCTTTCCAGTATGGAATCCTCTGCCCCATTTTATAGTGTAGAAATCAAAACCTTTAATCCAATATACAAACAAGGAAGTCTCTGATACAAAGTCACTTATCTGAGGCATAATAGGATTCCTCATGAGAGTGCACCACCCCACATCATGAAATCAGTCAAGGGTGTGGGGAAAAGCTTAGTGTTAAAACTAAGCCTTTGGCTATAACCACCCTGCCTGCTTACAGCCTGTCCCCCACGCCCAATGCAAACTATAAGTGAGCAAACATATATCATATTTAAAAACTTATTTGACCAACAATGGGATATCCCTGCCATTTCTACAGAAGCTTAACTCTTAGGGAGTAGACAACTCAGCTGGGTATGGTTAAGAACAGACCAACTATTCCCAGTATCTACAAGGGCCTTAGTAATTCCTTTTATGTGTTGCAAAGTGATAGATATATGAATTTACCAGAACTTCCAACTACCCTTTGGTTTTTCTGCCTGGCTGCCTCACCTCACCCTTACTTACTGGACAATCGCCCCTGAGGCAGAAGTGTTCCAGGAAGCTGGTCAACCACCTCAAGAAGGAGCATTCCAGAAAGCTGAAACCATAAAACCATAAAAGGAAACATAGAAGAACTTCTGACTCAGCATCTCTTCAGGCTCTCTCAAACCCTATAAAATTCGCCTTATAGTCTATACTGGTCCCCTTTTCCCTGGAGAAGTGCCCAGCAGAGTTCTTCTTTCCTTTCAATAAGGCCTGCTACTCTGGTCTTTTTGGACTCCCATGGATTTCAACATTTGGTGCTGAAACCGGGGACAGGGTACTAACTGCCTGGACGATCCCTCTTTTAAGTTCAAACTTACAACCAGGGAAGCAATGGCAGTGGCAGCTCATCCTGGGCTTACTCTCTGATTCTGTTTGGACATGTAATTGTAGGTTGATTGGCTGGCAGTCTAACCCTGTCCTGAACCCCTGCTGGAACAGAAGGTAAGGAGTTTCCCCCTTCCCTCTTCTGGTTGGCTTCATTTTGGCCACTTTCACTTTGGATCAATAATCGGGTGGCTTTTCTCTGACGAGCCTCACATTTTGAGGGGTTTGCCATTTTTCTGTCTCAGGAGACAGCACATTCCAAAAGTCTAAGCACTTAAGCAAACCCCACCACATTCTCTTTGAGCTCCTTCATGGGCAGTGACGACCCCTAAGTAGGATGACTCCACATTCCCAGGAAAGCTTTCTCCTTTGAGATTGTGATTGGAGGAAGAAACACCCTCTCTAGATCACTAATCTCCACAATGGGCTCTCCAGAGTCAAAGCCATCTGACCAAGCCCCATTGGGATGTCTTCCAAAGAATCTTACTAAATTAGGTCTCTCTGACTTCAAGCCAAAGAAACTCATTTTCCTTTGCAACACAGCCTGGCCTCAATATAGGCTCAACAATGACTTCCATTGGCCTAAAAATGGGACATTTGATTACAATATTCTGAGGGACCTAGATAATTTTTGCCACTGGACTAGGAAAGCTTCAGAAATTCCTTAACTGCAGGCTTCCTTTTACTTTTGCTCCTGTCCTTAATTTCTGTGCCACTTGTTCTACACCCAGGCCATTTTTGGCCAAAGAAACCTCACCCAAAACCTCTGCTCCTAAGCTTTCCTTTTCCATGGACTCCTAACTCTATTCCCTCCTGCCTATCCCCTGGGAGCACCCCTCTCTCAGGACCCCTCTCTGGTCTCTCTGCAAATCTCTTTCACTTGAGTCTCTTCCCTCCAGAAAGCCCCCTCCCCTCTCTTCACTGAATCCTATTTTTTATTCACTTGCAAATACCAGTCTCTCTTTCTCTTCCCCTACTGGCCAGGGGCCCCTCCCTTCTCCACTGTGTTCTTAAACCCCTCCTCCCTTTTTAAAAACAGGCGGCTCTGTCTCTTTTTCTTCTTTGACCCATTCCCCCTCCCCACCAGCTTTAGCTACAGCTAGGCCTTTCTCCCCCTTGTCCTCTCCCCTCTCCTCAGAGTTCTAAATCTAAGTTTCTAAGGCCTTAAACCAATAGTTAGCCTCCTCTTAAGCCAAGGCTTAGTCATCCTCACAGACTCTTTCTGCAGTACCTCCATCTTTCCTGTTCGATAAACTTCAGGGACTTGTCACCTTGTACAAGACTTGTGCCTAATCAATGAGGCGGTAGTTCCCCTCCATCCAGTAGTACCTAATATCTACTGGTTACTTTCACACATTCCCTCAAGCATCACTCACTTCACTGTCCTAGACCTCAAGAATGTCTTCTTTACCATTTCTTTACACCCTGACTCTTACTTTCTGTTTGCATTGCACTGACTTGGACATTAAAACAGCCCAGCAACTTATGTAAACTGTCTTACACCAGGGGTTCAAAAACACCCCACACTTGTTTGGGCAGGCACTAGCTCAGGATTTAACAGCATGCAATCTCAAAACTAGTACTCTCTTACAATATGTAAATAACCTACTCCTCTGCAACCCCTCCCTGCCTGTCTCAAGGAGACAAACCACCACGCTTCTTAACTTTATAGCTGTGAAGGGATATCGTGTCTTCTCTGCTAAGGCTCAACTTCACTCTCAGTCTGTAGTCTATCTGAGCATCACCTTAACCCCTACCACCTGAGGTATCATCCTAAATCGAACTCAGAATCTCCGCAGTCTCCAACCACCTACCACCGCAAATCAAATCCTTTCTTTCTTCAGTCTAATAGGATTCTTTAAGACACTGGATTCTCAATTTTATTCTCTTTATCAAGCCCCTCAGTTAGATCTTCTGAGCATGGCTTTTAAGGTCTATAATGGCCATGGGAGTAGCAGAAAAAGCAAATAAGGCCCAAAAGAACTTAGGAAATACCAGATTTTGGCATACACTCTTAAAAACTCCAGCGCCCTAAAGGGATTCATAGGATTCCATCAGGGCCCTGCTTCAAGAGTAGAAAAAAAGGTCATTGAACTGAAGCCTGCCAGGCTTCCCTGCCTTACCACTTGACACGTCTGTGTTGTGGAAAAAGGACATGAGAAGGTAAGCTGCCCCCTTTCTCCATGAAAGGAGGGTTCAGTCTGTACTAGCCCTGCTCCAGCTACCTGCGACGTGACTTTGCCTAGCATGCTGGTAATTGCCACTGAAGGCCCAAAGACATTGTTCACAATCCTAAGGTATTTCTTCCCAGTAGCAGATAAGCTGTTCTCATTTTTTAGAAACACAAGGGCCATCTACTATGCCTTGCCTGAATATTTGAGTTTTATTTATCCCTCAAAGATCTCTACTGTAGGTATTGACAGTCTGATTTTGTTGATTTATTTAATGTATAGTATCTCCTTTTTTCCTCTTGTCTCAATGCCCCATGCCCATTGTAGGCTCGGACCTGCTGCTAATTCCAGCTAGAAGCAGTGGTCACTAGGACTTAAACTGTAGCTGCAAAGTATAGAAATATAATGTAAAGCCAGGAGCCATGGCCAGGGCTACCATTACAGCAGCCCGGCCCATGCAGGTTCACATTGGATTCAGACAGTCGGTAAAGAAACAACGGAGCCAAAAACTGATGGGCTGTCATCTTTAATCCTAGCTTGCACCCGGCGGGCAAGTAAAAACACACACTGGGCTCCGAAACCCACTCACATTCAGTGCTCACAAAGCTACTGACTTATCCGAGTTTCCTAGAATCAAAGGTTTCTAGCTCACCAGACTTATTCACCTCTGTTCCCCATCTCCTTCCTTCTCCCTGCACAAACTCTGCCCAAACTGGCTTCTCTCTCAGCACTCCGCCATCTTGGCTGCTTCTCCTGGCCACATGGCCTCTTTCTGCTCTCCTCTCTGCTCTCTCCTCTAATGCTAATAATCCCAGGAACCGAGAGCGTAAGCTCCCGTTCTGCCCCTATTTTATAGTGTAGAAATCCAAACCTTTAATCCAATATACAAAATAGGGAAGTCTCTAATACAAAGTCACTTCTCTGAGGCATGATTGGATTGTACCGCCCCACATCAAAACGGGTGGGAAAGGCTTAATCCCAAAACCAAGCCCCAGGCTACAAGGATTCTACCTGCCCACAGAGACACACATTAATATCACCTGGGCAATGGCCTCCACGTGGGCAGTGTCATCTTTAACAAAGTGAGCATAATACATTTTATCTGCCCAACAATCCACCCCTATGCTCACTTTACTACCCACAATCTACATCACCGGCATCCCTGTACAAGGAAATTAGCACATTACACAAATTACAACAGCATGGCAAATCATACAATTTCAACAATTACAAGGTACATTTCACCAATATCTGAGCACTTTGCCCAAAGCGCAAAATGTCCTCGGCCTTCTTTCTTGCCATGGGAAAAGCTTCCCGGGGCAGAGGAGTGCTTCCAGCAAAGCCGCCTCCCACCCCCATCAGGGTATTTCACATTGTCCAAAATCCATAATCCGTAAATCCATCCAACAAAGGAGCCAATGCCCACTCCGGTCGTAGTCCAGGAAATCAGTCCACGCACGTGGGTCATCAGCCACCCCCCTCATTCCTGCCGTCCTGGCAGGTCTTACACTGTCCCAAAGAGGGGCACATGGCAATGGCAGTCAGCATTTCCATCTTGGCTCTGGAGAGCATGATAGCGTCCATCCTATGTTCCCAAAATTGCAGACCTACCAGGGCTGTAGTAGGTGCTCCTTCTAGCTGGGCTTCCATCTTCTGGAGACTGGAGATCACAACTCCAGCTCGATTCTCCTCATCTTCCAAAGAGGAACTGAAAACACCAGCTCCCACTGCAGGGCTCGAGTCCTGGGCTGTCGCAGCCTTCTGCTCCGCAGACCTTGCAGCTCCGGACCCGATCTCAGCTTCAGCCTCAGCCTCAGCCTCAGCCTCAGCTTCAGCCCCGGCCTCCTGCCGCTGCTGGCTCTCCACCACATCCAGGGCAATCTGCAACTCATGAACCTCTGAATCCTCCTCCAGCAGCAGCTCCATTTCCAGGCGAATCTCACAAACCTGGTAGACCTCCTCCTCCAGCGCTTCCTCCAGCTCCAGGGTCAGCATCTCTTTCTCCCGCGTTTGCTCCAGCTCCTTCCGCTGCTCGGTTTGCAGGTCCCGGGCAGCCTCTTCCACGGAGCTCTCAGTTTCCTCACACATGGCTGTAAAAGTCAGCCAGCCTACGATCCCCAAAAGGACAGCCATGGGGAACCCTAATACTAGCCAGTCCTCTACTCCACTACTCAAAGGCTCCTTGCCAATCTGTATCGAATCCTGCCACAGACTACGCCAAATGTAAAGCCAGAAGCCAGGGTCAGGGCCACTATCAAAGCAGCCCGGCCCATGCAGGTTCGCATTGGATTTGGACAGTCGGTAAAGAAACAACGGAGCCAAAAACTGATGGGCTGTCATCTTTAATCCTAGCTTGCATCCGGTGGGCAAGTAAAAACACACACTGGGCTCTGAAACCCACTCACATTCAGTGCTCATAAAGCTACTGACTTATCCGAGTTTCCTAGAATCAAAGGTTTCTAGCTCACCAGACTTATTCACCTCTGTTCCCCATCTCCTTCCTTCTCCCTGCACAAACTTTGCCCAAACTGGCTTCTCTCTCAGCACTCCGCCATCTTGACTGCTTCTCCTGGCCACATGGCCTCTTTCTGCTCTCCTCTTTGCTCTCTCCTCTAATGCTAATAATCCCAGGAACCGAGAGCGTAAGCTCCCGTTCTGTCCCTATTTTATAGTGTAGAAATCCAAACCTTTAATGCAATATACAAAATAGGGAAGTCTCTAATACAAAGTCACTTCTCTGAGGCATGATTGGATTGTACCACCCCACATCAAAACGGGTGGGAAAGGCTTAATCCCAAAACCAAGCACCAGGCTACAAGGATTCTACCTGCCCACAGAGACACACATTAATATCACTTGGGCAACGGCCTCCACGTGGGCAGTGTCATCTTTAACAAAGTGAGCATAATACATTTTATCTGCCCAACATATAACTACCCTTTCCCTAAGTACTTGCAGAATTTACAGGTTACTCAGCAAACTGTTCAGAAACTGTCCAAGAGGCGCTTCCAGCAGTACATCACCCAAAGATTGACTTTCACGTGGACAGGTCCATACACCGTGATCCTGACAACTCCCACTGCTGCTAAAGTAGAAAACGGCATAACACCTATATGTGTCTCCCTACTAATTGGACAGAAACCTGTATCCTAATCTATCTATCACCCCAAATATCAACCTAATCCCACTCCATGAGCCTCTTCCAGGTCCTAATGCACTACCTGTCAATCTAAAGACCAAACAAACTATACAGGTAATTCTTCTCCTTGTTGCTTTAAAAATTACTATACAAATAGGTCTAGGGGCAGGGGGACTGGCCACTGCCTTGTCTTATTCCCACTGTCTCTCTCTCTCTGAAGCCTATTGAATTCATAAACATGGAATCAATGGTTTCACACAAACTGGGTGTCTTGACTATTGAATTTCATTGGTTCACTAATTCTTCGATTTATTTTTCTAACTTTTGGACCTTACCTCTTATGTTTGTTCACTGGTTTCTTACATAACCGCATGCAGACCTTCGCCAATCAGAAAATTCGGAAAATCTACCTAAAACTACACACAACCCTGAAACCTGCCTTCACGACACAGAAAAATCTGGAACCCTATAAATATATACCTACTCTGAACAATGTTCCTGTAGACCCGAATGAGAGAATTCTCCAGAATTACCTACAATCAAATGCTTTTACAACCCCTACTCCAACTGGCCTGGGGGGGGAGGGGAGGTCACGAAGGAGGCCTCCCCATAGGGATAACAGCAAGAAGTAGCTCCAGAAGAAGGCCAGTCCAAGAAAAACCTTCCTCCTGAACCCCATACCCTTTCCTTCCCCCCTCTTTTCCTTTCTATCATACCACAGAAGTTGAGAAATGATAGATATATGAATTTACCAGAACTTCTAACTGTCCTTTGGTTGTTCTGCCTGGCTGCCTGACCTCACCCTTAATTACTGGACAATCACCCCTGAGGCCTCAAGAAGGAGATTTTCAGAAAGCTGAAACCATAAAACCCTAAAAGGGAACATACCAGAACTTCTGACTCAGTATCTCCTCAGGCTCTCCCAAGCCCTATAAAATTCACATTATAGTCTATACCAGTGCCCTTCTCCCCAGATAAGTGCACAGCAGGGTTCTTTTCTTCCTTTCAATAAAGCCTGCTACTCTGGTCTTTTCGGACTCCCATGAATTCCAACACAAAGTATCTAAACCCACAAATCCGCAGGTGTTTTTAGAGGCACGTAGTCCAAATAAGTTTTTGAAAAGTTTTATTAAGGAGGAAATTTATCAAATATGTTGGCTGCATATGGCTGACACAGCGCAACAGACCCAAATTGTGCAGACCCAAAAACAGTTCAGGGGCTGTTTATATACTCCTAATTATACATGGGAGGGGAGAAAACCTGTCATCACAGCATAAGTTTATACCTTTGTTTAGAGATACATACATTAATTATGTGCTTTCAGGAGGGGAGGGGTGGTTTCCATGGGAACAAAATGCCTGCAAATGATCCATCAGCCTAAGAAAAGATTTAATTATTTTTTCCCTACACCTGGCTAGCTATTGATCCTTCCCCCATGGGTATGGGGAAAGGTCAGGGAATCCAAGTCTTCTTCCCTTTTCTGCATTTACATCACAATGACATCTTGGTCTTATGTTAATCACACAAGCATAGAAATCACACTTACAAAATCTTTCTGCATGCTTAGCCTAAATTAATAAAATGTTCTTTAAATTTCCTAAAATATTAATATTAATTCTGTAGCTTTTGGCACTTTACAACATATGATGTGCACACACACAAAAAAGGAAGAAAGACAGGGCTATAGACTAAACCTGACAAGGTCAGGTGAACCCTGCACTATGGCCTTGCAAACACAGAGACCTAAAGTAACCACACAGGATGGTCTGAAATGAAAAATTTCTAACTAAAAGCAGTTTGTGGTGGATAGTCATGTCCTAGGGAGGTATTTTTCTTTAACAAAGGTCAATACTTACCTTAATTGAGCCTGTCCAGTTATCTTTTGCATCTACAATATGATACATGATAACATACCTTTGAAATGTAAGGATCATCTTTTTTCCCTGCCCTGTGAGGACAGGCATCCTACCAGAGCAGGAACCAACAAACCCTTCGTTGTTGTTATTATCATTTGAAATAACTATTAACTGACTTATTCCTGCCTTTGTAAAAGAAGTTTCAGTATATACATTTTTACTTTTTATTCAATCCTGGGGTTTTTCCCATTTTGCTTTCTCCCACCCCACTAATCTATCACCAATCTATTTCATGTAACCCCCTTAAATCTTTTCTTCTGATTCTGATGTATAAAATAAGTGGTAAAACTGCCATTTTCTAGAGCAATTTCTTAATCCATTGAGACTTTGTTTCCCAGCAATTATCAACACTCAAACTCATAAAAAGTTCTTACAGGTTTGGAAGTTCCTTATGTTGACAATGATAATTTCAACTTCTGCCTAGTAGTAAGGAGAAAAGAAAACACACTGGAAACAATGTTATTCTTGCTTCTGTTTGTTTTCTCTTTTTAAATCTTATTTCAGTTTCCTAAAATCCTTAATGTGACCTGGCTTTCTATAATAAAGGCAGACACCTTCACAGAAGTTTCCCAGCAGACCTTATTTAGTAACTCTGATGTTTTGTTCCCAGAACCAGTAAGTATATTAATTGGAATAGGTCAGAATAGTCAGCACTATATTCTTTAACAGTAAATTCATTTGCAAACCCATCAGGGTCCCAAAGAAAGCCAAGAGGTTTTTCGGTAAATTCCTTAATTCTGTTTTAGTCCAAATCACAGGTTTCCCCTCTACATGAGACCAGCCTTTCTGGTTTTCTATCTGAGTGTAATTTATCTGTGCTCTTCTAAAGAGCTTCTAATTTCTAATCAACGTAAACTTCCCATTTGTTTATTCAAAATTTAGAGCTGGCTTTTCTAATTTTGCATACAAAAAATTAATTTAAACATCAAAGGGCTACATTTTGTCCATCTTAAGTTAATATTAGTTCTAGTTAAATCTTCAAATTTCTGTAAGTACTTGTAGGTAAAAGATTCTTATTTATTGTATAACTGCAGGAATATTAATGGAACTGAAGTCTGGAAGTTTCCAACCTCCCATGAACATTTTAGATTTTGTTTTGAGTTTTTTTAATTATTATTTATAAGGATATTGTATGGTAGGTTGCATGTGTCTATCACCTCCTGAGTTATCTTAAACTTTACATGTCTCAGTTTCTCTGGCTTTCAAATACATCCATGAGGACTCAGACCATTAGGTAACTGTAAAGCCAGTAGCCATGGCCACAATCAGAGCCACCTGGCTCATGCATGTTCGCATTGGATTCGGATAGATAGTAATGAAACAATGGAACCAATAACTGGTGGGCCATTAGCTTTAATCCTAGCTTATACCCAGTGGGCAAGTAAAAACACACACTGGGCTCCAAAACCCACTCATTCAGGGCATACAAAGCTACTGACTTATCCGAGTTTCCGAGAATCAAAGATTTCTAACCTCACCAGTCTCATTCACCTCGGTTCCCCATCTCCTTTTCTCTACACAAACTCTGCACAAACTGGCTTCTCCCTCAGCACTCCACCATCTTGGCTGCTTCTATTCTCCTCCATGTGGCCTTACTCTGCTCTCCTCTCTAATGCTAATCTCAGGAACTGAGAGAGAGCAAGCTCCCAGTCTGCCCACTTTATAGTGTAGAAATCAAAACCTTTAATCTAATATATAAACAAGAAAAACTCTGATACAAAGTCACTTATCTGAGGCATAATGAGATTACTCATGAGAGTGTACTGTTAGATTCAGGGAGTACTGAGGCTGCCAAAGAGTGTAACTATTGAAGGAACAGGGAGTGTTGCAAAGAGTGTAACTATTGAAGGAACAGTAAGTGCTGATATGGCTCCTGTGAGGCTGAGAACAAATAAGGTCAGAGACCCTTATCAGAAGTTTATGTTTGAAATTCACCACTAAGCTAAAACTGGCCCCTGTTGCTATGCCGGCCCCTGTTGCTATGCTGCGTGTGACCTCCCTAGCCAATAGCTAAACTGCCACATCTGCTTCTGTACTATTACTTGCTCACTTAGGATATATAAGGGCCTGGCTGTAAGCTCCAGGTGCGGCTTCCGTTTGCAGCTCCTTGTGGGCATGGTGTCTCCGGACATCTTGGGAGTTCACCCCTGAGCAGGTTAAACTGGCCAATAAAGTAACATCTTAACTCCTGAAAGTCTCCGACGTTTGTTCTCAGACCCGGTGGATGCTACATGTACCACCTCACATCAAAAAGGGTGGGAAAGGCTTAGTCCCAAAACCAAGCCCCAGGCTACAAGGATCGTGCCTGCCCACAGCCCACCCCGGACACACATTAATATAATCACACCCATCCCAAGCAAGAAGGGCAACTAATATCATCACCTGGGCTTCCATGTGGGCAGTGCCACCTTTAACAAAGTGAGCGTAATATATTTTATCTGCTGAACAGTAACCAACTGTTGAGCAAATAAGTTTGTAAAATATGTTTTTTAGGTTTGCTCACTTATGTTTTCCATTGGCCTGGGCAGTGCCATGTGTATGTTGTCTATAAAAGGCTGCAGTGCTTTCCCTCAGGGCAACAGATTGCACATTGTAGATTACCTTACAAATTGGGAGGGATCATTGTTTTGCTAATATATGCTGGAAAAGGGGTGTTTGTTGAGTGTAAGACCTCCGGCTGCCACATTCCTAGCAATGCTGGTTCTCATTGGATTCAGACGACAGTAAAGAAATAGTGGAGCCAAAAACGGGTGGGTCATTTCTTTATTAAAGTCTTGCACCAACCAATAAGCAAACAGGCAGGGAAAATACTTCCCTTTCTTTCAGAGCTCCCAAAGCCCTGACGAATTCTCCGATTCCATAACCAAGAGAATCTTCTCTGGTTTGTCCTAGAATCAAAGGCCCTCACAAACCTCAGTAGGGCTTCCAAAACTCCTCAGCTCTGGTTCCCCATTTGTGCAACTTCTCCTCTTCCGCAAAACTGGATTCTTCCTCAGCACTCTGCATTCTCTCTACTCTGCAAAACTGGCTGGGCCCACAAAAACCCCTCCTCCATCAAACATTAGGAAAACAATGGCCCTTCCCAAGCAGGCATGCAATTCACAATTTGCAATCAATTGCCCTGCTTTGAGGGTAAGCACACACAAGGCTGCCCAATGATATTTTTTAACAGTAAAAGTGAGCAAACCCAAAAAATACAAATTTTATAAACTCATTTTCCCAACACTTCCCAGCCTGTTTTGCAGGGAGAAGGAGTGCAGATGTGGAACCGAAACTGAGGGGCTTTGGGAGCTCCACTGAGGCTGGTAGGGCCTTTGATTCCAGGAGTGTTGGGTAGATAAATATATATATTATGCTTATTTTGTTAAAGATGGCACTGCCCACGTGGAAGCTCATTGCCCAGGTGATATTAGCTGCCCTTATTGCTTGGGATGGTTGTGATTATATTAATGTGTGTTGGGGGAGAGCTTTGGTACCAAAAGGGAAGAGTGATTATGTTCTAGGAGAAGCCCATGCTAGAGGGGAGCAGAGAAAGGCCACGTGGAAAAGAGGAGAGGTATCCAAGATGGTGGAGTGTTGAAGGAGAAGGCATTTGTGCAGAGTTTGTGCAGAGAGAAGGAGATGAGGAACAGAGGTGAATAAGTCTGGTGAGGTACAAACCTTTGATTCTAGGAAACTCGGATAAGTCAGTAGCTTTGTGAGCAAAGCTCACAAAGTGGGTTTTAGAGCCCAATGTGTGTTTTTATTTGCCTGCCAGGTGCAAGCTAGGATTAAAGCTAATGGCCCACCAGATCTTGGCTCCGTTGTTTCATAACCATCTGTCCAAATCAAATGAGAACCTGCATGTGAATGACCATGATGGCGGCTCCTAGCCCTACAAGGAGGAACCAGAGAAGATTTTTTAGGTTGTGGAACCGGAGATTACGTCAGGGCTTTGGGAACTCTGTATGAGAGGGAACTGGTCTTACCTGCCAGTTTGCTCATCTGCCAGTCCGAGACTTTAATAAATGGAATGGCCCACCATTTTTTGGCTCCACTGTTTTTTTATCCTCTGCCCGAATCCAATGAGAACCTGCATGGCCACAATGGCAGCAGCCACTGGTCATACACCAACCTTTATGTATGTATCCCTGGATGAGTCAATTATTTAATTACAGTTGAGTAAAAATTCCCTATGAGGCTCCTGCACATCAAAGGAGATGCTCCTTATCTCAACCATATAGATTGTAGTCAGTTAAGAATACCCCAAAATTTGAGCTAGAGGAAGGAAGTGTCCCTGATTTTCAAAGTTGAACAAGTTCAGGCTCTCATTTATGCATTAAAGGTTTGGTCTAGACTCTCAGAAAGCAATCTAATCGAGAAGCCAAAGTTAAAAACCAGTTTTTTTCTTCTCCTGTCCTAAATTATCTCAACCCTTAACTTTTAGCTTAGGTTCTTTAAACACTTAACATTTAGCTCCTTTATTTTTTATTTTTTATTTTTCTGAAGTTGGAAACGGGGAGGCAGTCAAACAGACTCCCGCATGCGCCCGACTGGGATCCACCCGGCATGCCCACCAGGGGGCAATGCTCTGCCCATCTGGGGTGTTGCTCTGTTGCAACCAGAGCCATTCTAGCACCTGAGGCAGAGGCCACAGAGCCATCCTCAGTGCCCGGCCCAACTTTGCTCCAGTGGAGCCTCGGCTGCAGGAGGGGAAGAGAGAGACAGAGAGGAAGGAGAGGGGGTGGGGTGGAGAAGCAGATGGGCGCCTCTCCTGTGTGCCCTGGCCAGGAATCAAACCCGGGACTCCTGAATGCCAGGCCGACGCTCCATCACTGAGCCAATCGGCCAGGGCCATTTAGCTCCTTTCTTGAAGATTACATGAAAGAAAGAAAAAAAACAGCTCAAAGAAAGTCAGTCCCTTTTCTTAGAACAAGGAGGTCTGGAAAACACAGGTAAGTTCACATAAGTTCACCCAATACAAAGTGAGGAGCCAATGGCAAGCAATGTGTTGGGTAAACAAGTGTGTTTAGGTTTGCTAACTTGTATTTTGCATTGGCAAGGTGCAGATGTGTGTAGTCTGTGAAAAGCTGTGGGTGCTTGCCCTCAAGGCAGCAGATTGCAAATTGCAAATAGCCTTTATGCTTGGGAGGGGCCATTGTTTGCTACTGTTTATGGAGAAAGGATTTTTGCCTCAGCCTCTTTGGGACAAAGAGTGGACAGAGAGAGAGAGCGCTGAGGTGATTGGGTGCCCTAAAGTTTCAGCCCAGCCTATTTGGCTGGAGAATGCTTTGACTAGTAGGGGTCTGTGAGGAGACAGGGAACTGATCTTTCTACCTGTTTGCTCATCCGCTGTTAAAAAACTTTAATAAATGGAATGGTCCACCATTTTCTGTCTCCACAGTTTCTTTACTGTCTGCCCAAATTCAATGCAAATCTTCATGGCCATGGCCATGGACTCTGGCTTTATACAATGGAACCCTGCTGGTATCAAACATACGTCTGGGTCTAAGAGGTGGTTCTGGGTGAGCTTCCTGGGAATCATGATGTACTACATAATGAGAAGACAAATCAAAAATGAAAATCCACAAGGAAACTGGTGAAACACCTAAGAGGTATAGACAAAGAGCGGTAGGCTAGAAGTAATGCTTGTAAGTAAAAGTCATGCCAGTGCTTGCTGTAGCAATGAACATTCAAATAGGCCTGTAAAGCCAATAGCCACAGCAATCATCAGAGCCACCTGGCCCATGCAGGTTCACATTAGATTCGGACAGAAGGTAATGAAACAACGAAGCCAAGAACTGGTGAGCCATTAGTTTAATCCTAGCTTGCACCTAGTGGGAGAGAAATACACACAGTGGGAAAACACTTCCCTTTCCATTCAGAGGTCCCAAAGCAGCTGACTTATTCAAATTTCCTAGAATCAAAGGTTTTTACCTCACCAGCCTTATTCACTTCTGTTCCCCATCTCCTTCTCTCTGCACAAACTCTCCATAAACTGGCTTCTCCTTCAGCACTCCACCATCTTCACTGCCTCTCTGTTGCAATGCTAATTTCAGGAAACTAGAGAGAGCAAGCCCCCAGTCTGACCCATTTTATAGTGTAGAAATCAAAACCTTTAAGCCAATATACAAATAAGGAAGTCTCTGATACAAAGTCACTTGTCTGAGGCATAAATGGGATTCCTCATGAGAGTGCACCACCCCACATCATGCAACAGTCAAGGTTGTGGGGAAAAGCTTAGTGTTGAGAAGATTTTAAGATTAAAAGGGTGGAAAAGGTTTAGTCTTAAAACTAAGCCTTAGACTATAAGGATCCTGCCTGCTTACAGCCTGTCCCCCACACCCAATGCAAAATATAAGTGAGCAAACATATACATCTTATTTGCAAACTTATTTGACTCACAAGGCCCCAGGTTGGAGTTAGCATTAAGAGGAAGACTGGGTAGTAAAAAGTATAAACCTCAGAGGTGCCAAGATGTGAAGCAGATACAGAAAGAAGTATAAAAACTGTAAAGAAGCAAATCTAGCTAAAGGAGGCAAGATCCACTTAGCAAGAAGGGCAATAAGGTGATCCAAGACATGGCAGTATATATTACCAGTGATTTTAGATCAAAACAACAACAATTGTTACTAGCAAAATTGAAAGGTACATAGGCTATCTAAGCTTAGGAAACAAGATCCCAGTCTATGTGACAGAGAATGTTACCAAAAAGTGGACTGGGGCCTGACCAGGCAGCGGCGCAGTGAATAGAGCATCAGACTGGGATGTGGAAAACCCAGGTTTGAGACCCCGAGGTTGCCATTTTGAGCGCGGGCTCATCTGGCTTGAGCAAAAAGCTTGCCAGCTTGAACCCAAGGTCGCTGGCTCAAGCAAGGGGTTATTCGGTCTGCTGAAGGCCCATGGTCAAGGCACATATGAGAAAGCAATCAATGAACAACTGAGGCATCGCAATGAAAAACTAATGATTGATGCTTCTCATCTCTCCATTCCTGTCTGTCTGTCCCTGTCTTTCCTTCACTCTGACTCTCTCTCTGTCTCTGTAAAAAAATAAAAATAAATAAAATTAAAAAAAAAAAAAGTGGACCGGGTCCAGAGTATGTCTGCCTTGAGCTTGCCTATACCATGTGGTTCTTGACTGTGCAGTAAAGATTTCACATGAGTCCAGGAGATTTTGAGAGTATGTTTTTTAAAGTTACAGACAGTAAAACAAGGAAGGGATTAAGAAAAAAGAAGCAGCAGAAGAGAGACTAAGCAAGGTTGCTTTGGCTCCTCTCCAGAAATGTTATGTAAAAGTGAACCAAGGTGAGGCTGCTGGCAACTACTTGAAGAGTCAGAGAAAAGAAATTCAGGGATTAATGCAGAATAAGCTGTACTGTCCATTTCTTCCCCGGTTGGAAGTCTCATGGGGTCTGTAGGGCCAGGGGACACCACCATCTTCGCCATGCACATGTAGGTTCCCATTGAATTCGGTTAGATGGTAAAGAAACAGTGCAGCCAAAAAATGGTGGGCCATCCCTTTTGTAAAGTCTCGCACCGGCCGATGAGCAAACACACAGGGAAAACACTTCCCTTTCACTCAGGGCTCCTGTTGGTCAAGTATGTTTGTAAATATGATATATATGTTTGCTCACTTTTAGTTTGCACTGTGTGTGAGAGACAGGCTGTAAACTGTCAAAGTTATTATAGCATAAGGTGTAGTTTTAAAACTAAGCTTTTCCCCACACCCTTGACTGTTGCATGATGTGGGTGGTGCACTCTCATGAGGAATCCCATTTATGCCTCAGATAAGTGACTTTGTATCAGAGATTTTCTTATTTCTATATTGGCTTAAAGGTTTTGATTTCTATACTATAAAGTGGGGAAGACCTGGAGCTTTCTCTTTCTTGGTTCCTGCTATCACCTATATAAACTCTTTCCATATACCTAGAGCTGATTGGAAAAAGACAAAACAGCATTATCAGCTGGATTAAATAAAAGAGGGTAGAAGTCTGCAGGAAGAGAAAAGAAGTTTTGGCATCTCTTGTAGGATTTCCGAGTCTCTCAGTTGCTGAATAAACCTGTACATTAGTATTTAAGAGAAAAATTTTTTAAAGGTCCAAAACATGAAGTTTTATTGAAAACAATAAAATACAGAAACAGCAGATTCTCATTTTAAAGTAAAACTGACATTTCCCAGAACTTTCCTAGTACCGCACTATTCTGATCACTATTATAAAAACAAAACAAAGTCCTAATTCCAAAATAATTAGCAAACCTGTTGGTAAACATTCTTCTCATGGTTCTAGTTATTTTTTCTAAATTTTACATTTGCACCTTTTCAAGAATGAGAGTTTTTTTTTACACTAAAGGAAATAAACAGATTTATTGCAATAAACTTAAACATAAAAACCTGAATGTCAAAATTACATAGACCTTCTATTCAGAATAAATATTTAAAGAATAAGCTGTTCTGAGGCATCTAAAATATTCATCCAACAGATTAAAACAAATTTTTAGCACATACTTGCACAATGCACGCTGGCAGTGGTGAGATACTATCAGGAATACAAAAATGAATCTATTTAAGTAATTTATAGTCTAATATGTTAAGTGTAAGATACCTATATAACAATAACAAAGTATTCAATGTATTAATACTATTAGAGAGGTATTATAAATTGGTACAGTAGCTCAGTGCCATGAAAGATTAATTTTGACCGGTTATATGTAAATTACCTTATGGAGGAAACAGAATTTAAACTGGTCTTTAAAGAGAAAGAGGTAGTATGTAGTCATGTCAGATGGCTTAACTCCTGAAACAAGTTTAGATTTTAACAGAATCTTAATTCTCTCCTATATTTACCAATGGAATCAGAGCCTTGCTTGGAGTGGCTCTTCTTTCTCCCTTGTCACCACACAGATTTTTAAGCATTTGTTGAGTACACTTTATAATATCTCTACTTCAAAATTGTAAGAAATACTTGTCTTTATGTTAACAAAACATAGTAAATGCATTTTCAAGTAACATTTCCAAACTTATTAAAACATTTTTATCCTATTTAAATTTAAATGAGTGCACTATATTTACTCCAATTAAAATTAGAAATTTGTAGGGATGACATCATCCTTAATCCTAGCTTGCACCCGGTGGGCAAGCAAAAACACACACTGGGCTCCAAAACCCACTCACATTCAGTGCTCACAAAGCTACTGACTTATCCGAGTTTCCTAGAATCAAAGGTTTCTAGCTCACCAGACTTATTCACCTCTGTTCCCCATCTCCTTCCTTCTCCCTGCACAAACTGGCTTCTCACTCAATACTTGCCATCTTGGCTGCTTCTCCTGGCCTCCTCCACGTGTCCTTTCTCAGCTCTCCTCTAATATAATCTCAGTCTTCCAACCATTCATAAATTCTAAGAACTGCAACAACCAGCAGCCGAAATCCGCCTCAACCCGCTGACCTGGGAAGCCACCGCACACTGGTTGAGGCCCTGTCGCAAGCACGGCCACGTCCCGGGGATGCATGCCCCGGCGGGCATCCCATGGGCGGCTGCCACAGCACAGGGCGCAAGGCCCACCCCGGGCCTCCATGCGATCCCTCTGGGAGCTCTTCCCTTGGGCTGCAGGCAGCCTTTTGGGGGAGGGTAAGGTGGGTCCGGTGGGGGCAGGAACCAGGCTTCCTCTGGTGTTTCCCGGAATGCACCGCTGCGGGCCTCCCTCCAGGCACAGAGGCAGTCCCGCAGCCCCAGGATGCTGACTGGGCCCCTCTTTTTCCCCCCAGCCGAAACACCACCCAATCTCGCTGAAGCGGGGCCGCCAAACCCTGCCACCGCCTCTGCACACAACTTCTTCCTCCTCACGCGCCAAAAGGTGCTTCCCTCATGATGATGCCAGGCCTGGGGAGCACCCCACACAACCAGCCCTGGGACACCAGAGGCGGCCGCCGAACCTAGCAGTGAGAGAGGGCACGTGCCCTCAGAGCTAGCCAGGCGCCCGTGGCAGGGAGGGCCCCACAACAAGTGCACGCGGAGGAAACAAAGCGGGTGTGGGAAGCCCCTTGGGGCAACAGGCGGGTCCACCGGGAAAACACATGAGAATCCCCGAAACCGCCACATACGGGCAGCCCGGTGATGCCCAGGATGCCCGCCGGCCCCCTCGGCGCACACACGCCCATGTCTTCCCTTCTTTCCCCCCACACTGTACTTAAAAGCTTCACTAAAAGCTTTGTTGAGTGCAGTGACAAAAACGGATAGACAAACAGCAAAAAGACAAACAGTAAAAACAGATAAACAGCAAAAACAGGTAGACAAACAGGCACCACCTTCCCTCGAGCTCGGAATATCTAAACTCAGAAGGGGTTCCCTAAAAGCGGGGTGCCCTCCCAAATCTCCCAACCTCGCGTCCGAGGGGACACGGCCACCCGCCCCTTCCCAGCTGTCAGCTAGGGCTCTCGTGGCAACCAAATGGTCATGACCTTGTTCTACTTACCCAGGTTTGAACAATAAAGCTCTGGTGTGCAGACTGACGGCGGTCCCTTGTTCCCGGCCAATGCACCAAATGTTAAGCCTAATTCAGAGGGACCCGAAACATTGAAGACAAGAACAAGGTCTGTCGTTTACACATCAAAGCTTTATTGTCTAGCTTGGCCAAGTTGCCGCAAACTTTGACAGTTGTCTGAGGGAGAGCGCTTGCTGGCCCTTTGTTCTACTTAGTTTTTATAGTTTTGTAAGTGGGAAGTACAGAAGCAAAAATTGCAATTAGGAGCCCCTTACCACTATTGGTTATAGTCATATGTCCTTTAACATGATAGGACCACGTTCAATTTGCAAGCCATACATCCTTTTGGGGAAAACAAAATTTACAAGCCAACACAATAAAGATGTCTCTTTACATATTAAAAGGCATTCCTATATTATCTAGTGTTTATCTGCTATCTCTCTGTCCAGAGTCACACACGCATTTACATAGGAGAGGTAGTTTCGGTGGGGACAAATGCCCGCAAATGGCTCATTGCTATGAGAAAAGGTTTATTTTGGCTTTTCTCTCCCTGTACCATTCACCCTTTTCCCCACAGGTGTGGTGGAATGTCTGGGGATCCATGTTTTCCTCCCCTTTGCATTTACAATACAATGCCAAGGGCCATCCTGACTATGCCAATCACACAATACAGAGACTATTCTCACAATTTCTCTGCATACCTTAACCCAAATGAACAAAATGTTTCTCAAACCTCCCAAAATATTAATATTAATTCTGTAGCTTTTGGTACTTTACAACACCTGCGGGTGAAGTGGCTCAGTGGCTCCTCACTTTGGTTGTTCCACCTGACTGCCTGACTTGACCTCACTCTTACTTACTGGATAATCTCCCCTGAGGCAGAAGAGTTCCAAGAAGCTGGTCAAGCATCCTAAGGAGGAGTGTTCCAGAAAGCTGAAACTGTAAATCCACAGGAGGGGACATACCAGAACTTCTGGCTCAGTAGCTCCTCAGGCTCTCCCAAACCCTATAAAAATTTGTTCCCTACTCTGTACCAGTGCACTTGTCCCGGAGAAGTGACCCAGCAGGTCTTTCTCCTCTAATAAAGCCTGCATATCTGGTGTTCGAGTGCAGTCTCATTCTTACACCCACCATCCTCCAATTCTGACATTTCTTTACCACCTGCCTGAATCCAGTGGGAACCTGTATGTGAATGGACACGATGGTAGCTCCTGGCCATACACTGCACAAACTGGCTTCTTCTTCAGCACTCTGCATTCTCTCTGCTCTCCCTGAAAAGCATGGCTTCTTTTTGCTGCTCTTCCTTCTTCTCTCTCTTTTCAAAACTTTCTGGCTGTTGGGCAGATAAAATATATTATGCTCACTTTGTTAAAGATGGTGCTGCCCACGTGGAGGCCCTTGCCCAGGTGATATTAATGTGTGTCTCTGTGGGCTGTGGGCTGTGGGCAGGCAGAATCCTTGTAGCCTGGGGCTTGGTTTGGGGATTAAGCCTTTCCCACCCGTTTTGATGTGGGGTGGTACAATCCCATCATGTCTCTGATAAGTGACTTTGTATTAGACACTTCCTTATTTTGTAAATTGAATTAAAGGTTTTGATTTCTATACTATAAAATGGGGCAGAACGGGAGCTTGCTCTCTTGGTTCCTGAGATTATCATTAGAGGAGAGAGCAGAGAGGAGAGCAGAGAAAGGCCACGTGGAGGAAGCCAGGAGAGGCAGCCAAGATGGCAGAGTGTTGAGTGAGAAGCCAGTTAGTGTAGAGTTTGTGCAGGGAGAAGGAAGGAGATGGGGAACAGAGGTGAATAAGTCTGGTGAGCTAGAAACCTTTGATTCTAGGAAACTCAGATAAGTCAGTAGCTTTGTGAGTACTGAATGTGAGTGGGTTTTGGAACCCAGTGTGTGTTTTTACTTGCCCGCCAGGTGCAAGCTAGGATTAAAGATAATGGCCCATCAGTTTTTGGCTCCGTTGTCTTTACCAACTGTCCGAATCTAATGCGAACCTGCATGGGTCAGGCTGCTGTGATGGTGGCCGTGGCCACTGGCTTTACACTGGCACAGAAACCTCTCTTCTAACAAACATTAGCAAAACAATGGCTCTTCTCAAACAGGAAGGTAATTTGCAATTTCACAGTCCACATCTACCTAGCGCTGCCCAGCCCCCAATGCAAACTATAAGCAAGCTGTAAGGCCAGGAGCTGCCATCGTGGCCATTCACATGCAGGTTCGCATTGGATTCGGACAGTCGGTAAAGAAACCATGGAGCCAAAAACTGGTGGGCCATAACCTTTAATCCTACCTTGCACCCGGCGGGCAAGTAAAAATACACACTGGGCTCCAAAACCCAGTCACACTCAGTGCTCACAAAGCCACTGACTTATCCGAGTTTCCTAGAATCAAAGGTTTCTAGCTCACCAACCTTATTCTCCTCAGTTCCCCATCTCCATCCTTATCCCAGATACAAACTCTACACAGACTGGCATCTCACTCAGTACTCCACCATCTTGGCTGCTTCTCCTGGCCTCCTCCACATGACCTTTCTCTGCTCTCCTCTGCTCTCTCTTCTAATGATAATCTCAGGAACCAAGAGCCTAGTCCCGTTCTGCCCCCATTTTATAGTGTAGCTTCACAACCTTTAATCCAATATACAAAATAGGGTAGTCTCTAATACAAAGTCACTTCTCTGAGGCATGATTGGATTGTACCGCTCTACAGCAAAAAGGGTGGGAAAGGCTTAATCCCAAAACCAAGCCCCAGGTTACAACGATCTCCAACACACATTAATATCACCTGGGCGATGGCCTCTTTAACAAAGTGAGCATAATACATTTTATCTGCCCAACACAAGCCAATGTAAAAATCATATTTTACAAACTTATTTGATAACAGGATTTCTTAGAGTTTAGGAGATGCACACTTAGGTAGAGGAGAAAGATAAAGACAAAGGTGTAGGTGTAGCTGTGCAACCCAGTGGGGAGAGCATGTACTGGGGTCTTGTATTGAGGGTTTTAAAAGCTGGGGGTTCAGCCAAGGTCTCAGGGGCGATCTCAATAAAATATTCAAGACCTTTATGCTGATGTGCCAAAATGAGATTTATTCCCTTAACTTCATCTGTCCTTGGGTGTGTTTGGCAAATGGCACTAATTGGATTTCTGCTATCTATCTCCCTGAGTAGGGTGATTTAAGCTATTTACCCTCTGGTTGGGGAGGAGAAATGTAAACAATTTACTCTTAAGTGACCTTGGTTAAGGAAGACAGGATTTTGTGATTTACTAGATGGCTATAAACTGCTTGGCCATTTAAGTATCTGTATCACTTCTCTTATTCCACTTGTCCTTGGTTTACTAGCCTGTCTTAAAATAACTGTTTCTGTTTTAAAAATGATTTTTTATAGGGCCAGAGGTGTGGCCCCAGGAACAGTTCAAAGCCCACCAAATTCTTTTACCTCCCAAAATCTCCCCTCTATCACACAAAGGCTTGTAGGTAATTGGCTTTATGAAACCAAAGTCATTCTAGAACCTTTTAAGATGTAAATACACGATCTTCTTTAAGAACTCTTTCTAAGCCATTGCTTTAAAATGCAAATTATTGGAAAATGGCTCTTATCAAAAGAATAAAAAGCTCAACCATTTTAGCAGATCAATTTAACTTATTTCAGCTGTTCCTTTCTTGATTAGTAAAGTTTCAAAAAATATATTGTTGGGCAGATAAAATATATTATACTCACTTTGTTAAAAAATGGTGCTTCCCACGTGGAAGTCCGTCACCCACGTGATGGTATTGGTTGCCCTTCTTGCTTGGGATGGGCGTGATTATATTAATGTGTGTTGGGGGTGGGCTGTGGGCAGACAGGATCCTTGTAGCCTGGGGCGTGGTTTTGGGACTAAGACTTTTCTACTCTTTTTGATGTGGGGTAGTACACTCTCATGAAGAATCCCATTATGCCTCAGATAAGTGACTTTGTATCAGAGACTTTCTTGTTTGTATATTGGATTAAATGTTTGGGTTTCTACACTATAAAGTGGGGCAGACTGAGAGCTTGCACTCTCGGTTCCTGAGATTAGCATTAGAGAGGAGAGCAGAGAAAGGCCACATGGAAGAGACCAGGAGAGGCAGCCAAGATGGTGGAGTGCTGAGTGAGAGGCCAGTTTGTGCAGAGTTTGTGCAGGGAGAAGGAAGGAGATGAGGAGCAGAGGTGAATAAGGCTGGTGAGGCTAGAAACCTTTGATTCTAGGAAACGCGAATAAATCAGTAGCTTTGTGATCACTGAATGAGTGGATTTTGGAGCCCAGTGTGTGTTTTTACTTGCCCGCCGGATGCAAGCTAGGATTAAGGGTGATCTCCCACCAGTTTTTGGCTCCGTTGTTTCTTTATCAACTGTCTGAATCCAATGCGAATCTGTATGGGCCAGGCGGCTGTGATGGTGGCTGTGGCTACTGGCCCTACAGGAGAATAGAGAAATGCCATGTGGAGAAGGCCAGGAGAAGCAGCCATGATGGTGGAGTGCTGAGGGAGAAGCCAGTTTGTGCAGAGTTTGTTCAGGGAGAAGGAAGGAGGTGGGGAACAGAGGTGAATAAGGCTGGTGAGCTAAAAAACTTTGATTCTTTGAAACTTGGATAAGTCAGTAGCTTTGTGAACACTGAATGAGTGTGTTTTGGAGCCCAGTGTGTGTTTTTACTTGCTCGCCAAGTGCAAGCTAGGATTTAAGGTAATGGCCCACCAGTTCTTGGCTCCGTTGTTTCATTACCTTCTGTCCGAATCTAATGCGAACCTGCATGGGCCAGGCGGCTGTGATGATGGCCGTGGTTACTGGCTTTACAGTTATTGACTATCCAGATATTTTTAAATAACATGAAATATAAAACTTTCATTAATAGGCAAGTCTTAAGTTCACCTACTTTTGTTTTTTATTACGGAGAAGTTGTAAAATAGATTTGGAGCTGTTAAAAATGTCTTATACTTTATTAGAAGTATGTTTTTTTAAAGTGAAAGCATGTTTGCCAATGGAATAACCTGTTTCAAAAGGTTTGAAATATGTTCATAGAAATATCATTTTAAAGAATTCTTGTTGCTTACTCTTTCATTACTATTGGAAATTAAGATTTCTTTTCTTAAAAAATTGAGGTTCCTACCTGACCTGTGGTGGCATGGCAGTTAATAGCCATGACCCAGAACCCTGAGGTCACTGGTTCAAAACCCTGGGTTTCCTGGTCAAGGTTGTATGGCCTGTATTCACCACAGTCATGGCTATTCACATGCAGGTTCCATTAGATTTGAGGACACAGTAAAGAAAATACAGAGCCAAAAAAAAAAAAAAATGGTGGGCCATTGCTTTATTCTAGCCTCGCACTGGCAGAAAGCCAAAACCCATTCACATATTCTCTGGTGCCACAACCAGGTGAATCTTCTCTGGTTTTTCCTATAACCAAAGGTCCCCACCTGTCAGTCAAATAAGTTTGTAAATGTGATATATACGTTTGCTCGCTTATAGTTGGTATTGGGTGTGGGAGACAGGCTGTAAGCCTGCAAAGTCATTATAGCTTAAGGCTTAATTTTAATACTAAGCGTTTCCCACCCTTTTAATACTAAGATCATTTCAAAACTAAGCTTTTCCCCACACTTTTGACTATTGCATGATGTGGGGCAGTGCACTCTTATGAGGAATCCCATTATGCCTCAGATAAGTGACTTTGTATCAGAGACTTCCTTATTTGTATACTGGCTTAAAGGTCTTGATTTCTACACTATAAAATGGGGCAGACCAGGGGCTTGCTCTCTCTTGGTTCCTGAAATTAGCATTGCAGAAAGAAGCAGCCAAGATGGTAAAGTGCTGAAAGAGAAGCCAGTTTGTGTAGAGTTTGTGCAGAGAGAAGATGGAGAACAGAAGTGAATGAGGCTGGTGTGTTAGAAACCTTTAATTCTAGGAAACTTGGATGAGTCCATGGCTTTTGGAGCCCTGAATGGAAAGGGAAGTGTTTTCCCACTGTGTGTATTTCTCGCCTGCCAGGTGCGAGCTAGGATTAAAGCTAATGACCAGTCTTGGCTCCATTGTTTCATTACCATCTGTCCGAATCAAACCTGAATCTGCACGGGCCAGGAGGCTGTGATACTGGCCATGGCTATTGGCCTTACATCACCAGGCTCAGCAGAGCTCAGAAGATTCCTCAGTTCTGTTCCCCATCTCCTTCTCTCTGCAAAAACTGGCTTCTCCTTTAGCACTCTGCATTTTGGCTTCCTTTTTTCTTCTCTGCCATCTTAGCTTCTTCTTCTTCTTCTTCTTCTTCTTCTTCTTCTTCTTCTTCTTCTTCTTCTTCTTCTTCTTTATTCTTTTAAAAAACTACTGGACCCACAAAGACCCCTTCTCCAGCACACATTAGCATAACAATGCACTTCCCAATCAGGAAGGTAATTAGCAACCTCACAGACCAGTACAATTTTTAACGATAAAAGTAAGCAAATTCAGATAACACAAATTTTACAAACTCATTTGCCCAACAAGGCACAAATGGGAGTTGATGCTTCCTGCTCTTCACCTATCCCAATAGAGCCCAAGCTCTACATCAGGAGTCCTCAAACTATGGCCCGCGGTCCACATGCAACCCCCTGAGGCCATTTATCCAGCCCCTGCCACACTTCTGGAAGGGGCACCACTTTCCTTGGTGGTCAGTGAGAGGAGCATAGTTCCCATTGAAATACTAGTCAGTTTGTTGATTTAAATTTACTTGTTCTTTATTTTAAATATTGTATTTGTTCACGTTTTGTTTCTTTTACTTTAAAATAAGACATGTGCAGTATGCATAGGGATTTGTTCATAGTTTTCTTTATAACCTGGCCCTCCAACGGTCTGAGGGTCAGTGAACTGGTCCCCTGTGTAAAAAGTTTGGGGACCCCTGTTCTACATCAATCAAGCATCCCTGATTCAATTTCTTTGTGCATTGGGACATTCCTGCTTAACAGCAGGGCTTATGGCCTTTTTGAGACTACTCTTGATGCATCTATGAGGTATCAAGACCAATCGCCACTGGAGGAAAGACACAGCCAATACAAAAGTTAGTTGCAAGAATCACATAGGCAGTTAATTATTCACAAATCCTATAGTGTGTCTGGATACAGTTTAATGAGCCCCTGTCGGTGTGCTCCTCTTGGCTGTCCCTGGTCAAAGCAGCATGGAGACAGTCGATGTTCAATGTTGGAGTCTGGACAACTGATTGCCCCTGGGCTTTAGTACCTTTTTCTGGCATATGCCTTCTAACAGGTGTTAATCTACAGGTGTATCTCATCAAAACACTTTTTGGGAGTTCCTTGCAGGGATCTCTTTTTTATATATATAATTTCACACACACTAAACTGGGCCCTGTGCAAAAGGCATAGTTTCCCTATCATATCTGTATACACTAGATTAGTTCCCACTCAGAGGGTGTACCCTTATTCACTTGCCTTAATGGATTTTAATATTATTTCCTAACTTATTTCTATATATCTCCAATATTTTCTATATTTCTATATATTTAATTACTATAAAATTATATTATTGTAACATCCCCTTTTCTCTCTCTCTCCTCTCTTCTCTAAAATGAATAAACAAAACAACAACAAAAAAAACAAAATAAAAGAAATTGAAGTTTCTAAGAGTTAAAATTTCCAATTAATTTGAAAAGAAACTTTATGATTTTGGTAATTGAAACTGTAAAGTATGGAGATACATTTTTAAACAGGTAAGCAAAAAGGGACTAGGAAGGTTGTAGAAGGTTTGTAAAGAGAAAACTCCCCAGTTAAGCTCCATTTGCCCTTTTTCAACATGATCCCTCTTCAGTGATAATCTTTGACAACTCTGGTGGAACCTGGGTTGGTTTTCATAACTTTCTCTTTTACCCTTGTGTAAAGCCAGTATCTACGGCCACCATCACAGCTGCCTGGCCCATGCAGGTTTGCATTAGATTCAGACAGATAGTAATGAAGCAACGGAGCAAAGAACTGGTGGGCCATTAGCTTTAATCCTAGCTTGCACCTGGTGGGCAAGTAAAAACACACATTGGGCTCCAAAACCCACTCATTCAATGCTCACAAAGCTACTGACTTATCCGAGTTTTCCTAGGATCAAAGGTTTCTACCTTACCAGCCTTATTCACCTCTGTTACCCATCTCCTTTTCTCTGCACAAACTGACTTCTCCCTAAGCACTCCACCATCTTGGCTGCTTCTCCTGGCCTCCTCCACGTGGCCTTCTCTGCTCTCCTCTCTAATGCTAATCTCAGGAACCGAGAGAGAGTAAGCTACTAGTCTGTCCCACTTTATAGTGTAAAAACCAAAGCCTTTAATCCAATATACAAACAAGGAAGTCTCTGATATAAAGTCAGTTATCTGAGGCTTAATGGGATTCTTCATGAGAGTGCACCACCCCACATCAAAAAGGGTAGTAAAGGCCTAGCCAGGCGGTGGCACAGTGGATAGAGCATTGGACTAGTATGCAGAGGACCCAGGTTTGAGACCCTGAGGTCGCCAGCTTGAGTGCGGGCTCATCTGGTTTGAGCAAAAGCCCACCAGCTTGAACCCAAGGTCACTGGCTCCAGCAAGGGGTTACTCGGTCTGCTGAAGGCCCATGGTCAAGGCACATATGAGAAAGCAATCAATGAACAACTAAGGTGTTGCAATGCGCAATGATAAACTAATGATTGATGCTTCTCATCTCTCTCCGTTCCTTTCTGTCTGTCCCTGTCTATCCCTCTCTCTGACTCACTCTCTGTCTCTGTAAAAAATAAATAAATAAATAAAATTAAAAAAGGGTGGGAAAGGCTTAGCCCCAAAACCAAGCCCCAGGTTACAAGGATCCTGCCTGCCCACATCCTGCCCCCAACACACATTAATATAATCACGCCCATCCCAAGCAAGAAGGGCAACGAATACTATCACCTGGGAGATGTGCTTCCATGTGGACAGCGACATCTTTAACAGAGTGAGCATAATGTATTTTATCTGCCCAATACCTTGTAGGTGTGGTAGAAACCTACCTGTCAGCACTGGAGTAAATTCTTGCTCAAAACATACCTCCTAAAACCCTGGCCAAGTTGCTCAGTTGGTTAGAGTGTTGTCCCAATATACCAAGGTTGCATGTTCAGTCCCATTTCAGGGTAGAAAGAAAAAATAACTAATGAATGCATAAATAAGGGGAACAACAAATCAATACTTCTCTCTTTCTCTGTCTCTCTCTCTCTCTCTCTCTCTCTCTCTCTCTAAAATCATTTTTTTAAAATGTGCCTGAACAATGTTGACATGCAAGGTAAACTTGCCTTCTGGACCCAGTCACCCATCTACATAACCATATTCAGATGACACCTGGGTGATTGGGTATGCTGAATCAGGACTTGATCAACCCCATTGTCTAAAGGGGTCCCTCTCCTCCCCACTAGTTTTGCTGGTGTGGAGTTGAATCCCTTGTCTGAGCTGAATGAATCCATCTTCAGTGCATCATTGATAAGGCTAACCTCAGCACATGGGGTAAACATACCCACAGTACAAAACATGCTTTTCTTTGTATTCCTCCCTTCGTTCAGCATATTATAACTCCTGGACCTCTAACTGGAGCATATATTACACTGATTTTGACAAATTCATTCTTGTCTTCTTATCTTCTGTCACAATGTTGCTCTTCCTCCTGTTTAAACAACTAGTTGGGATGTTACTTATGCAATTCTTTGGATTGCAGGTGAGACTTTCCTTTTTTCTACCACTCATTCATAGTCTTTAAAGCTTTTAAGAATCTCAAAGAGTTTTCCTACTGGATAATTAAGACTTTCCTTTCCCTCTCCTCCAACCTCCTTGAAAGTTGTCAAAGACAAATAAAAAATATTGTGTCTTCTCTATAAAAATTAATAATTTAGATTATGTGTGTGGTCTTTTATGCAATATGTGTTCAATTATGTATTATATATGGAGTGTTTTCTCTCTCCAGATGGTATAACTAGGGTGTAATGTATTTTATTTGCTTAAAGAAATTAAATGCTTATATATATTGAGCACAATCATGTACTCTGGACAAAATAATTAAAACCACTCTAAGTTTGATTTATTCCTTTTAGAGTTATCACTATAAAATATGGGTTTTCTTTTATAAACCAAGGTTTATATTATGATCTTTTTATTAAATATGCTTAACAACCTTGCAAAGTTTTAATTTTAAGAGACTTTTTCTTAAACCTAAAAATGACTGACTCATTCCAATGAGCCACTGGAATACCTCAAGGATTTGTTCCCTCTTATTATAAAGTATAAGTTTTAATCTAGTTAAGCCTATTTGATATACTTAAAATTACATGAAAAACTTTGCCAAAAAATTATAATAATAAGTATGTTTTTATATACATATATTTTTATTAAAATGGATGTTCTAGGGAGTGTATGAAAATCTCTGCCTGACCTGTGATGGTGCAGTGGATAAAGCATCAACTTAGAACACTGAGGTCACTGCTTTGAAACCCCAGGCTTGCCCAGTCAAGGCACATACAGGAAGCAACTACAAGATGCTGCTTCCTACTCCTCTCTCCAACCTTTCTCTCTTTCACTTCTCTCTAAAATAAATAAATAAATAAGTCTTTAAAAAAAAGAAACATGCAAAAAAAAAAAGAAAATCTCCAAGAGTTTATAAAGTTATGATGATATACTTTCATTTGTAATTCTAATTGTTATCTTGGAATGTTATATGTTACAGAAAAGCACAGACCTATAACCATGCCATTTAAGTTTGTCATTTATAGTCAGTCATTGTTTTACTCTGATGCATTCACAAATGTGTTACATCTTTAGAAAGATCCATGAAATGGACTCTGACTTACTCTACATTACAGATTTCTTATCAGATCATATCTCTGAACTACATGAAAATTGATAGAACTGTAAGGAATAACTGAATTCATGGAAATACTGGCAAATAATAAGGATAAATTAAAATTAATTATACTAGACTGAATAAACTAAGGATAATTATTCTTATGACTGTTCAAAATGTTGTTGATTTTTAAGTCTTATTGTTTTTCAGCTATAAGGAAACATTTTTATTTTCACTTTTGTTTTCATTTTTGCTCTGGCTGGTTGGTTCAGTGGTAGAGAATTGCCCCAGCGTGTGAATGTTCAGAGTTCAATTTCCCATCAGGGCACATAGGAGAAGTAACCATCTGCTTCTCCACCTTATGCCCTTCCCATTTTCTTTCTCTTTCTCTCTCTCTCTTTCCTTCCCACAGCCATGGATTGATTGGTTTGGTTTAAGCACATTGGCCCTGGGTGCTAAGGATGGCTCTGTGGAACCTCTACCTCTAGTGCTAAAAATAGCCCGGTTGTGAACATGGCCCCAGATGGGCAGAGCATCCACCCCAGACAAGGGTGCCGGCTGGATCCTGGTAAGGGTGCATATGGGAGTCTGTCTCTATCTCCCCTCCTCTCACTTGGAAAAAGAAGAAAAAAAATTATTTATATTTTTAGTTTTTAAAAGACAACAATAAACATTCATTGCCTCACAGTTTCTGCAGGCCACAGATTTTATGACATCTTAACTAAATAATTTTGACTTCAGTCTGTCATTAGTTACAGTCATCTGGAAGCTTGACTGAAGTAGAAGGACCTCTTCCAGGGTGACTCACTCACCTGGCTGGCCAGTTAGTGCTGATTGCTTGGATGCTCAGTTCCTCTAACATGGGCCCACTCAGGGATGCCTGATCATCATCATGACCTGGCAAATGCCTCCATCAAAGTGAGCAACCCAGGAGCTCAGGGGAATGTGGCAAGGTATTTTGTGATTTTTTTTTCTAGAGCACCTTGGTAAATTATAATCTCATAAGCAATGTTGAAGCATTTCTATTTTTCTCCCTACCTAATCTCTCCATATTTTGGCAGCTCTTAATGACTATTATTTTAATAGCAATATGTTCATTTTCCTGACTCCAATAATAATGTATTCTTTTGATAATAGAAAACATAAAACCAGTTTCCAATCCAATTTTATTAAGTAAGATTTTGACTAAAATATCATGATTAGAGAGACAAGCTTGGATTCTGCCTGTTAGCAAAAAGTTTTGAAGAATTAAGATTGACTTTGGGATCTGAAAAATGCCTCTTAGAGAAACAGCCTGGTACCTGGCTTATTCACATGGTTCATAGCAGTCTTTTCCAAGCAAAGAATGAAGATTATTTTCCTGGGGGATAGCAAAGAAAGAACCTCAAGACATTTTTCTGAACCTCAAGAACTTGAGGAATTTACCCAAATCTATAAGTATAGCAGGAAAAGCCAGATGGCAACTATGAGCTTGGCTTCTTCACCCTGCGGGGTTAATTAAAGTTCAATGCAGAGGTTCCTTATGAGATTCCAGCAAAGCAGATTTAAGAGAGCCTGTATGACCAATTGCTATTCTTGTGTTCATGCAAATAATGAGACCAAACTAAAGTTAGATTTAATGCAGCAAATAAATTTATGCTAATTTGAATTTTTCATAAAAAGGAGGGTGATTTAAGGAGGAAGATTATGTTTAATATAATCTAATACACAATGGCTGATATTAGATTCTAATTCAGTTGTCTTCAAACTTTCGTCACTTGTGAACGGAATTGAATCCTGAATTTTTTTAGTTTTTTAAAAATGTTTGGTTACAAACCTCCAAACTAATATTTTATTGTTTTCCCATCCTTTGACTTGGAATTATTGTCAACTAAAACTTTTTTCTGAGCTTTGCAATTGCAAATTATAACAAAAGGACTTGATATAAATTTGGTAAATCGCCACAACAGCTCATACTTAAACAATGTTATCTACTGATGCTGTGTGAACCATGCAGAATTTACTTGAGCACGTTGTTGGGCAGATAAAATGTATTATGCTCACTTTGTTAAAGATGGAGGCCGTCGCCCAGGTGAAATTAATGTGTGTTGAGAATCCCTGTAGCCTGGGGCTTGGTTTTGGGATTAAGCCTTTCCTACCCTTTTTTGATGTGGGGTGGTACAATCCAATCATGCCTCAGAGAAGTGACTTTGTATTAGAGACTTCCCTATTATGTATATTAGATTAAGGGTTTGGATTTCTACACTATAAAATGGGGTCGAAGCGGGAGCTTGGGCTCTTGGTTCCTGAGATTATCATTAGAAGAGAGAGCAGAGGAGAGCAGAGAAAGGCCACGTGGAGGAGGCCAGGAGAAGCAGCCAAGATGGTGGAGTGCTGAGTGAGAAGCCAGTTTGTGCAGAGTTTGTATCTGGGATAAGGAAGGAGATGGGGAACAGAGGTGAATAAGTCTGGTGAGCTAGAAACCTTTGATTCTAGGAAACTCGGATAAGTCAGTGGCTTTGTGAGCACTGAATGTGACTGGGTTTTGGAGCCCAGTGTATGTTTTTACTTGCCCGCCGGGTGCAAGCTAGAATTAAAGACTATTGCCCATCAGTTTTTGGCTCCGCTGTTTCTTTACCGACTGTCCGAATCCAATGCGAACCTGCAAGGGCCGAGCTGCTGTGATAGTGGCCCTGGCCGTGGCTACTGGCTTTACACACGTGATGATATCACCAGAGATATTTAAACTGCAGCTAAGGGGTATTTATCAGGTTGTCACTGCTTGCTTTCATTACAGCAAAGGAAACTTTTAGTAATACATGCAAAAAATCTTCTCTACTGACAGCCTTGAAAACTCATAAACAGGTAAATAATTTGTTTTGACCAATAACCTTTGTTTTTCACTTGTTTTCAAAGGCACACCTTTATTAAATACCTAATTTCTTCTTTACAAAATATGAGTCTCACTTTGGGAAGCCCATCTGCATCATCACCTCCTAAAATTAGACTGAACAATTTAACAGAACTTAGTTTCTAGACTCAATGAAATATGGAGCAATCTACCTACTTCACTTCTGGATATAATAATTTCATATCAAGATGACGATGCTTCAATGATTCCAGCCTGTCCCTACTTTGAAAGAATTATCTAACAGCCTCTCCGTTCCAGTCTTGGCTCTCACTCCTTTCCTCCCTTAGATCAGGCAGAGAAAGTCTCCAATACCCTATATGGTCAAGGACCATGGCCCTTGTCAGCAAGAACTAGTTACTGAACTGACCATGTTCTCTCATAAACCCTTAAAAATTTCAATAATGGAAATCTCTGAAAGGGGAATGAGACAGGCCAGCAAGGTAGTACAAGTGAAATAAAACTGAGACAGTTAAATGACCAAGCAGTTTCCAGCCATTGGGTAAATCACAAAATCCTATCTTCCCTCACCAAGGAGACTTAAGAATAAATTGTTTATACTTATTCTCCCTAACCAGAGGGTAAATATCTTAAATCACCCTACCCAGAGAGATAGATAGCAGAAATCCTATTAATGCCATTTGCCAAACACACTCAAGGACAGATAAAGTTAAGGAAATAAATCTCATTTTGGCACATCAGCATAAAGCTCCTGAATATTTTATTGAGATCCTCCCCTAAGACTCTGCTAAACCCTCATCCTTTAAAACCAGCAAGACAAAGGACCTGGTATATGTATGCCCTCTCCCTTTCAAGAGCATGTCTGTACTTTTCCCTTCATCTTCTTCTTTCCCTTCAGGTGTGCATTTTATAAACTCCAAGGGTCCCCATGAATTTGTAACAAGGTTGCAACGGGCAGCTGCAACTAATGCAGGGATAACCCCCTGAACTCATTTTCTCTCTAGTGAGCTGGGAGCAGCCCCACCTTAGCTCATTTCTTTCTTATAGTTTCTAGGAAGCCAAGGCATCCCTTCCTACTCTCTTTTCTGTTACTTCTATCCTAAATGTTTCCTTGTTTTACTGTTGCCACCTTTCATAAATGTACTCTCAAAATCACCTGGACTCATGTTTTGAAATCTTTCCTGTACAAAGTCAAGAACCCACACACTACAAGTCAGCTCAAAGCAGATCTGCTCTGGGCCAAGTTTACTTTATAAAAATATTAATATACTGTAAAGCTAGTAGCCATGGTGTATGGCCAATAGCCATGGCCACCATCACAGCCACCTGACCCATGCAGGTTCAGATTTGATTTGGACAGACAGTAATGAAACAACAGAGCCAAGAACTGGTGGGCCATTAGCTTTAATCCTTGCTCACACCCAGTGGGCGAGAAATACACACAGAGTAAAAACACTTCCCTTTCCATTCAGGGCTCCCAAAGCCACTGACTCATCAGAGTATTCCTAGAATCAAAGGCCCCACCAGCCTTATTTACCTCTGTTCTCCATCTTCTTTCAGCACAAATTGGCTTCTCCTTCAGCACTCTGCCATCTTGGCTGCCTCTCCCCTGCAATGCTACTTTCAGGAACTGAGCACTAGAGCCCCTGGTCTCCCTCATTTTATAGTGTAGAAATTAAAGCTTTCAAGACAATATACAAATAAGGAAATGTCGGTCAAATAAGTTTATAAATATGATATATATGTTTGCTTGCTTATAGTTTGCATTGGGTGTGGGGGACAGGCTGTAAGCAGGCAAGGTTCTTCCTTATAGCCTAAGGCTTAGTTTTAAGACTAAGCTTTTCCTACCCTTTTAATATTAAAATCTTTTCAAAGCTAAACTTTTCCCCACATTCTTGACTGTTGATGATGTGAGGTGGTGCACTCTTATGAGGAATACCATTTATGCCTCAAATAAGTGACTTTGAATCAGAGACTTCCTTATTTGTATATTGGCTTAAAGGTTTTTATTGCTACACTATAAAATGGGTCAGACTGGAGGCTCACTCTCTTGGTTCCTGCTATTAGCATTGCAGAGGAGAAGCAGCTAAGATGGAGGAGTGCTGAAGGAGAAGCCAGTTTGTGCAGAGTGGGATTGAGAGAAGGAGATGGGGAACAGAGGTGAATAAGGCTGGTGAGGTAGAAACCTTTGATTCTAGGAAACTCAGATAAGTCAGTGGCTTTGGGTACCCTGAATGAAAAGGGAAGTGTTTTCCCACTGTGTGTATTTCTCACCCACCAGGTACGAACTAGGAGTAAAGGTAATGACTCACTAGTTCTTGGCTTCATTGTTTCATTACCGTCTGTCCAAATCAAATGTGAACCTGCATGGGCCAGGCGGCTGTGATGGTGGCCACGGCTCCTAGCCTTACAGGAAGTCTCTGATACAAAGCCACTCATCTGAGGCATAAATGGGATTCCTCATAAGAGTGCACCACCCCACATCATGCAACAGTCAAGGCGTGGAAGAAAACTAAGTTTTGAAAATATCTTAATATTGAAAGAGTGGGAAAGGCTTAGGCTATAAGGTCCTTGCTTGCTTACTGCCTATCTTCCACAGCCAGTGCAAACTATAAGCAAGGAAACATATATATCATATTTATAAACTTATTTGACTGACACCAAGATTCCCAAAATATTGAATAGCTAGTGTCAGTAATAAGCAAAATAGGAGGTCCTGTAAGTGTAAGAAACTTCTAAACCTGTAAGTATTTTTTATGAGTTTATTTAAGCTAAACTGTTGACAATTGCTGGAAAGTAAAATCTCAGGAGATTGAGAAAATGCTTTAAGTTAAGTAATACTCTATACAAAAGAAAGCAGCCCATAAACTATATCCTAAATTTTACCACAAATATGTACTTTCTTCATAATATCCCAATCCATATTTTATTTTTTGAGTTCTACCAATTTTTAAGGCTCTCTCTTATGACTTTCTACAGATTACCCTAATATTTTCTTTAGAATATTTTATCCTCCACAATTTTCTTTTTCACTGCTGCATGATATATGCTTTATTATGATCCCACTGCTCTAAATATTTATTCAGATAACAGTTCTCCTTCAAGGCACACCAGAATGCAGTTTTTGAATGTACTTGAACATCTAAAAATGAATGGATGATATACTATCTTTCTGGACACATCTGATTGATGCCCTTAGTCTCTTATATATAATGCTAAAGTCACAGGAAAATAAAGCACACAAACATGATAGCTGAATTAAAAAGAATTTTTTTTGAAATGGAAAGAAAACAAATCTTGTAATACTTTCATTTCCATTTGAATTTTCAAAGTAATGTGTTGTGAGAACTATAATTAGTTAACTTTAATATATTACATCTATATCTACTTCCCCTTCAAAATGAAAGGAGCTCATAAGTGAATATATGACAATTTATTCTTATCTTTACTATTTGGTTTTATCTTCTTCTTCAGCCAAAAATTGATAGAATATATATATATATCTCCATAAAATTGGAGGGAAAGTGCATAAGAAAAATTTTCTTAGAAAATAAAATGTTTATGAAAGTGATGGAAAATATTAGAAATGGAAACTTCAATAGTCGCACATTTCACAAAAAAACATTTTAAAATTATATTTAATAGTCAGCCTCATAACATGTTTTTAAGTTTTTAGTAGTTTTGATTTAATTGTGGTGAAATGATGTTTTGATTTTTCCGTGTTAGAGCTGGAAGTGACGATTCCACACATAGCAATGATGATGCTATAGGCTCCATAGCTAGAAAATATAAAGTAACAGAGAAGGAAGCTGTTCATTCAGATTAAGATTATTCTAATTCTTCACAAGAAAGGATTTATTTTATTTCATGCTTATTTAGCTTATATGCAGCACTGAATGTTTCTCTAATTAAAATCTGTTAATAAGACTTGCAAAAACCATTTGCTCTTATACTCTTCAGGAGTAAGCACATTGAAGATATTGTTAAAGTAAAAAAGCAAGACAAATAAATGATTTATATGAACACATGGTGCTGTGTGAACAGAAAGTTGGGCACATACACATGAAATATACAGTTATCAGAAGTTCAGGTCTAACCACACCATTGAACTCAGATTGAAACTCAAGCCTCAAGAGCAAATTCTCCCTGCTTAATTCAGCAGCTGAGGAGGAAATATAAAGCGTTTTGTTTCACCCCTTTGAACTGTCAGAAGTGACAGAATGGTAAGGCATTAGATTGACAAAGAGCATCAAATTGGGTTCTGAAATAAAGCTGGCTCTTGCTTGCATTAGACATAAATTAGTGTTTGACACTTGACAGAATAGGTTTGATAATGAAAGACATTCCAAAAATGATAACAGTGAAAACAGTTATGCAGTATGCCAATCGAATTTTGCAAATAGGATTTCACATCTTCCTTGGAATAGGTTCAGTTCACAGTTGTACTTAAAATATACCAAATAATTTTTCTTTACTGCAGTGAGTAAGGTGCCAAACAGAAATAACAAGAAGCAGACTGAGAGTGCCTAGCAATATGGAAGTGGAAATGAACGAAATAAAGTCATTATTTAAAGAGAGTTTTGGTGCAGTTTACATGCTAACCAAAAAAATAAAAAATAAAAAACCAATAGCAACAAAATTTAGTCTTCAGAAATCATATACAAATGTATTCAAACAGCCTTATTAAAAGACACATTTTATTGCTAAGGCTCAAAGTAAAAAATATTTTCCTTATTAACAATGTAGTCATAAAACTTTTAATATTCAAAGAGGAAAATGCCATTTTTCAAAAATGATCATGAAAAATACAAACTAATTTTTTCTATAAAAAATAGTCATGTAGTTGTAGTAATAGGCTATATATCTCAAATATGAAGAATAAAAGAAAAAAACATTTCATACAAAATCCAGGAACATACAAAAAACTTACATGCCTATTTTGAATTATTAGACTGGCCTAATTGGCTCTGAAACACTGCAAACAGTAAAGTTGCCAAAGAAATTCAAATAGAACTTTATGGGATTTTTTGAGATAAAATATAAAATCAAAGCAAGATGGAAACATGCTCAATGTGGTAGATATTAAATGTCTGCACCACTAATTTGAAGGTTTTTTTTTTTTAGTTATAAGTATGTAAAAGTTTGAAGTTATACTAGAAAAAGGAGCCCAAATTTAATACAAAGTAAGTAGTAGAAAAAAAAAGAATTAGTGTGAAAACAAATAAAATGGAAAGCAAAAAAGATATAGAAAATCAATGTATAAAGCAGCATTTTAAGAAGATAAGTAAATATGATCAAACTATAGCAAGGCTGATCAGAGAAAAATATAGAAGATATAATTTACTAATATCAGGGGCAAGAGAGATAACACCACTATAAATTCTAACAATTAAAAATATAAAAGAATATGATGAACAAAGTTTTAGCAAAAATGACCACCTACATAGTATTAGCAAATTATTTGAAAGATACAAATTGACAAGGCCACGCAAAAAGAAATGAATAACTTGAATAACATAATATATATATAAAATATATTGAACTTGCAGTGAAAAGCTTGACACAATGATTATGCTTTCAGCTTACAGATATAAAGAAAACAGCTACAAAAAATAGACAACTTGCAAGTTTATAATATTTTCTGGAAGTCATTAGAGCACTGATGTTATAGAATAAACAGATAACCCAAAATCTAAGAAGAAAGAGGTACCTGAATATTTTTTATCTGAGGTAGACACCACCACATGCCACATTATCCAATTAAAAGAGTTATAAAAACACTATAATAATGTCTGAAATCGACCTGTATGCCATTGTGAAAGTCTGAAGCCTGCAGCCAAAATGGGAGTTTTACCCACTTATAGGCTCTTTCTCCAAGAATTTTATAAGTCAATCATAGAAAAGATCAGGGAGAATTCTGTAAAAATTTTCCTTGTGGTGCTACCTAGGAAAGGTAAGTGTGTTCTTGCTGAACCATTGCTCAGACCCATGTCTCCTATTTCCTATATGAAAAAAAAATTATTAACCTGCAGGCAGCAGAGCAACAAAAAACATCATTAAAGCACTTGTGGAAACTAATTATAGCTGGGAGAAGAAGGTTTCAGGGGAGGAAAAACTCTATTGTTGTAGAAAGTGCATGAATATATGTGAAGTTAACCCCTTTTAAAATAAATTTTCTGTATTGTGATGCTTTTTTTTGTGACAGAGACAGAGACAGGGACAGACAGGGACAGACAGACAAAAAGGGAGAGAGATGAGAAGCATCAATTCTTTATTGAGGCAACTTAGTTGTTCATTGACTACTTTCTCATATGTGCCTTGACCAGGGGAGGGGGAGCTACAGCAGACTGAGTGACCCCTTGCTTAAGCCAGTAACCTTGACCTCAAACTGGTGAGCCTTGCTCAAACCAAATGAGCTCGCACTTAAGCTGATGACCTCAGGGTTTTGAACCTGGATCCTCTGCTTCCCAGTCCGATGCTCTATCTACTGCACTACCGCCTGGTCAGACTGTATTGTGATGCTTTAACATCTGGGTTTGTTGAACATGAAGGGGCTGCCTATCTCAGGGTTAGCTTATTCCTTGAAATAGCAAAAGACTTGCCTGTGAGTGCACCTTTTATATGCAAACTAACCAGTATAGAATTTATAGAATCTCCATTTTTTATAAAATATTTTTATTGATTTTAGAGAGAAAGAGGGGAGGGGAGGAGCAAGAAACATCAAGTCATAGTTGCTTTCCCATATGTGCTTTGACCAGGCAAGCCCAGGGTTTCAAATAGGCAACCTCAGTGTTCCAAGTTAGCATTTTATCTACTGTACCACCACAGGTCAGTCCTACAATCTCTGCTTTCTTTAGAGGCTCCCACATTTCAAGCCATGATGCCCCAGCCCTAATTATTTCAGAGCCAGGTACCAGACAACTAGTGATAGCACATAGACCCCAGAGTCCCACCAAAATTATTCAAACTAGCTAATCCTGAACCTGCTTAGCCTGTTTACCCTGCCTCACCCATTCATTCCTATGAAAACCATAATAAGAAGACCCAAGATGACAGAGGATATCTCAACTACAAAGGTTCTGCTGAGGAGGAGTCTCAGCCTCACACTGGCCTGCCCAACCTAGAGCACCAGAGCTGGAAAGAGACACCCACATAACATCTGGCTATAAAAATTAGTGAGGATTCTGTCTGCCAAGGAGAGACAGGATTTTGCAAGTACACAGCTGCCCTCTTGAAGTGCCAATGCACAAAATCTTATTTGCAGCCACTCACCCTGATCTCCAACAGAGAGATGGTGGAGCAGACAACTCATGTGAGGAGAAACTGGGTTTTATGTCTCTGGGCAGAGAGATGAAAGGACAGCCACCAAGATCCTTGTTCTGAGTCCCTCTCCCACACTCCAAATGCCCCTTTTTTTAGTGGAACACTCCTGTCCTTAAGGCATCTGCATGAGGGAATGCAGTAAATTCACCTTTCAGACTCCCTATCTCCCCACCCCGTGGAGGAGTTAGCTGCCTGGGCTGGAGTGTAGAGGTTTGGATAGAATCAGGGGATGTCAGTGACTGAGTTCTCTGGATATGGGGCAGGGGCCATTTACCCCACTTTCCAATGAACCTGACTGATACTACACCATCATGGAAGATCCCTTAGCCCACCCTCTTGGAATCCAGGCAACCTTGCACCAATGAGCTTAGGCTCTTCAGGAGATCTCAGCAGACTGAGACAGACTGAGTTGTATGGCTCTAGACAGAGGCCATTTGTCCCTTATACACATAACTGGTGCAGAGCCCTCCCTTCATATGTACAAATCTTGGTATGTTTGGGCCTGATAAACCCTGCTGACCTCACCCTAATGACTCCCTAAAATCCGTACCCACCACAAAGGTCTGCAGGCACACAACAGGTGGCAGCTAAACTTGGTATACCCTGAGACTCTTGCTGAGTGGTCTTAGACCCAGCACTGGCACTAAGTTTGGGCCTATATCAATCTGGTAAACACCACTTGCCCCTATTTGTTGTTATCACTGAGAACCTACCTCATTCAAGTCAAGTAATTCCAGAGACTTTTTCAGTGAATAAGCCTAGCAAGCAACTGGCAGGTGAAGGCAGGCAGAGGTGGACGTTGAGGTGCCTGAACCTTTTGCTGACCTGCCCTCTGGGCCCAGTGCAGGTAGAAGCCAGCGTTGGTGTGCAGCTTTGTCCTTCCCATGCACACTAAGGCCAAGCAGAGGTAGCCACAAACTGTGAATTGTTTTGTAGTTCCAAACAGGTTGCCCAGGGCCTATCACAGGCAATATCTGACATTGACCCACACCAGAATGCCTCCCAAGAAGCTTCAGAAACAATATACCAGTGGTGAGCATCAGACAATATCAGAGTAGGATCCAATTAGCATCGCAAGTGGCATGCATATTCAGATGGAGGTCTTGACAGGCACCAGACCCTGCTGAGGTGAATTTTGCTTGTGGGATCATCACCTACACAGAAGCTTGTACACTGTGGTCAAGGTTAATATTTACATTCAGCTACCCTGAGGGTTGACCCTATACACAGACAAGCCAATAATAACAAAGACTCAATTACATAAGAAAACCCACATAACTCACACAAAAGACATTCTTGGAGCACCAGTCTCAGGTGATCAAGAAGAATGCACCACTGGGTCCCACAAGATACCTACTACATAAGGCCACCCTACCAAGACTATGAGACATAGTAAATCTATTTAGTACATAGAAACAAACACAAAGAGGCAGTCAAAATGGAAAGACAAGGAAATATACCCCAAATGAAAGAACAAGAGATATCTACAGAAAAAAGTTAAATGAAATGAAGGCAAGCAGATATAGAATTTAAGGAAATGTTTATAAGAATGCTCAAGGAACGTAGTGAGAAGTTAAATAGCATTAAAAAGGACATATAAAGACAGTCATAAATTAAGAATACAATAGCTGAAATGTAGAAAACACTAAAAAAAAACAAAAAACAAAAAAAAACAGTAGGTCAGATGAAGGAGAGGATTGAATCAGGGGTTTGGAAGACAAGGTAACAAAAAATGCCCAATCAGGCCAGCAAAAATTTAAAAGAAAATTTAAATAAGGACAGTTTAAGGAACTTTGGAACAACATGAAGTGTAACAACACCTGCATTATAGGGGTACCAGAAGGAGAATAGAGAGAGCAAGGGATCAAGAACCTCTGAAGATTAATGACAAAACTTCTCTAATCTGATGAAGAAAAAAGACACAAAAATCTGGGAAGCAGAACGTGTACCAAATTAGATGAACCCAGTGAGGCCTATACCAAGACACATCATAATAAAAATAACAAAAGTTAAAAACAGTGGGAGACTAAGGTGACACTACTCCGCTGAGATGACAAGGGTGTCATTGGTGCAAGTAAGAGAAAACAAAACCTTGCTCTACATCACCAGCTTCCAGAAAACAAACAAACAAACAAACAAACAAACAAACAAAAAACGATTATCACTTATCAACCTGCTAAATTGTTAAGAGCAAAGTTTAAAAAAGGAGCTGAGAATATACAATGGAGATAGAAAAAACTGTTGAATAAATGCTTTGGGGAAAACTACCATATACCAAAGAATAAAACTAGACTACTATCTTACATCATGTACAAAAATTAACTTAAAATGTGTTAAAGACTTGAATGTAAAACTTGAAACCATAACATATAAAGAAAACATTAGCACTAAGTTCCCCTTGACCACAAAGGCATGGGAAACAAGCACAAAAAATAAGTAAATGGAATTGTATCAAACTAAAAGGCTTCTCTGCACAACAAATGAAAACA